>NW_027491445.1:0-600000 GCF_021521415.1 Bidens hawaiensis | reverse complement strand
TAATTATGGAAAACGATATCAAAATCACAGCTATTACGGCCTAAACGAATCGCGGCTTTAACCGACCCTAAAACACTATATAAACATGTCCATAATTCAATTAAACGTGCACACAACATCCTCTCTTCATCGCGATCACAAACCCTAATCTAATTGCTTCATACGAAGCTGTTAAGGTGCGATTTGAGTCTGAATCCAGGCCGCAAAGTCTGTTCGTCCTCCTCCCCTGTTCTTGCACCAATTCCGATAATTAAATTATGTATTTTTAATTCGTTTTTAATCGATAACCAAAACCCCCAGATCAATTTAAACAAACAACAAACAAATCAACAAGTTCAAGATTCTAGGGTTTATTGTCACACCCTCAAAATCCACTAACGGAGTTTTACCGTCAGAGGGTGTGAACTGGCAGGATCGGAATCATTAGTTATAATCAAACCAAAGAAAAACGTTTAAATGTAAGTAAGTGCGGAAGCGTAAAACCTTAATTCAAAAGTTGCGTCACGCAGGACGACTTAAAACCAAATGTAACTGTTAAGATTAAGTTTGCAGAATATAAGTATTTTCGTTTAATGCATGCTCCTAAACCGCGCGCCCGCCTCGGCTACCTGAGAATAACATACTAAAAGTGTCAACACAAGGTTGGTGAGTTCACAAGTTAAATAAGATAAATCGTTTAGCGTTTTGCGTAACCTCGTTACGGCGTTGCAGTGTTGCGTAACCTCGTTACGACGTTTAAGTGTTGCGTAACCTCGTTACGACGTTTAAGTGTTGCGTAACCTCGTTACGACGTTTAAGTGTTGCATTACCAGATAGTGTTATGTCAAATTATATATCGATAGGTAGCTAATCTATACAACAAGTATCGCTAAGTGGTTCGCGACCGAAGCTGACTGTTTATCAAGTGCCCTTCACCAGGTCAATCCAGACCATGGTAAGTGTTAGCCAAAATTACACCCACTCAACCTCCAGTTGAGCTTAACGTCGGGTGGGGTTTGTCAAACCCAGTAGTACTACTCAACAGTGACTCGCTATTCCAAATATTAACCGGTCCGATGTGTGGGACTTCAAATGTTACGTTTGCCGCTTAGCCTTTACAAGTGATATATAATTTATAACAAAATCTTAAATATGCGTTTATCTCAGAAAATATGTTTATCGGAGTATGTTATCTCCCCCAAGTGAAAAACGTTTGAAAACAGTTCAAAGAGCGGGGTAACTGAAACTCACTGTTTGCGAAGAATATCCCGATCTAGATCACCAAGTGATGTGCGTCGTAGAAACTCTCTAGCGTTCTAAATAACAAAGAGATTTTCTAAGTATCGGTACGTTTAACGAGTCTCTAGACTCGGCACATAATACCTATGCACGTAACATATTTCGTGTTTCGTTTGTGAATTGTGTGTGACTTAAACAAGTACAATTGTGATACAATACATGAGTGAGCAATTACTTTCGTGTCACGTACTAACAACATACTTTACTAGCAATTATCCCCGTAAGGGCATTTTGGTCAACAAACAAAGATTAACTAACCATTATTCCCCATAAGGGCAATTTGGTCAATTCATGGCAATCAATTTACAACTATTCCCCGCAAGGGTATTTTGGTCAAAACACAACAATTATATAAAAACTATCATATTTCATGCATTTTTACACAACTCAGCAGCTAATTTCATTATGACAGAATTTTTACTTGAAAGATTGCACTAGTTCACCGATCATAACGTCTCAATTAATTCACCAAAAATCACCACAGAAGCATACATATCTTAGGTTTCCAGAACATATTTTATCTTATTTTTATTCCGCATATTTTTCTTATAATGACCAAAACATTACAGCAAACTCATATCAGTCAGATTCATGCGCAACAGAATGTTATTTGCAATTCCCGTTAAACGAAAAATCCAATAAATGCAAGACCACTTGGGTTTGGTTCCTAACTCAATGAGTCAACTTCCAGAAGTGGAACCAACCCAATTGGTCTCGTAGTTCATGAGATATAACATTTACAACATAACCTAACAGCAGGTCTAACAGCTTAGCTTTGCACCACGTTTTTGTAAAATCATAAAAGTACACTTATACTTGTCCAAAAATTACAAACTTATACTTCATGAAAACTAGACTCAACCTAGTTTACTGCAGTACCCACAATCTCAACCAATTCTCACGTTTACACTTCGTTACAGTCACTTAAACATCGTATATACATTCTGTCCAGAATCTGTTCACATCAAAACTCAACATAATAACAATCTATGAACTATCATGCATCCATATAACCCTCTAGACACTATAACTACTATCCATGCATATCAATTACACCATACATACAAGATTAGGGTTTTATTTGCACTCACAATCAAGGACACAACAATTAACATGCAATACTATCAAAACTAGTTATCAAATCATCACTAATACACCATCAAATAAACAAGAATCATATGAACACCATGCATAGGAAAAAGTCGGACCTAGGGTTTGCAAGTTATACCTTCAAAACACCAATACAAGCAAGAGGAAGGTAGGAGATGATTAGAAACGGGTGTAGGATGCTTCAATTGTGAAAACCCAAGATTAAAACCAAGTGTTTGGTGTGTGTTTGTGAGCCGATCGCACGGAGGGGGGGGGTCTAGCTGCCGTCGGTTTTTGTGAGGGGAAGGAGAGGAGTTAGGGTTTGTGATAATGATATATTTATAGATATACAAGTTACACTCTAGTCCCTAAACTTCCAAATGTTACATCTCTAGCCTAAATAGTTGGTTCATGTTTCTTGTTTAACATTCCACATAACAATCAAGTAACACACATATATCTAACACATAATTAACACATAATTATTGTTTTGACGTTTGTCGTTTGTTTATCAATCGTTTGCGTCAACTCGTTTGCGTTTCGGTGCAAATCCCGAAAGACTACACATGTAGTAAGTGTTTAAGCGTCATTTAAACCCTAGTTTAAATGTAACAAAGTGTGCGTTATAGATTCAACGATCTTAAAGTTTGAATTGACGGAGTTGAGTTAACGGGGTTAACCTGAAATTGACGATTGTCACATCATTCCCATGTTAAAGAATTTTCGTCCCGAAAATTTGAGTCAAGTCGTGATGAGTGTCTGAAAAAGTAAGAAAAATTTTTAGTTTGTCATATCATCCCCTAGTAGGAAGAAATTTCGTCCCGAAATTTAATTCATACCTCCGGTGATGTTTGACGGTTTGCCGGGTTTCGCGGTTTTCGGTGTTTGGTTAGCCCTTCAAAAAGGTGAGGATACTTTTTCATCATGTGATCCTCGCGTTCCCACGTGAACTCCGGTCCACGTCTCGAGTTCCAACGAACCTTAACGATTGGAATTTTGCTGTGCTTGAGCGTTTTGGTTTCCCAATCCAAAACCTCGACTGGTTCCTCAATGAACCGTAACTGTTCATCAACTTGTAGTTCCTCCAAAGGGACTACTTGGGTTTCATCAGACAGGCATTTCTTCAAATTTGATACGTGGAATACATCGTGTACGCCACTGAGTTCTGTTGGTAGGTCCAGTCGGTACGCCACCGGACCAATGCGCTCAGTTATCCGGTACGGACCAACATACCGTGGGTTGAGTTTGTTTCGCTTCCCAAAGCGAACCACACCTTTCCAAGGTGAGACTTTGAGTAACACCCGATCGTTCACTTGAAATTCGAGAGGTTTTCGGCGCTTGTCGGCGTAACTCTTTTGGCGATCTCGTGCTGCTGCCATGCGATTTCGGATTTGAACAATCTTTTCCGAGGTTTCGAGTACCAGTTCCGGACCAGTGATTTGGCTATCACCCACCTCTGCCCAGCAGAGTGGTGATCGACACTTCCGTCCGTACAGCGCTTCAAACGGCGCTGCCATAATACTTGCGTAGTAGCTGTTATTATACGAAAACTCTACCAAGGGTAAGTGGGGTTCCCAACTTTTTCCGAACTCTAAAACGCATGCACGCAACATATCCTCCAGGGTCTGAATAGTCCGTTCACTTTGCCCATCCGTCTGAGGATGGTATGCTGTACTCATATCGAGACGGGTGCCCAGTGCGCTTTGCAGCGACTTCCAAAAGTGTGAGGTAAAATGAGAATCTCGATCGGAAATGATCGAGACAGGCACTCCGTGTCTCGACACTACTTCCTTCATGTAGACACGAGTCAGTCTTTCCATTTTGTTTGTTTCCTTAATTTCTAGGAAGTGTGCCGATTTAGTCAACCGGTCAACGATCACCCAGATGGTATCGCATCCCGTCGGTGTCTTAGGCAAACCCGTAATAAAATCCATTGAGATGTGTTCCCATTTCCACATTGGGAGTTCCGGTTGTTGCAGTAGACCAGATGGTTTCTGGTATTCTATCTTGACTCTGGCACAAGTCAAACATTTGCTCACGTAGGTGGCAATGTCGGCTTTCATGTTCGGCCACCAGTAAAGTGCCTTTAAATCATGATACATTTTATCTGAGCCAGGGTGGATAGAATATCGGGACTTGTGAGCTTCGTCCATCACTAGAGTTCTCAACTCTCTGTATCGTGGAACCCAAATCCGGTTCTCAAAATATCGGACCCCGTCCGATTTGGTTTCAAGTTGCTTGCTCATGCCCCGCATGAGTTCCGATGGAAAATTATCACCTTTCAAAGCTTCCAGTTGCGCATCGCGAATCTGATCGGGTAAGCTGGCATGAATCGTGAGTTGCAATGCTCTCACCCGTCTGGGTTTATCTGTTTCTTTTCTGCTGAGGGCGTCGGCCACCACATTGGCCTTGCCAGGGTGGTACTTGATGGCACAATTATAATCTTTAAGCAGCTCGACCCAACGACGCTGTCGCATGTTCAGCTCCTTCTGATCGTAGATATGTTGGAGACTCTTGTGGTCGGTGTAAATGGTAAACTTGGTACCGTACAAGTAATGCCTCCATATCTTAAGAGCAAACACTACAGCTCCGAGTTCCAAATCGTGGGTCGTATAGTTCTTCTCGTGAACCCGTAGTTGTCGAGAGGCGTAGGCTATAACCTTCTCGAGTTGCATCAGCACACAACCGAGACCTTGTATAGATGCGTCACAGTGTACCTCAAAATTTTCCGTTCCCTCGGGGAGGGCTAAAATAGGGGCGCTACAAAGCTTGGTTTTCAACAGTTGAAAAGCGGATTCTTGCGCGTCGCCCCAGTTGTACTTAGTGCCCTTGTGAGTCAAAGCGGTGAGGGGTTGAGCAATCTTTGAAAATCCCTCGATGAAACGCCGGTAGTAGCCGGCCAGTCCTAGGAATTGTCGCACCTCAGTCGGAGTCTTAGGTGCTTCCCAGTTTTTGATGGCCTCTACCTTACCGGGATCGACATGGATACCATTCTCGTTGATCACATGTCCTAAAAAGTGAACCTCGCGAAGCCAAAATTCACATTTCGAGAGTTTAGCATACAGTTGTTCCTTCTTCAGTAGTTCCAGAATTATCCTTAAGTGCTCTTCGTGGTCAGTCTCGTTCTTGGAGTAGACGAGAATATCATCAATGAAAACAATCACAAACTTGTCGAGGTACGCCTTGCATACTCGATTCATGAGATCCATAAATACAGCTGGCGCGTTGGTTAGGCCAAAAGGCATAACCAAAAACTCGTAGTGACCATACCGTGTTCTGAAAGCCGTCTTTGAAATATCTTCTTCGCGCACTCTCAGCTGGTGGTAACCGGATCGTAGATCGATCTTCGAGTAGTAACTCGATCCCTGAAGCTGGTCAAACAAATCATCAATTCGAGGTAAAGGATAACGGTTCTTGACCGTCACCTTGTTCAACTCCCGGTAGTCGATGCACATTCGGAAAGTCCCGTCTTTCTTTCGGACAAACAAGACAGGGGCTCCCCATGGCGATGAGCTAGGTCGGATAAAACCTTTATCCAACAAATCTTGCAACTGAGTGGACAACTCCTGAAGTTCCGCCGGTGCGAGTCGATACGGGGCTCGTGCTATGGGTGCTGCACCGGGTGTCAACTCGATTTGGAATTCGACTTGACGAATAGGAGGGAGTCCGGGCAAATCCTCCGGGAAAACTTCCGGAAAGTCTCGCACAACCGGTATGTCTTCACTTCGTTTCTCCTCCGCGGGTTTCTCAACAATCTGCGCCAAAATTGCCGGATGACCCTTTCGTAGATACTTCTGTGCCTTCAAAAGGGTAATGACGCTGGTGGTCATGCCGCTTCTCTCGCCTCGGACCGAAATGATCTCGCCGGAAGGGGTGGTAATATGGACTATCTTATCATGGCATATAATCTCCGCTCGGTTCTCGGATAACCAGTCCATGCCGACAACGACATCGAAACTACTAAGCGTAAAAGGAATAAGGTCGATGTCAAAGACACGACCTGATAGTTTCAACTTACATCCCGCAAGTATATGAGTTGTTACTACAGTTTTACCGTTAGCTAATTCAACAGGAAACTTAGCGTCTAACGGGGTTGGAGTAAGGTCTAAAAGTTGGCTAAAAGTTTTTGACACAAAACTCCTATCAGCTCCAGTGTCAAACAAAACAGAAGCAAAACAATCGTTTACAGGGAACTTACCAGACACCACATGCAGATCATTGCGGGCTTGACCCGATCCAATCACAAACGCTCTTCCTTTGCCATTTCCTCCACCATTACTGCCACTTCTATTACCCCCATTATTGTCATTCTGTTTCAGCTTGGGGCAATCCTTCCGGAAATGACCTTCCTGTCCACATTCAAAACATCCCTTAGTCGTCATCGGTGGCTTAGGAGCACCCTTCGCCGCAAGGTCAACTCTACATTCCTTCGCTTGGTGACCTATCTTTCCGCATCTTTGACACTTGACACAGTCACACTGACCAACATGATGAAAGTTGCACCTGTTGCACTTTGGATATTTCCCAGCATATCCGCTCGAAACCTGCCCGCTACCGTTGTTGTTGTTGTTGTGATTCTGAGTGTTAAAGCTCCGAGTAAATTCGGGCTTACGGTAGTGTTGTTGCGGTGGGAGGTTTGAGGATGAAGATCTGGTGTTGTCAAACTTTCTCTTCCCGCTGTTCGGGTTGCTGTTGTTGTTATTGTCGTTACTCTGGTTGTCACGGGCTTTAACGGTCGAACCCCTCGGTGGTAACGCACCCTGGGTCACAGCCTGATCCGTCAGTTTGTGAGCCAAACGGATCGCTTGCTGGATCGTGGCTGGTCTGGAAGACGTCACCATACCCTGAATCTGTGGTGCTAACCCATCAATGTACATCTCTATCCTCTTGCTCGGCGGATCCACCATCCGCGGACACATCACAGCCAACTCGTGCGAACGAGTAGTGTAGGCTTCAATCTCCGAACCCACCATCTTCATCGACCAAAACTCCGACTCTAACTTCGAAATGTCTTCCCTCGGAAAGTACTCCTCTCGCATCATGCTTTTGAACTCCTCCCAGTTCATCGCGTTAGCCAGTTCCAATCCAAGGATCTGGACGTTCGAATTCCACCAAGTGAGGGCGGAATCCTCAAGTGTCCCAGCAGCGAATTTGACCCTATTGGCAGGGGGACAGTTACACATCTCAAAGGCCGACTAGGCCTTCTCAGCCCAACGCAGGAAGCCTATAGCTCCCTCAGTGCCCTTAAACGTACTGGGCCTGCAGTCAAGGTAGTTCTTGAAGGTACATGTTCCATTCGGACCTCCTGTTTGATTCTGAACGTGTGCGGCTAAAGCGGCAGCAACATGGTCATTCAGCAGAGTTTGAAGTTCAGCTGCAGTCATGCTGATGTTACCACGTCCTCGTCCAGCGTTTCTTCCGGCCATTTCCTTCCTCTGGCTCCTCTTCGGGATCTTCTTCAGGTTCTACTTCAGGCTCTGCCTCGGGCTCGGCCTCAGGCTCTGCCTCAGGTTCTGCTGCGTTCTGAGCAAGTTGCATTTGTAGGTCATCGCAACGCTCGAGTGCTATCTCAGTTCGGGTCCTTGCTTCTTGGAGTTGCTCTTGCAAGTCTATCACCTCGGCTTGCATCTTCATCATAACCTTCGTTTGTTGCTCCCTAGTCTCTTGCAATTCTTTCATTGCCGCTGCCATGCGGGCAATCTCCTCCTGAGTCTCGGTTCCGTCTTTAAACAGTCTGGCAACATTTTCTCTCGTGTAGCGCATGTAACCCACATCACGCTCCAAACAAGAAACGACAGCTGCGAGAACTCGCTCCACAGGTTCGGTTATGGGTGGTAGGGTGTTAGGATAAGCAGGATGGTTCGGGTGAGGCAATGGGGGAACTTGTTCGCGATAGACCATACGTCTGATCATGTTGGGGTACCAATCCCAGCTAACGTCGTTTTCATACATGCCTCCGGATAGGCGGTACCTCTTCGGTGCAGGAGCTTCGAGTTCCGGGACTACACGGGGTGGCGAGGTGGTAGGTAACTGCGGTTCCTTCCCGTGAGCATGCATCATCGAATCGGATGATGATGAGGGTGGCGTCGACATTCCTACAGGTAAGCCGTGTATGTGCGCGCGTATGAGTGAAAGAGGTAAAGAAATAAGATTTCAAGACTACACAAACCTATGCAGTGCGTATCATTATAACTAATGGGTCGTCGCGGTTATAGTCTAGTATGCATGCAGCTTCTAGTTCGCTATAACCAATGGCTCTGATACCAATCTGTCACACCCTCAAAATCCACTAACGGAGTTTTACCGTCAGAGGGTGTGAACTGGCAGGATCGGAATCATTAGTTATAATCAAACCAAAGAAAAACGTTTAAATGTAAGTAAGTGCGGAAGCGTAAAACCTTAATTCAAAAGTTGCGTCACGCAGGACGACTTAAAACCAAATGTAACTGTTAAGATTAAGTTTGCAGAATATAAGTATTTTCGTTTAATGCATGCTCCTAAACCGCGCGCCCGCCTCGGCTACCTGAGAATAGCATACTAAAAGTGTCAACACAAGGTTGGTGAGTTCACAAGTTAAATAAGATAAATCGTTTAGCGTTTTGCGTAACCTCGTTACGGCGTTGCAGTGTTGCGTAACCTCGTTACGACGTTTAAGTGTTGCGTAACCTCGTTACGACGTTTAAGTGTTGCATTACCAGATAGTGTTATGTCAAATTATATATCGATAGGTAGCTAATCTATACAACAAGTATCGCTAAGTGGTTCGCGACCGAAGCTGACTGTTTATCAAGTGCCCGTCACCAGGTCAATCCAGACCATGGTAAGTGTTAGCCAAAATTACACCCACTCAACCTCCAGTTGAGCTTAACGTCGGGTGGGGTTTGTCAAACCCAGTAGTACTACTCAACAGTGACTCGCTATTCCAAATATTAACCGGTCCGATGTGTGGGACTTCAAATGTTACGTTTGCCGCTTAGCCTTTACAAGTGATATATAATTTATAACAAAATCTTAAATATGCGTTTATCTCAGAAAATATGTTTATCGGAGTATGTTATCTCCCCCAAGTGAAAAACGTTTGAAAACAGTTCAAAGAGCGGGGTAACTGAAACTCACTGTTTGCGAAGAATATCCCGATCTAGATCACCAAGTGATGTGCGTCGTAGAAACTCTCTAGCGTTCTAAATAACAAAGAGATTTTCTAAGTATCGGTACGTTTAACGAGTCTCTAGACTCGGCACATAATACCTATGCACGTAACATATTTCGTGTTTCGTTTGTGAATTGTGTGTGACTTAAACAAGTACAATTGTGATACAATACATGAGTGAGCAATTACTTTCGTGTCACGTACTAACAACATACTTTACTAACAATTATCCCCGTAAGGGCATTTTGGTCAACAAACAAAGATTAACTAACCATTATTCCCCATAAGGGCAATTTGGTCAATTCATGGCAATCAATTTACAACTATTCCCCGCAAGGGTATTTTGGTCAAAACACAACAATTATATAAAAACTATCATATTTCATGCATTTTTACACAACTCAGCAGCTAATTTCATTATGACAGAATTTTTACTTGAAAGATTGCACTAGTTCACCGATCATAACGTCTCAATTAATTCACCAAAAATCACCACAGAAGCATACATATCTTAGGTTTCCAGAACATATTTTATCTTATTTTTATTCCGCATATTTTTCTTATAATGACCAAAACATTACAGCAAACTCATATCAGTCAGATTCATGCGCAACAGAATGTTATTTGCAATTCCCGTTAAACGAAAAATCCAATAAATGCAAGACCACTTGGGTTTGGTTCCTAACTCAATGAGTCAACTTCCAGAAGTGGAACCAACCCAATTGGTCTCGTAGTTCATGAGATATAACATTTACAACATAACCTAACAGCAGGTCTAACAGCTCAGCTTTGCACCACCTTTTTGTAAAATCATAAAAGTACACTTATACTTGTCCAAAAATTACAAACTTATACTTCATGAAAACTAGACTCAACCTAGTTTACTGCAGTACCCACAATCTCAACCAATTCTCACGTTTACACTTCGTTACAGTCACTTAAACATCGTATATACATTCTGTCCAGAATCTGTTCACATCAAAACTCAACATAATAACAATCTATGAACTATCATGCATCCATATAACCCTCTAGACACTATAACTACTATCCATGCATATCAATTACACCATACATACAAGATTAGGGTTTTATTTGCACTCACAATCAATGACACAACAATTAACATGCAATACTATCAAAACTAGTTATCAAATCATCACTAATACACCATCAAATAAACAAGAATCATATGAACACCATGCATAGGAAAAAGTCGGACCTAGGGTTTGCAAGTTATACCTTCAAAACACCAATACAAGCAAGAGGAAGGTAGGAGATGATTAGAAACGGGTGTAGGATGCTTCAATTGTGAAAACCCAAGATTAAAACCAAGTGTTTGGTGTGTGTTTGTGAGCCGATCGCACGGAGGGGGGGGGTCTAGCTGCCGTCGGTTTTTGTGAGGGGAAGGAGAGGAGTTAGGGTTTGTGATAATGATATATTTATAGATATACAAGTTACACTCTAGTCCCTAAACTTCCAAATGTTACATCTCTAGCCTAAATAGTTGGTTCCTGTTTCTTGTTTAACATTCCACATAACAATCAAGTAACACACATATATCTAACACATAATTAACACATAATTATTGTTTTGACGTTTGTCGTTTGTTTATCAATCGTTTGCGTCAACTCGTTTGCGTTTCGGTGCAAATCCCGAAAGACTACACATGTAGTAAGTGTTTAAGCGTCATTTAAACCCTAGTTTAAATGTAACGAAGTGTGCGTTATAGATTCAACGATCTTAAAGTTTGAATTGACGGAGTTGAGTTAACGGGGTTAACCTGAAATTGACGATTGTCACATCATTCCCATGTTAAAGAATTTTCGTCCCGAAAATTTGAGTCATTTCGTGATGAGTGTCTGAAAAAGTAAGAAAAATTTTCAGTTTGTCATATTTATGTTTGGGTTGGGATGAATCGTTGAAACTGGTTAAGTATTATCTGAGGGAAAGATTTAACAAACCAACACACAAGCTCGCTGGCTTGTATGCGTGGAGGTTAAGACTCAGGAACCGGTCCAGGCGCGGGTTCGAACCCCGTGGACTCGGTTTTTCATTTCTAGTTTATTTTTGCTTAATTCTTGGTTTTATTTTTATTATAATCATAATATAATATTAAATAAACTTTGTTTTAACAAAACCGAACCTCGAAAGTATTATTTTGCCCGTGGTTTCGCGTCATAGTTTCTTATCTATAAATGTATATAGATTATATATTTTTATATAAATATATTTATGCATAAATAATTAACGAAAGGATAAATAATATGAAATTTCTTTTATATAATTAATGTTTTATATATATATATATAATGTTTATTAATACTTAGTATCGGTTATTATTTATTTAAGATCTATTTACTTGAAAATATAAATATGGATAAAATATATATCGCTTACCAAATAATAGTATTAACACAAATACTTCTACTACTACTAATAATAATAATAATAATAATAATAATAACAATAAATAATGCATCTCCTAAAAACCCTAAACGACTCTCAAATTTTTCAAACCGATTAAGATACAATAATGGCATCTCATGAAACCTCAAATTGTTATTAATTCTTTTCCTCATTTATTAATTATACTATCGTTAACAATTAGGGCATCTTTGTTGACGTATCTCGAAGGCTTGAACGTGTTTACTCATTTTCTTTTATTATTATCTCATCCTCACTAATCCACTCACTAAAGGTAAGTAATTCACATCCCCCGTTTTACCGTTTTACATTTTGGGGGCGTTATGCGTTAAATCATTTTTCATTACAATTCCAGTATTTGCGTTATATGATATTGCTCAATTAGTTATACGTGCAAATGTGACTATGTGTTTATTTTATGTTTTGGTGGTTTGTATCTCATCCCCATCCTCATCCTCATTATTATGATCATACGCCGTCGGAGTAGCTCGTTATCCATGTGATTCGAGTGAAAAGACAACTTTTATACTATTGTTATATTGTTGTTATGCTAGTGGTAGTATTTCATATTATCGCAAGGAATTGTCATTTTTATATTATATGCATTCAAAAACCGTTATTACTTGCTCAACTTTATGTTGACAAACTATGTATTTTCCCGCATGGCGCAGGTAGCTATATTGGATGAAGAAACAAGAGATTAAAGAGTAGTTGGACCTTAGGATGCATGATGAATTAAAGACTATTTATTTCTTTTTATTAAATTTTTATGTTTATTTCTATGAGACAATGTTTGTGCTTTTGCGTACTTGAATAATATGAATTTAATAATTTAGATATTAACACATGGATTTATTTTAGTGTCTTTTGAGCTATGATACAATTATGTCGCGCCCCGACATATTCCGCCGTAGGTTGGGGTGTGATAGATTGGTATCAAAGCCGAAGGCTATAAGATAGGTCGTTAGACGTAACGACCTAGTAGCATGCTTAGGGTCCCTATACGTGTGCACCCTACTTGTTTAAATTTTTGTACATAGCTTAATTTATTTAAATTGTTTATCATATATACAATTGTACACGAAAGCACACACTTGTCCGAGGCTATGCCTCAAAATCATTTTTCAAAATTTTAGGACGATTTTTAAATCGCGAAATTCCTTAAGAATTCCCACCTTTTACTTCCTCTCTCCTTGAGGATGATTCGTGTAATGGATACGTAGTAACTGTAAGGGGGACACACCTGTACACCAATCCCTTGACACCAAGGCTTGCAAGCCTAAGGAAATGCAATGCGCATAAATCTCAATCAGCCGTGAGACCTGGTTGCTTTCCTGGAGGGTGAGGTGTGAGTGTGAAACTTGTTAAGCCAAAGCGTATCACACCAAACGTTCACATCAATCGTGGTCGTGTGACGATCACATCCTTAATTTATAACCGAATTCACGGTGATACGTGGCTAAACTCGGTTTTCCATATTGTGTTTTAGTTGAATAGTTGGGTGAAGTACACAAATACGGGGTGGTTCCCGAAGTACTTCAACCACCTATCTCAACACCCCTCACAACTCAATTTTCAACGATTTTGTGAAATTAATACATGAATATTTCAACAATTACTTTTGGTTTTCGATATTTTCATTTATTTGGAAGGAACCATGGTGGTTCATGAAATCTAACCAACAAATGAAACGTTATATTTCAATTTTAAGTTATATTTATTTATTTATTTCGTTGGAAGGAACCATGGTGGTTCATGAAATCCTAACCAACAAATGAAACTTTATATTTCAATTTTAAGTTATGTTATATTTATTTATTCCTCATAAGCGTCAACACTTATAAAATCAAGCCTCATAAATGACATCATTCTCAACCTCAACCACGAACTCAACCTCAAATTGTTAAATAGAATTCACAAGCATCAATTTACACAAACTTATAAATTTACAATATCTTCCCAAGTCTCATAAAGTTTACACATTTTACCCTTGCAGTATGTCTTCTGGTCTCATTAACCGTAAACGCCCCGTCGGCAACTCTGGCCGTTGCATGTCATCTCGCATTACGAAAGAAATCGTGGAAGCCCTGCCAATAGTCATCTCTCAACTCCAAGCCGTGAATGTTGCTAATGTTCCCACGAACCCTAATGTTTTCTCTATCAAACAATTCACCAACGCTAACCTGACCGATTACTTTGGGACTGAGGGTGCTACAACCCTTCTTCAATGGTTCAAGCACATGGAGAGCGTGTTCCTCTGCTGTGTATGTCCGGATGACAAGAAGACCACGTATGCATCAAGAGTCTTCAGATTTAGTGCTCTTACTTGGTGGAATAGAAAAAAGAGAGACCTTGGGGCTGAGGTTGCCATGGCCTTGCCATGGGATGACCTCAAGAAGCTCATGTTAGACCAATTCTGTCCGAAATATGAACTCCGGAAGTTGGAAGAAGAATTCTGGAATTTGAAGCAAGAGGGAGGTGATAATACCGCTTACAACAACCGATTCCACGAATTGAGCGTCCTTATCCCGCATATGGTTACTCCTTTGGAGCGTGCCATTGATAAGTACATCACGGGTTTGCCGATGCAAATCCAAGATTCCGTCCTTAGTCGTGACCCGAAGGAACTTCATGGTGCCATTACCCTAGCCGGTACCCTCACTGAAAACCACGTTAAGGCCGGGACCCTGACGTGGAAGAGTTCCAAGAAGCCCAACGATAAGCCTGCATCCGAGCCCGCTAAAGAGTCCAAGCCCGAATCCACAAGGCCCGGATCCTCTAAACACAACCGAGCCCGCTAAAGAGTCCAAGCCCGAATCCACAAGGCCCGAATCCTCTAAACACAACCACAACCATAACTCATCTCATTACCACAATAACAAATGAAAGCCCAACTTACAAAACTATGTCTTAGCCCAATCACAAGCCCAACAAGCCCCTCCCACCAAGAAACCATACATCAGCCCACACCCATATTGCAACACTTGCCAACGTCACCATCCAGCCCAATCCACTTGCCGAGTATGTACTAATTGCCACCGATTCGGCCACCTCACCCAATATTGTCGAGAGCCTATGAAAACGCAACTCAACTCCCCTATTCCCCAACCCATCACTCAATCATTTTCCCAACCATATGCCATACCTTATGCTCCATCTCTCCCAACTACACGAGCCTGCTATCATTGCGGTAGCCCAAACCACCTTCGCAACACATGCCCAAAACTCGTTTATCAAATTCAAACCTACCCAAGCCCAACCAACCAACTCCAAATATATCAAGCCCAAACTTTCCAACCCCAAGACGACCAAGCCCAACTAATGCAGGCCCAACCCATCCAAGCTATTCAACCTCAGCCAATCCAAGCCGAGCAAACCCAAACGAATCAAGCCAATCAAGGCACGCAAGGACGTGTGTACTACATCAACGCCAATGAATTGCAACTTAGGAATCATGGCACCACTTCACACTAGTCCTGATGCCCAAAGACCTACTTACCCCGAGAAGACAAACGCTGCAAGCAACATTTTTTTTATTCCGTTCGCATTTAGTATTTTTGTTTTTCTTCTTCTCTTTTGAATAATGTCTCCTTGTACTCAAATTTTTCAATATTATTAATAAAATCGTGTTTACATTTGGTATATCTATCTTCACTTACTCCCCTCATAAAGCACGACACGCATTGCTTATATTTATCTTTAGAATTATAGTTGTTTGCTCATGATCAACTCAATTTAATGACCTATGACCGATGACCTCAAATGTAATCGTTAATGGAAACCGGGACCATGTGCATGGCTATATAACTGGTTATATAATAGGAACCGTAATCTGGGCTGCCTATGACCGGTCACTTTCGAACCGGGGTTGTGTGCTTGGTTAAGACATAGCTATCTAATAGGAGCCCTATGCATGCATTTTATTTTATTGTTTTTATATTCTCATTTATGATTTATCATTATTTCAATATGAGCACCATCAATTTACACCCTCCCCGTAACGGCGAAAACTTCCTCGGGAATATAGCAACTAACAACTTTGCGTCATTATTTCTCCAATTTTGTTAGTTTCTTATGGTTATCATATGTTACACAATTTTTTTATTGTTGCCCCTCACGACCCCCAATGTTTTGCAAATTCAACTTAACTATTGTGATGATTATTTTATAGCAAGAGTTTTTATTTTTGGTTTTAATACCCGACAACTTGTACGTCTTTCAAACGTTCTATCTCGATATTCACTAACTCTAAGAATTTCGATATTTAAGCTTGTTCAATCGTTTTGGTGTTACACTAGTTATCTTGATGTTTGAGTGTAAGGGTTCTCTTTATTTTTCAATGGTTGTTAACTTCCGTTTCGCCTTTATTCTGAATTAAAAAAAAGATTTTTTTCTTAAATGTGTATGTATGATTTTTAACCCACCCAACGGAACGAAATATGCGGACCATGCGACGAAATAAGTAATTATGAGTGCACGCACAATTATCGAAACCCTCGCATGGAAGTCATGGTTGGTACGTTGGTGTGCGAACAACTTAGAACCGAGGGACTATAGGGCAACGATACAAATGATATATAATATGATAAGGTCGTGGTGGATACGCCGCTGGTACATCCTATATATAAGTGGACTTGTCATACTACCCATTTGTAGTGTTTTCTGGGTCACTTGAACGTATGTGTTGTTTCGGTTCATTAGGGAAATAATTTAGTAATTCGGGTTTATTCTTATTTTTAATTTTTTTCTAATTTCGGGACGAAATTTTCAAAAAGTTGTAAATACTATAACATTCGTTAAATTTCGGATTCTAAAACCCAACCCGTTTAAAATTTTATTTTTCGTTCTATTTTAATAAACCAAATTAATAAATTTGTTGATCATTTATTTCTCGACACCGACTTAGTTTCGGTTATTATTCTAAGTATCAAAATATACAAATCAACCCCTCAACTAAACCTTTAACCATTTTTACACCCACCATAAAAGATGAGGGACCTTCTTGCAAATACCAAATATTTTTCTCTCCATCCCATCAACACCACCGTCGACAACATACCCCCCCCCCCTTCTTGCTTGTTCCTCAATTTTCAGCTGCTATAATCAAAATTGATCTCATAAAATCGTTTGGTACCAAGAAACGCATCACACCGATGTTTTAATTATGGAAAACGATATCAAAATCACAGCTATTACGGCCTAAACGAATCGCGGCTTTAACCGACCCTAAAACACTATATAAACACGTCCATAATTCAATTAAACGTGCACACAACATCCTCTCTTCATCGCGATCACAAACCCTAATCTAATTGCTTCATACGAAGCTGTTAAGGTGCGATTTAAGTCTAAATCCAGGCCGCAAAGTCTGTTCGTCGTCCTCCCTTGTTCTCGCACAAATTCCGGTAATTAAATTATGTATTTAATTCGTTTTTAATCGATAACCAAAACCCCCAGATCAATTTAAACAAACAACAAACAAATCAACAAGTTCAAGATTCTAGGGTTTATGTTTGGGTTGGGATGAATCGTTGAAACTGGTTAAGTATTATCTGAGGGAAAGATTTAACAAACCAACACACAAGCTCGCTGGCTGGTATGCGTGGAGGTTAAGACTCTGGAACCGGTCCAGGCGCGGGTTCGAACCCCCTGGACCCGGTTTTTCATTTCTAGTTTATTTTTGCTTAATTCTTGGTTTTATTTTTATTATAATCATAATATAATATTAAATAAACTTTGTTTTAACAAAACCGAACCTCAAAAGTATTATTTTGCCCGTGGTTTCGCGTCATAGTTTCCTATATATAAATGTATATAGATTATGTATTTTTATATAAATATATTTATGCATAAATAATTAACGAAAGGATAAATAATATGAAATTTCTTTTATATAATTAATGTTTTATATATATATATATATAATGTTTATTAATACTTAGTATCGGTTATTATTTATTTAAGATCTCTTTACTTGAAAATATAAATATGGATAAAATATATATCGCTTACCAAATAATAGTATTAACACAAATACTACTACTACTGCTAATAATAATAATAATAATAATAATAATAATAATAATGCATCTCCTAAAAACCCTAAACGAATCTCAAATATTTCAAACCGATTAAGATACAATAATGGCATCTCATGAAACCTCAAATTGTTATTAATTCTTTTCCTCATTTATTAATTATACTATCGTTATCAATTAGGGCATCTTTGTTGACGTATCTCGAAGGCCTGAACGTGTTCATCCTCATTTTCTTTTATTATTATCTCATCCTCACTAATCCACTCACTAAAGGTAAGTAATTCGCATCCCCCTTTTTACCGTTTTACATTTTGGGGGTGTTATGCGTTAAATCATTTTTCACTATAATTCCACTATTTGCGTTATATGATATTACTCAATTAGTTATACGTGCAAATGTGACTATGTGTTTATTTTATATTTTGGTGGTTGGTATCTCATCCTCATCCTATTTAGTATGATCATACGCCGTTGGAGTAGCTCGTTAACCATGGAATTCGAGTGAAAAGACAACTTTTATATTATTGTTATATTGTTGTTATGCTAGTTGTAGTATTTCATATTATCGCAAGGAATTGTCATTTTTATATTATATGTATTCAAAAACCGTGATTACTTGCTCAACTTTATGTTGACAAACTATGTGTTTTCCCGCATAGCGCATTTAGCTGTATTGGATGAAGAAACAAGGGATTAAAGAGTAGTTGGACCTTATGATGCATGATGAATTAAAGACTATTTATTTCTTTTTATTAAATTGTTATGTTTATTTCTATGAGACAATGTCTGTGCTTTTCGTACTTAAATAATATGAATTTAATAATTTAGATATTGACACTTGGATTTATTTTAGTGTCTTTTGAGCTATGATACAATTATGTCGCGCCCCGGCATATTCCGCCGTAGGTTGGGGTGTAACACTCCATTTTTTAGAGATGGTTAAAAATGATTGTGAGAGGAGGAGAGAGAAAATGTTTCTGTTCATGGTTAAATTTGGAGAAATATACTATTCATCTCTATAATTTTTTAATGTTTTTGAAAGTTTTTGTGAGTGAATGAGAGAGAAAAAGTAATGATAAATGTATAAAAAAGCATTGTTTAATTAAAAATGAGAGAGAAAATATATTGATTTTAGTATAATTATATAAATGGAAATAAAGAATTGAATGAGAATGCTCTAATTAGTTGACATAAGAATATCTTTCTGGGTTGTTTTATTTATTAGTTCATTAAATAATTTGATGTTCCCAAACACTCAAATATCTACTGATCTTTTATTATTATTATTATTATTATTATTATTATTATTATTATTATTGTTGTTGCTGCTACTACTGCAGCAGCTGCAAACAACAAAAGCACATCCATACACTATCTATCACAACTTGTTCTATTAAAGCTAATTACAGATTTGGATTATATGTTATCAAATTCACCAACCTGTTCCATAACGCCACGATCTTGCTTTACGATTTTATTAAAGAAGTAAGGAGAAGTCCAAATGATAAAACCAGTGCAAACATTCCGTTTGCAAAACGCCATGAAGATTGCAATGCAAGTTGATTGGGATTTTCACGTTTTGGTATACTAAAATCCTCAACAACTCCCTATGAGATGAACATTATGCTAAGCCACTATTAGCTTATTAGTAACATGAATTAAGTTGAACTTAAAGACAATGCAACTCACTTTAATAGCTTGTTGCATGAAAAGCATTACAATTAAATTCACCGGCTACTTGTGTGAATCTATTGATGATTGAGCAAGCACCCAACATAGATAGCAAGATCAACAGAAAAGCTGTCCACACACAAACCCTGTTATCATCAACATTTATACCAGTCGATTATCAGTTGGACCAGTGAACCGGACTGGGTGGGAGAAACAGATTTTCAGTTTTTAAAGTTTTCATTTTTATCCCTTCAAAATATCTTATATCAGTCATTTGTTAATTTATTTATTCAAGTCTAGATGTTTTATTGAAAGGGCATGGCATGTTTAAGATTAAGAAAGTTTCGGAAGAGAAAGAGTTAGAAAAGGTGTTTCAACCCATGGTGATGAGTCCTTAAGTCTCGTTTCTTTTATAACGATGGAAATATTCTAGTTCTATATCTTGGTACTTAACAAGTGTATATGATCAAATTTAGTTGGAATAAAGCTATTCATATTGTGTAGTCTCGTTAAAGTTTAATCGTGTCTCACGTACTAAAAACCCAAAGCCATCCGTTGTATCACCAACCATATATCCGCCACGGTAACACACAAGCGTCCATGCACAAAAACTTTGTCTAATGCATGAATCCTCCTGAATAATTTATTCAACAAAGCTATACTATTGTTGAAATGATTCTTTTTTTAAAATTTTTTATAATCATACTTGACACACCAAAGTTAAGTTTTTATAAAATTTTCAGGTATACTACCGTACCTTCACCAGAGTTTTTATAAAATTTTCAGGCATACTGGGTCAATAGCGGTTGCTGCCTAGCATGAACACAGTGTTTTAACAAAATTTTAAGAAGACTACAACATGCATAGTAAGCATCAAATAAGCACGAGGAGATAAAAAAAAACCCGAAATAAAACCACTTAAAGTCTTCAAGTTTAAGCACTTAGTTATGTGATGAAACACATGCATAGTACACATCAAACAAGTAACCAAACATGACAAGAAAAGAAACAAGTTGCTAATCCTTGAAAGTCACAAAATAAACTTGCACGGCATCTGCAGTAGGGTGAGTTCTTCTAGTGCATCTCCCGGGACGCTAGATCGAGAAAATACAAACCCACTTAGGATTAATTAAATCTCGAAAAGTAAATATTAATTCTATAGCAAAAATGACATTTTTCAACTTCATTAATTTGCCACGTTTACTTTGGATTTAAATATCAAAAGGAATTAGTAAGAAAACCTGATGTAAGGGATGACAAATAAACCAAACACTCGTCGTCTACCACAAGATCCCTGTTGAGTTTCAGTGGTGATCAGTTAAAATTTTGTTTATTAAAACCGGTTCAATAAACATTGTTAACAATAATTAATCTTATTAATTATAGTTATACGCAACGGAATGTATACAATTAATCAGCACCGAAACTAAACTTGACACGATCCGGTTACAGACAATACGAGTACAATTGAAACTATAAATATATAATTAAACTGATGATATGTTTAAGTTTACCTCGGTTAATAAATAACCGGTTGAGACACCAAAGGCTAACAAACCGAGCTAGGTGACACAACGAGATCTAACGACCAACGGTGGTGGTGCACGACGACAACGGCAGTGGTGGTGGTGTACAGAAGCGGCTGTAGGCGCGGTCAGCAGCGGCGGACAGCGTCTGGTCAGCAGCGGCAGTCAGCGGACAGGCGGCAGTGGCACCGGCAGGCGGTGGGGAACAGGCGGCGGTGGCTGGTCAGGCGCCGGCGGTGATGGCGGTGGTGAAGCGGGTGGCCGACTACTAGGATGTAGGAAAAGAGAAGATGAACTTGTTAATTAGCTTAGGGATAAGGTTATGTCAACATCATATATTTATATAACCTCTAATTAGGTTTAACTAATCTAATTAGTTATAAACCTAATGGGCCAATAAGTCCACCTCTTGCTCCAAAGCACATTCCATGTAATTATATCTCGTTAAAGTATCTAACCCGGTTAACTAACTTAAGCGGGTTAATGGTTCATTACCTCACGGTGTAACTCTCACGGGTCATAACCCGGTTGGCCGTATTGACTTACCCGAATCGGTCCATAATTCCAACAGTCTCCCACTTGGACGGTTTCCGGTTAAGTTACTCAATATTGACAGCCAGCGGTGCTCTAGCTACACATAGCTGCCCCCAACAGGTTATAACATTTTAAATTCATTAACCAAAACTATCTTGGAATACACTATTGCAAGATAACGAATTTATGGTAATCGTTGTCAACTATCCTTTCTGTATAAGACATCAATTGAACAATGAGACATGGATCAGGTTCAATCTCATATGGCGTTCACTCATTATAGTTCTCGATCAAGAATCAAAGTGGTCCAATCAAACACACAGTTAGTTTGGGTGAGGCCTCACACTTCACCAGTTCGAATCAACGAGGGCGCCAACATGTCTATCTGTTACATATCATGTAAGAGTACAGAATCCCATCTTGATTACATACAACTCCTACTGAACTTCAGATCATTCCCAACCAATGCCTTTATAGCTGGCAGTTACGCGACAGTAGTTGACACTGATCAAAGAATAACCTTTAGTAACCGAAAGTTCTAATATGTATCTCAGGTCTGAGGATACTAAATGAGTATACCAGTATCAAAACATCTTATGACTAAGATCCATGAAGATGATTTGATGCGAGTTATATCCAACGTCATTCATAATGAGGTCTGTAAGTTTGGAAGTCAACTCCTTGAGTCCAAAGTCAGAATAGTCTTTATTCAGAGTCGTTTCCACGAGTCTGACCGACTACGGATAATTTAGAATACAATATTCACGGATTAAACGTATTAAAACCGAACACAGTTATATCATTCAACATTTTCATTTAACCATTAAATCAAAAGAGAACTTAAAGTATAACTGTTTGAAATGTTTACACATCCAAATTCTAAATCAAAACAAACTACTAGCTAATCTAAGACCGATAGCATTTCTGTGATGAACATGCTTGTCCTGAGTCATCGGTTTAGGGAACGGGTCAGCTAGGTTTTGATATGTGTCTACTTTGCTTATTATGATGCCTTCTCTTTCCAGTATATCTCGTATATAGTGGAACTTACTTAGAATGTGTTTGGCTCTGTGATGAAATCTGAGCTCTTTGGCTTGAGCAATGGCTCATGTGTTATCACAGATTACGTCTATCAGTTTCAGAAAACTTGGAACCAGATCGAGGTGGGCTATGAATTTCTTCATCCAAGCAGATTGTGAGCGAGAATCATCTCGGTTAGTCTGGAAGCTAGCATCAGTGTAACACCTTATAGTGAGCTCTTCTTCCACTCCTCCAAACACTAAGAACATGTCCTTAATCCTTTTCAGGTATCTTAGAATATTCTTCACGGCAGTCCAGTGGGCAATGCCAGGGTTATGCTGAAAACGCTAATCATGCTCAGCGCATACGAGACGCCAGGTCTAGTACATAACATAGCATACATGATAGAACCAATCGCTAAAGCATATGGAATCGCTTGCATGTGCTTAGTTTCAATGTCCGTTGCCGGAGATTGCGATTTGTTCAACACAGTTCCTTTAGCCACGGGGAGAGCTCCTTTCTTGGAGTTATCCATAGAGAAGCGTGCCATTACTTTGTTTATGTATGTACTTTGACTCAGCCCTAGAAGCCGCTTAGACCTATCTCTATAGATCTTAATTCCTAGAATATAAGCAGCTTCACCAAGATCTTTCATTGCGAAACAAGAGCCCAACCAGTTCTTAACTTCCTTAAGCATAGGGATGTTGTTTCCAATGATAATTTTGTGCACTCGTGTAACTACAATAAGATGAATAAAAGATATGTTTTAATTTCCCCGAATATTGAACTTGTCGTTAAAATTTTATTGTAGTATATCAAGACAAGAAAGCACAAATTCAACGAGTAATATCTCTAATATAATTGGAAGTAAAAGAAGATCCATCAATAAGATTAAGGAAAAGTCCAGATGAACAGATTTCAAAGGATAAATTGCTCCAAGTCAACGACAGATAAAATATTTTAATAAGAATAGACTTAAAAAGAGAATTAAGAGAAATTCTCAAAGTCTGCTTATTCAAGAACAAAGATAATTAGAAAATCACAAAGTGGTGATGAGATACATGAATTTGTCATCCTAACATCATTCTTCAATCAATAAAAGAGAAAGCATCGATATTGTGTCTTATGTAAGATAGATAATCTCAAGAAAGAGATATTTGAGATATGAGAAAAGGAAAGGAAAAGTCAACAAGAGATCTTTTATATTTTCTCTCGAAATACGACAAATCATAGCATAAATAGATATTTAATACCCATATTCTCTATTTAAGTATCACGCAATTATTGCGAACGTTTATTATCAATAATATAATTCTTTTATACTAAATAAATTATGTTTACAGAAATGTCGAATCCAATCAATCAAGAGAACAATGCTGAAGCTTCAAATCAAAGAAGCAACAGAGAAGTATCAGAACATGCCCAGGAGATTCCTGAGCAATTTATGGTCAAAGTACAAGAAATGATTAATAATGCAATCACTCATCTCGTTGATGCAATGAAAGGAGGATCACATAAAAGTAAATCTTTGCATTCAAACAAAACTGTTAGAACTCATCTATACCGAAATCCTGCTGACCATGAAGAAAGCGTTCATAGTTCTAGCACTGATAACAGTCTCAATCGTGATTTTAAGAAGAAGTTTGTAATTCAAGGTTGTAATTTAAAGAATTTCCAAGTTTATGGACCAAAAGAATTCTATGGTGATCAAGGTGCCATATTAGCATTACGATGGCTTGAGGAACTCGAGTCTATCGTCATCATAAGTCAATGTACTGAGATTCAAAAGATTCAGTATGCGTCTCAACTATTCAAGGGTGAAGCTCTAGAATGGTGGAATGACTTAATCATGATGAAGGGTAGAGAAATCTTGTACCAAATGGGATGGGAAGCATTCAAAGAACTTGTAATACAAAGATTCTGTCCCATGCATGAAAGAGATCTTATTAAAACCAAGTTTTTAAATCACAAAGTAGAAGGCACAAATCTCAGAGAATACAATACTAAGTTTCATGAGTATTGTAAACTGATACCACACATCGTAACACCCAAATACAATAAAGTGACCCGATATATTTGGGGATTGCCTCGGGAGATTAGAGATATGGTGAGATCCAATCTGCCTCAAACTGCAGAATCAGCCATGGAATTGGCTGGTTATCTCATGTATGGACTTATCAGAAATCAAGAAGAAGATAAAAATGAAAAGCGAAAGGAAATATAAAATGAGGTAAAGAGAATGAATAAAAACAAAGAAAAGGAAGATGGGTCATTTAAAT
The DNA here is from genome assembly GCF_021521415.1 of Bidens hawaiensis. Taxonomy (NCBI): domain Eukaryota; kingdom Viridiplantae; phylum Streptophyta; class Magnoliopsida; order Asterales; family Asteraceae; genus Bidens; species Bidens hawaiensis. The sequence continues at coordinate 574,988 of NW_027491445.1, read as the reverse complement.
TCACAAGACCAATCTGCTCAAATTGTGGAAGGAGACACCATGGGAGATGTTTGAGATCAAATAACATTCCCATAACCAATCCATTTGTCACATGCACCTTCTGCAAGAAAATTGGTTATTCAGAAGATGATTGCAGAAGAAAGACAGTGGTGTGCTTTAATTGTGGAGAAAATGGGCATTTCAGTATAGAATGTCCAAAGAAGAAAAACAATGCAAGTAGAAGCAGAGCAAAGAAAGGAAACGCCAGAATAAATATGTTAAACATGCAAGAAGCATCCGGCGATCAAGAATAGAAGCAGATAAGAGTATGCTGAATGAATGTGCAAGATTCTAAGGCATTAGAAATAACTAATAGTTAAGTTAGCTCTTATAAACTGCTTGTACACTCGTTTTAAACGAGAAGTTTTGTAACTGTAATAGGGTTTCTAAATCCCTAAGGTAAATAAAGGAAAACAGATCATGTCTTTACACAAGAATGCTTATATTCATTAAAGAGACCGTTTTATTCAAAGAATACGAAGACTATATAGTTAATATAGTCCATCATCTATAGAAAGGTGAAGTAAAGAAAAGAATGTATTGAATTAAATATAAAGAATATGTCTTAAATCAAAGAAAATCGGTTATACGAACATTAAAAAAGTTCAAGGAGATAACCGATGGATATAAACGGGAGAAATCCGTTAAGATCATAAAGCCAAGGACAACGCGAGACATGTGGTGGTATCTTGAATGAATAAGTTGAAAAGATTCAATAGACTGAATCCAAGAGGCATTCTGGTTAACATCAGTAAAATGTTTAGAATTCAAAAGGTAAGATAAATAATTAAACGCAACTGGCCACTGTGTTTAGCAATTTATAATTATTTATGATATTCTGAATCATTGATCACTGATAATATCAATTAAGATGCAACAATTCAACGGTTTCAACAATACATCAAAATTCGAAGTTAAACCTAAGTTAGCGAATCTCGAGGACGAGATTCATTTCAAGGTGGGGAGGATGTAACACCACGAGAAGACCCTGTTCAATTTTGGACCAAAAACGACAATTCTGAAACCTATAGGACTAAAAATGAAAATTTTGATTTTTCCTGACCCATCGTGCTACACGATGGGCAGATAAACAGGATCATCGTGCTACGCGATGCAGATTTCTAGAAGTAAAGAAAAAGGGGGCGCCGCGCTACGCGATACCCCATTAAGCAAATCAGGGACACGTAGCCAACCACGTGTCACCACATGGCAACACCTTAACAATTGCGGCGTCACGCTACGCCATGACCCTGAGGAAAAACCATCGCGCTACGCGACGGTCCCCAAAACTTTGCCTATAAAAGGGGGCTACGGGATCGAACCATATTCATCACAATCTCACTCTTACAAACACACATTTAGCATTGGAGAGCGTGCCTAGCTGTCATGAAGTTCGAGGTTTAGTTTTCTTGAAATTCGTACAAGTATCAAAGTTTTAACAAGCCGTAGAACAGATAAGCGAGCAGGAGCGAAGTTTTGCCAATCAAGCTTCCATTCCACGTTAGTATTAAAATTACCGAGTTGCAAGTATCAAAGTTTTAACAAGCCGTAGAATAGATAAGCGAGCGGGAGCGAAGTTTTGCCAATCAAGCTTCCATTCCACGTTAGTATTAAAATTACCGAGTACATATTAAGGTAGGGGCTCTGCCTAAATATTATTTTATTATTATATTATATGGCTTAGACCATAGTCAGGGGTATAGCCCAAAACCTTGATCATAATTATGTTTATAATAGCTTTATACATGCAAAGGTTATAGTTAAAATAATGTTTCTTCATGATTAAGAAACATAAGCTTTTACATACAAGCAGATATAGTAGTTTCTTCATAATTAAAAAACGTAAGATTTTACATACCAGGGTTATAGTCAATTCAATATTTCTTCTTGACGAAGAAACCTATCAATAGATATTTCTTCATGAAGAAGAAACTTAACACATGATTTGTAAACAAATGAAAAGACTATTGGTTTAAATATTTTATTCAAACAAATGATCAGTCAAGGTTTAAAGCTATCAAAACCATACTAAAGGTCTGCAGCTGGATCAAGAGACGATCCGGGTATTTATATAAACCTATTTTATTATAGATCAATCATCATTCACTCACAAGGGTTTTCAAACGAGATCACCACATCAATTAGAAAAGACAATCACAATCACAGGTGAATACGTTAAACCTTTTACAGTCAGATAAACGGGTTGTTTATCTTAAACAGTCAGTCAAATATGAGATTACGTGATTTCTAAATTTTAAGGGATTAAGTGATCCCTAAGTCACAAGGTAGATAATAAAAGCAATTCAAACCGAGTACACATGTGTCTAGATCCAAACATATCTATTAACCTTTCAATCAAGGCTACGTGGCCGCAGGCTAACAGACATAACGAAAGTTCTCCAATGGGCAACAGTTATTGGAGAACCATAATTGTGTGTGTATGGCAGTGGCACAAGTTCCCAGAAATAAGAGACGTTTCTGCTGAGTTTGTCCCAAAACTATCTTGTCAGTTAAATATTTTCAGAGTCAACGATTCACCAGCATATCGCTGACGTATTTTTCCCCCACATTACAGGAAAACAAGTATAGCACAGATAGCAAGGAATTAGAGTCATTCATAGAGATAGATGCTCGTAGATGAAGATGGCTCAGTTTTTAAATAAATGAAATATTGTAAACAAGAATAAACAAGGTTTGTAAACCAAAAATACTTGGATATTTATTATCCAAGAGATTTTTTTAAATAAATTAATATTTTATTATAATCAAAGACTTTCCGCTAATAACCCGTAACTCTGATATATTTTCAAAACAGGTACCAACTACGGGTGTCACGCCTAAGCCCTTAGATCGGGGTGTGACATACGTGCCCTTTATGATCACAATATTAGGATGTTTAGGCAAATGTTTCATGATCTCAACTTCTGTTTGCGCATCCTCGATATCAACCGAAGTCCTAAGTTTTTTCTTTAATATTGATTTGCAAGCAAATCTTTCACCGGATTCTAAATCGGTACATAAATATGTTACCCCAAATTTACCCCTTCCTAGTTCCCGAGCTAGAGTATAGCAGCGTGTAATGTCATCACCAGTTGGGTTTTTCAAAACGTAGAGTTTGAACCCGGTTTCAGATTTGGGTCTGGGTCGATAGGCATTTGCATACGGGTTCGGTTTGTTTTTCTTCTTCTTGTAGGTTGATTTACCAGTGGTGACACGACAATTTCCCATGATTTATGTGAGAAAGACTTCAAATTCTGTAAACTGAAATCATTAATACATTAAAAATGAATCCCATATTATGAAAACTCCAAGTTTTTTTTACAATCAATCCTAAAAAAATCAGGAGAAGTAAACTAAAGCAGATAGCCAAGAACTCTTGAAATTGTTTGTTGTATAATTCAAAACACAAAATCTTCAAAGTCACTTAAATGAAATCTTGAATTATAATAGATTTTCACTTTTATATACTTTCAAATCACAACATATTCAAATATTGTAAAATGATTTTACCCGGATCAAATTAACTAAATTTTTTCATACAATCAAAGGCATTACCTAATTCAAACTCATAAAAATTCAAGAATATAGATTTACAATCATATAATAATAAAATAAAGAAACAAGCTTTACCTATAGAACAAAATTATCCAATTATTCAAATGAAAAAATCTTCAAATTAAGTGAAATATTTATGATGGTTGAATCATGCACTAGATAGGTATTAGATAGGTACATGTTTACTTTTGAACTTTCCTTTGAAAAAGTATACTTGATCTTCTGGTAGTGAGAGGACGTGATATCTTTGAACCCATAGTGTAAATGATAATACGTCTCCAATAACTGGCATGATCCATACCTCATAGTTATGTTTTTCATGGCACACTAGCATGATAATTCATTTCCCTATAAATCATAAAAGTTATAGGTTTAGCATTATATCAACGCCATTTATCAAAATGAACTAGGAATTTTATTACCCCTTAGTCTATTCAATTAGTTTGTCATTTTGAAAGATGTTGATGTGTTCTCCTTTTGTTTCATTTGTGTAAACTACTTCATAGACTTTTGTCTCAATCCATAGTGTGATCTCTTTTGAACCTATTGATTGTTAGATCCAAAACATTATCATTAACTTTGTAAAGTGAATAAAGATCATTTCAAGATATATATATATATATATATATATATATATATATATATATATCAATTTTTTAATGGGTGTCCTTAGCTTGTATGTCATTCTTACTCGATTGTTTTGTTATAGTATATGCGTATTGTTAGCACCGAGCATATACCCCCCCCCCCCCGAACTGGTGGTGGAATAAATGCCCCTAGGACCCCATCATCATACTCATCGAAGGGAACCTATGGTCCCATGTTTACTTGAGGTCTCGGTGCTTGTTGTTGATTTCTCGGGTATTTGTACTGTTGATGGTTCTGCTGAGGTGCTTGGTTGTTTTGTGGGTACTAGGGTTGATTCCTCTGATATTATTGACCCCCATGAGCATCCTCAAACTCTTCTTCGTCTTCATAATCAATATCTCAATCTTCCCCTGCATTCAGATCCTCAATTCTCTCAATACCAGGATCAATCACATTCTCATCCCAATTGAACTCTACCGGTCTCTGACGATTCTGTGGTTCTTAACTAACTGATCAGTCATCGCCAAAGTTCCATGGCTGCTTTTGATTACAATTACCACCCCTTGATTTACTCGATTTCTTTTTCGGTTTACGTTTTGGTTTTGGCTGGGTGGTAGATCGTTTTGTGGGATTGGATATTATTGTTCTTGTTGTTGATTTTGGTTTTAGGGTTGGTTAATGGGTGGGGCTTGATTGCTTTGATTACTCATGTTCTCGGCTTTTGGTTTTGATGTTTCAGTTTATCTCGGTTCTGTGAGCTACTCGGTTTCTCCTTGTTGTTTTCTCGATTTTGGGATCAAACTGTAATGGCTCCTTGTTTCTTGAATACCTCGTATGCATAATCTTGAAAGATAATTTGCTCACACGAAACACAAAACCCCTGGTAAAATCAAATGAAGAAAAATAAAACTAAATTAACTAAACTAAACTAGCATTTTGCGCGTTGATTCCCTGGTCGGCGCCATTTTGATGACCATCATCAAGTCATGCAAAAACATTTAAAAAACTCTACTAATGTTCCATTAACTAGAAAGGGTAAGTAGGATATTGAATCCACAGGGAACCAGCTGGAAAGTACTAATTTGGCTAATTGTTTATAAAATAATTGTATTGAGGTGAACAGACGATGTTAAGTGGTTTTAACAGACTTTTGAATGTAAGACAATAATGAGAAAGTAGTAACCACCTCGGGCTTCAAATTCAGTAATTAACTAATAATCTTGCTTTGTTTGTTGAAACATCCTTAACGGGGACTTTGTACGTGTATTGAGTTTGAATGATGATTAAGAAACTGAACTTAACGGATTCTATTAACAAAACCACCAGCCTAATAAATGTGTGTTAAGCAAATACCTGGTCTGGTCATTAAGTTAGAATAGGCTCTAGAATAGTTGAATGAATGGTCAGTCTTGCTCTCCACCCTGGATAAAGGTCTATGAGGTGTGCGTCACACCCCAACCTAAGGCGGAAATGTCGGGACGTGATCCAATTGCTCACAGCTCGAAGATACTATCATGAATATAAGTGACAATATCTAATTAATTATTATATTCAAAGAATACACACAATATCCAAATACAGCAAAGCTATTCAAGTAAATAAATATAACAAGTTTAAATCCATGTTTGTCTTCATTATAACCCTAAGGTCTTTCTAAGTGTCCATACTTCAACTTCAAGCAACCTGCATATACGTAGAAAACAGATTGTCAACAACACATGTTGAGTGAGTTTACCACCAGTTTTGCAATAAAATAATGTTAATATTATAAATATGAGAAGCAAGCAAAACGCAATAAATGCGGTAATGATATCAACCATGAGCAAATAATAATAATAATAAGACCGTTGCTAAGAGAATCGGGCGTTGGTCAATGAGAACCCTCCACAAGGGGACATGTCAAACGAATGCACACAAACAAGTAAACACATAACAAGTATAATTGATTAATCACACACAATCACACGTTTGCTATTTTTGATATATATATATATATATATAGGGGAGGGGTTTTTTGAGAACCATGTTTAGTCTTAAGAACTTAAGAACTCAATTCTTGGCCACACATTTAATTAAATGGATTCGAATGTGTGGTTGAGATTAAATGTGGCAAAAAAGTCAAAGATGAGAGAGAATAACTATGTACACTGATTACACAACTTTAAACGTCCGTTACACATATGTAATAAGTCGACTTGTTGCGTAAAAAATTATGTAATTGTTTTACGTATATGTAACCTACATATATTACGCATATGTAAAAAAAAATCGAAAAAAAAATCGTTACGTTGAGTTCTTTCGAGTTCTTAAAACTCAAAGGGGTTCTCATTTGAAATCTCCCCCATATATATATATATATATATAGTATGATATTCGCATATGTCCCCAAAACGTTTTAGAAAACTGAGTAAAATAGAGGAATGATAAAACTCACCTTAGAATAAAGGCAAGTGATTAATAATTAAGATAAACGAACTAAAGATTAAGCGAGTCGTCCACTACGCGTCGAATGAGATTAATGATCAGAACCTGAAACTTTGATATACGATAATATAAGTAAAAACGAACTTAATGTGCTGGAATCGATCCAATTGGACGTCTAGAACTCCGGTTATGTTAGATTAAAGATTTAAGCAAGATGGTACTGACCAGAATCCGAACAGCGAGTCGGAAGTCGGGTTTGGTCAGTAGCCTTAAAATTTCGTTACGAGAATTAAAGTATTCTGGACCGAACGCTGGATCCGACCAGAAGTATGAGAAAACGTAAAGTTAAACTTGTTGACTGTTTTGCCCTGTAACAGGTTTTAAGCGAATTGACCTGTTAAAACCCTTCAACCATCGAAATTGATTGAAGGTTATTGACTAGGGAATATATATGAACTATTCCTATGTTTACAAGTTACCCGAAAAGTGAAAGGATAAAGAGAAACGAAGAGTCAAAGATTCATACGCAGCAAAGTCAAGCGAACAAGCATTGTATCTTCAACGAATAAGCAAAAACCGAAGAGTTTGGTGATGGTCAGAGGTAGGTTACGGCTAGGGGGTCTCTCTAGGGTTAGGATATAGGTTTGTGGCAGAGAATTATGATGTGTTTTATGAGAACCGAGCCCCGGTGCGGAAGCGTGAATAATGGTCGTTATTAACGGTGGAGCTCGGATCTGAGCAAGGATCGAATCGTATTCGCTCTTGGTAGGGGGTTTTGGACGGACGAGTAGTGTTTGGGAGAGAGCCTGAATCGATTACAATGAACAATAAGCTAGATGAACAAATATATGCAATCGGTTCACAAATATAAATAAGTGGCAATATGATTTCATTCATCAAAAGGTTGTCATACATACACACATACATACAATAAAGATCAGCCACCTCCAGGAGAGCTCATCCTGGAGGCGGCGGCTCTCGCTAAGAGATAAAACCCTAGATCTCACACAATAAACAATACACTCATGCTAGACAAATTAACAAATACATCTATTTATACTAGTCTAGCATGTCTTGGTCTTCAAGCCATCCACCCTTGGTTGAGACCAAAAATATTAATTATTTTTCACCCATAATAATAATAATTCGATGCGTCGGTCTAAAATATAAGTCCCAACAATCTCCCCCTTAGACCGATGACATCGAATTTTCTTCCATGATCACTTCAAAACCCGTTGTCTTTTATTGAAATTCTCCCCCTCATGTTAAGCTTCTCCCGTTGTTCAATTTAGATCATTTCTCCTATATCACATTTGGATACATTTGTATGGGCATATGAACAAGGCTTTGAACTTCAAAGATCAACTTCAAGTAGCAAGGTCATGACAAAAAGAAATAAACTCAATGTGATCATCAAATAATCTTCCATTCTTCAAATCTGTTTCTTTCCTTGTAAATCATCTTCAAACCATTCCCTGAATCAAGATAGCATTCAAGTCAACCATAACCCGTTCTTGATTGTCAAGTGACTGTTTTTATAGGAGGTTAAACTCTACTAATCATCCGTTCACCATGTTACTAGTGATGACTCTATCTTCTCAACCGTACTAGGAAATCTGAAAACTCACAAACATTGAAACATCTCTAAAGAATCTTGGATTATCGATCTTGATCAAATTTTCCTTAACTTGAGTCTTTTCACTTGATTTGAAGCAAGCAATTTGCAATGAAATTCAGGAAATTTTACTCCCCCGATTTCGTTGCAATTGTCTTTGAAAATTGTGTCTTCAAATCAAGTATGGGTAAAACAACCTTGACCATCCATATCAAGATTGTTGATTCTGTAATAAACAAAGATAAACAAAACATTATGTTGGTTGACACTCATAAGGGATAAAATCTGTAAGCTTGGTCAACACTTGTTCTTGTAAAGCTCTTTGTTGAAGTTTGTGAAAAATTGATAAGGCTTTGATTTCCTTTTGCTTGTTGATGATTGGATAAAATTTACCAAAATACCCTTGGTATATATATTCCGTAAAGATCAGCTTGGTCAAACGGTCAATGGCACCAAAAATCTCAAGTGTAATTCACTTACGAGCATGGATTCAGTCCACGAGCACACATAAGTCAAAGTCCATTCACGAGCATACTCAGTTTTTACTCAAGCATGCTTGAAAACACTTGTGTTTTTTTTATTGAGCATGCTGGGGAGCTTGCTCGAGGGCTTGCTCAAAAACACTTGTGTTTTTCTTTCATCGAGCATGCTAGAGAGCTTGCTTGAGGGCTTGCTCGAAACCTTGCTCGAAGCCTTGCTCGAGAAAATACTTGGTGTTATTCTGTGTTAAGCATGCTGGAGAGCATGCTCGAGGGCTTGCTCGAGGCCCTTGCTCGAGAAAACACTAGTATTTTTCTGTTGTTACTCGAGCATGCTTCTGTCTTTACTCGAGCTTGCTCGAGACCTTGCTCGAAAATTACTTAGTTTTTCTTTTCTTTTCCTGAGCATGCACAAAAGCAAAGTGTGCTCGAAGAAGGTTTGCTTGAGTGGAACAAAGTGTGATCGAGACCGAAAGATAGATTTTGAGATAAACCAGGATGTGCTCGGGGTTCATGTGCTCGAAACCAAACTTGATGTGCTCGATATAAGATATGCTCGAGATAAGCTGTGCTCGAAGCAACACTTATTCATTTTACATACTCGAGACCATTCTTATCATGCTCGAGACATCCAGACTTCTTTTCTGCATCATCAATCAATGATTTTCCAATACAGAACCTGCTTGAATATTCTCTTTGCATCTTCCATCTGCTGCTACAAACAATGATTAGATTGCTCCTGGTACCTGTTCATTCTTGACTTTTGCATATCAGATTGTACCAGCAGCAATGTTCTTCAATATTCCCTTTGTTGTTTAAGCAGCACACTCATATCAGAAACAGTTACAAGCACATAAAACCCTAATTTTCAGATCAAGAACCAAGCTTCTACATCTGAAATTAATCGTTGTAGCAATATCCCAGTCATCTCGATATCAACCATCTATCTTCAATCTATCAACAGCCGTTACAGATCTGAAAATCATCTTCAATAACAGTTTTGCCCCAAAATGAGCTAAAAACACTGTTACATCAGATCTGGACCGATATGACCAAATACACATGAAATTGATGTTGAATCTCCGAACAAATCATCAACCCAAACATCAATCCACATAAATTTTACCCAAATCATCAAATAATTTCAAAACCCTAAAAATTTTTCAAAAACCTCATCGATTTAACATCCATGGTGGATTCAAGAGCGAGATGAATCAGATTCAGCGGTTAGTCTGAATGATTCGGCAACCTGGCTCTGATACCAATTGTGAGAACCGAGCCCCGGTGCGGAAGCGTGAATAATGGTCGTTATTAACGGTGGAGCTCGGATCTGAGCAAGGATCGAATCGTATTCGCTCTTGAAAGGGGGTTTTGGACGGACGAGTAGTGTTTGGGAGAGAGCCTGAATCGATTACAATGAACAATAAGCTGGATGAGCAAATATATGCAATCGGTTCACAAATATAAATAAGTGGCAGTATGATTTCATTCATCAAAAGGTTGTCATACAAATCACTCATACATACACACATACATACGATTACAATGAACAATAGACTGGATGAACAAACATATGCAATCGATTCACAAAGATAAAGTGGTGGCAGTATGATTTCATTAACCAAAAGATTGTCATACAAAGCACTCATACATACACACATACATACAGTAAAGATCAGCCACCTCCAGGAGAGCTCATCCTGGAGGCGGCGGCTCTCTCTATGAGATAAAACCCTAGATCTCACACAATACACTCATGCTAGAACAATTAACAAATACATCTATTTATACTAGTCAGCATGTCTTGGTCTTCAAGCCATCCACCGTTGGTTGAGACCAAAAATATTTATTATTTTTCACCCATAATAATAATAATTCGATGCGTCGGTCTAAAATATAAGTCCCAACATGTTTATATAGAGATTACAAAAACGAACTATATTTGGAAGGTTTACTCATTTAAGAAACCGAATATGCATTTAATGACTAAATCAATGAGATAAGTTGTAGATTTTGTCCATGTTCAGTAATTTAGAGTATGGACTTGTATATTTAGTTAATATCATTTTGTTGGACCTTAATTTACTCGATTTATGCCAAAAATAAGCGATTTGGATGCTAAAAACAAATTAGGAAACAAAATAAGCTATTTAATGAGAAAATTTAGTACAACAACTAACAAAATTTGGCTTGGAAACCAAGAAAATGAAATTGGACCAGCTATAACATTTATTGGAGTTTAAGTTTCGTTAATTTAATCGAAAATATGAAAGAATTGTCAAAACTAGTCTATGTAGTTCCCGAAAATGCGATTTTTAGCCGTTTTAAGCGATTTTAAAGGTTTCGGCTATTCAGCATAACTGAAAGTTATGAAATTATAAAATAAGTTAAATACAAGTTTTAATCAGTTCAAAAGATCCGAATTACATTCTCGAATCGGTTTAAACAAATACGAAAAATCCGAGATGCTACAGTCTCCCCTACTTTAGGGAATTTCGTCCCGAAACTAAGTAAAACCAAAACATCATCGTTTTTGAAAATAATAACTTTTAATAAAAATATCATAACTTAGATCTTCTAATAACCGAAGCAACGCTTCAAATGACAATCCGATAAGGGCACTTATATATAGGATGTACCAGCGGCGTATCCACCATGTCCTTGTCATCTCATCATTCGTAACGTTACCCAAGCTACCTTAGGTTCTAAATCATGACACATAATTTTATGTATTATGATTTCCATGCGAGGACTCGGATAATTATGTTCGCGACCATAATTACTATTATCGTCAGAAGGTCCGCATAACTCGTTCCATAATATGGGTTATAACACATTTAAAATCATCATTTTGAAACAAACAAACGTTTTGATAACTTTAAATATAAATTAAAGAGATACTTATTTAATGTTCGGATTTGATTAATAAAACCAGATGATTTCTATTATATCTTTTGATTAGGAAAGTTACAAATTTTGGAGATTGAAATGGATTTCTCGAAGCAGACATTTGAAATGAATTATGAGGATCGAGAATAAGCTAAGAGTAGGATATGAAGCTAACCGTGATAGATAAAGGAACTTGATTCATGGGATGATATGCGCAAAAGTTTAATTCATAACAATTCTTAAGATAGTTAATAACATGTGGAATCTTTAAAGATCATACTCATTAGGAACGAAATTCTTAAGATCGAGAGTATAAATTTAAACGAAGATTTTGGTGAGTCGAGTTTAGTTAGCTGAGAACTTATGAGATTTAAAAAGAAATTAATATAAAGTTATAGCTTTTCAAGTTTGTGATTTTGAGATGAGATTAATTCTATTAAGATATTCTTAAAATATTATAATAGTTAGTAATTAATAATTTAAATATTAATGATAATGCAAAAATATACGTACTTGAATTAAATTGTTAATATATTAAATTGGGAAGTGGATATTCCCGATTCACCGAGATAGTCCTATTCTAATTAAATTTTTAAAATCAGATAAAATATAAAGTGAGTAATTGAAGATATTAAATTAGATTAAATTGGAAATTCGTGGATTTTTCCTTTTTTCACAAAATCGTTATAAATATTAGGAAATATATAAGTTGAATTATTGATAATGGAAATTCAAGTAAGTAACAAATAAGATAAATGCTAAGCTAGAAATGCATGAACCACCATGACTATTCTAACACTACGAATTTATCATCTAAAACGTTCAAAATTTTCATGGTGTATTAAAATCAAAGTGGGGAGTTGAAATATTTATGAACCAACTTTCAGTTTCAACTAAATAACGATCTTAATCAATAAATAAAGCGAGTGATGGGTTTTAATGGAGATTAAACCAAAAAGTCAATTCTTAATGGTAAAAGTTTAATTAATGAAAGTTTTAATTTAATAATGAAAATTAAATTTTTAATAATTAAAAATTCAATGTTAATAATAATAAAAGTTACAATAATAAATTTTTAATAATAAAGACTTATAAAATGGGAAGTAAGTTGTGAAAACTAACATGAGGTTGAGGAAAAATAAGTAGTAATAAAATATTTTATAGTTAAAATTGAGGGTACGGATTTAAGTGCACTTGGTAGTTTATAGTTTGAGAAAATAAATGAGAGTAGATAATTTAATTAACATTATAACAGATATAAGTTATTATAAGATTTATTGTTTGATGTATTTTAGTTTGAGTTTGGCGGTTGGTCTGTTAATAGCATACAACAGCAACTCCTTGGTGATTCTAGTAGTCGTATGGTGATCGTGAGAAGCAGATGAACGACATTGATTTATGATGATGGATTCTTAAGGAAAACATTCTATGATGACCAAAGATGAAACTTTACGAGATGATGGGTAAGTTATGTAGATAAGTTGATATGAGATAATGGAGAAGTGTACCTAAATATAATTGTGCAAGTGATGACTCGAGGATGAGTCGGAATTTAAAATAATGTGAATAATTTTTTTGAGATATTTATTTTAATAAATAATGTTTATAAAAATTTCAAAAGTAAAATGTTATGGGCTTTTCATGGGCTTTCCATGGTAGTTCAAGATCCCAAATAAAATAACAAAACATGTTCAATGAGTTGGCCACCCATGAGCTTTCCATGGCAATTTGAATGGCCCAACTAAGTAAAGCAACATAAAGTTTGTGAATTGGCCTCCCATGAGCGTTCCATGGCATTTTGATGGCCTAATTCAAATAATGTGTAATAAACAATTGAGTTGTTCAGCCCATGAGCGTGTACATGGCATTTAACTGACCCAACTAATTAACGAATTATCGAATCAATGGAGTTGTTCGGACCATGAGCGTTACATGGCATTTAACCGACCCAACTAATATCGAATCAAAGAATCAAATATAAGTAGTTGGTGTATCTCGGGAACCACCCCGGACGATACGTTCCAACCCAAAAATCAAATCGAAAATGGTTTAAGAAATGGATAGTTAGAGTGCCCATGGATTTCCATGGATTTTTCACCCAACTAAGCATTTAAAATAATTTAAAAACACAATTTGGAAGTATAACCGTTTAGCCGGTTATGTTTACCACGCAACTGTTTAGCCGATTATGGGTACCACTTAAAGTTATGGTTGTACGAAATTTGCCATACTCCCATGCTTCAAGGTGAAAGAGCAAAAACAAAATACGGGAATTCTTAAGAAATTTCCCACAATAGAAGATAATCTACCAAAATAAAATATTTAGAAAAATATTTTGAATGTGAGGCATAGCCTCGGAATTTGTGTGTGTGTGCAATAAATAAATAAAATACAATACAATAAAATAATTAATCTAATTAAGTTGTAAACAATTAAATAGCACATAAGGCAGTTTAGATAAGCACGTATAGGGTTCCTAACATATGTCTAGGACAATTTCTAACGACCTATCTTATAACATTCGGCTCTGATACCAATCTGTCACACCCCAATCTAAGGCGAAAATGCCGGGGCGTGATCATATTGCTCACAGCTCAAAGATACTATCATGAATATAAGTGACAATATCTAATTAATTATTTTATTCAAAAAATACACACAATATCCAAATACAGCAAAGCTATTCAAGTAAATAAATATAACAAGTTTAAATCCATGTTTGTCTTCATTATAACCCTAAGGTCTTTCTAAGTGTCCATACTTCAACTTCAAGCAACCCGCATATGCGTAGAAAACAGAGTTTGTCAACAACACATGTTGAGTGAGTTTACCACTAGTTTTGCAATAAAATAATGTTAACATAATAAATAAGAGAAACAAGCAAAACGTAATAAATGCGGTAATGAAATCAAACCATGAGTAAATAAGTTGTTGATTAAACCATTGCCAAGCGAATCGGGCGCCGATAAATCAACCATGAGCAAATAATAATAATAAGACTGTTGCTAAGCGAATCGGGCGTTGGTCAATGAGAACCCTCCACAAGGGGACATGTCAAACGAATGCACATAAACAAGTAATCACATAACAACTATATTTGATTATTCACACACAATCACACGTTTGCTATTTTTGATATATATATATATATATGTATGTATATATATAGGATTTGGTTCATTTCAGAAGTGTTTTTAGTGCGAGAAGAGATTATAACCAATCATATAATTTCTTTTTTAATTTCTTATTATTTAAATAAAAGGGTATGTTAGTAAAATATAAAATATTTTTTTTTTGTAACTCATACTCATTAATGGTTTATTAACTTTAAGTTACTAACAAACGATAAGTTTTTGTTGTTGTTATTATTATTATTATTTATTTATTTATCTATTTATTTCATCTAAAATTTGAACAATTAAAATCCTTTTGATCTAAAATCATTTTATTCTAACACATAGCTAATTAATTTTTTTATTTGATCTCTAATGTGAAGTGTTTTTTTTTTTAATTTTAATCAACTAATATAGTGTAGGCTTATCTTATGTAATGTAGATAAAGTTACGTAATCTAGTGTATGCACAGTTTCAAATTTTATATAGTCATAACTAATGTAGTGTAGACATATCGTATATAGTCTTGGAAAAACTAATGTAGTGTAGGCTTACTTTCAAATGTTGTGTAGTCATAACTAATGTTGTGTAGATATATCAATGTACTGTAGGCAAAACTAATATAGGGTAGGCACTCTTTCAAGTGTTATATAGTCATAACTAATATGATTTAAACATATCATATGTAATGTAGGCAAAACTGATGTAACGTAGGCTCACTTTCAAATGTAGTGTAGGCAAAACTAATGTAGTGTAGGCACACTTTCAAGTCTCGTATAATCATAACTAATGCAGTGTAGGCAAAACTGATGTAACGTAGGCTCACTTTCAAATGCAGTGTAGGCACACTTTCAAGTATTGTATAGTTATAACTAATGTAGTGTAGGCAAAACTGATGTAACGTAGGCTCACTTTCAAACGTAGTGTAGGCAAAACTAATGTAGTGTAGGCACACTTTCAAGTGTCGTATAGTCATAACTAATGTAATGTAGATATATCTAGTGTTGTGCAGACAAAACTAATGTAGTGTAATGTAGGCACACTTTCAAATGTTATGTAGTCATAACTAATGTATTTTGGACATATTTAATGTAGTGTAGGGACACTATCAAATGTTGTGTTGTCATAAATAATGTAGTATAGAAATATCTAATGTAGTGTAGGTAAAACTAATGTCGTGTAGTCACTTGAGACAAGTTGGTGTATGTTTTTATGTATCATGTATATATATTAAACTAGTATTAATCATCTTATGAGCATTGATTATGTTAGAAAAATAACCGCCGAATACATTAATGTTTGGTTTAATTAGACCAACACCACAAAAGACATCTATGCCCTTTTTAATTAAAAATATGTCATAAATATGTGTCTTTATTTACAATAATGTCATTTCTGTTGTTGACCATTGATTAAACACAATCAATGGTCTAGATTCATTTCTCGCACTCTCGCTATAATATCACTTCTCGCATGATCCATCCCCTATATATATATATATATATATATATGCTAAGTATAAAATGAAAACCCACTTGAGTTGTGAAAACTCTAGAAACCCATCCTCAACCATATGTTTTTAATTAATGTTTAAATCTTGTGGTCCACAATTAAAGTGAATAAAAAATATAAATATAAATATAACTTTTTTTCTCTCCTAAAAACATATATAAAAATTAGTAAAAAATGTTAAAAAATAACAAAACATTTTTTTTTATGTTTCGATATTTTGTATTAAATGTTACAACATATATTACATGTAACAAAAAAAAGAAAACGATGTTACATAGGGTTTTCGCGGGTTTTCACAACTCAAGTGGTTTTTATTTTAACCTTACCCTATATATATATATATATATATATATATATATATATTGTATGATATACGCATATGTCCCCAAAACGTTTTAGAAAACTGAGTAAAATAGGGGAATGACAAAATCACCTTAGATTAAAGGCAAGTGATTAATAATTAAGATAAACGAACTAAAGATTAAGCGAGTCGTTCACTACGCGTCGAACGAGATTAATGATCAGAACCTGAAACTTTGAAATATGATAATATTAGGAAAAACAAACTTAATGCCGCTGGAATCGATCCAATCGAACGTCTAGAACTCCGGTTATGTTAAATTAAAGATTTAAGCGAGCTGGTATTGACCAGGATCCGAACAGTGAGTCGGAAGTCGGGTTTTGGTCAATAGCCTTAATTTCGTTACGAGAATAAAAGTCTTCTGGACCGAACGCTGAATCCGACCAGAAGTATGAGAAAACGTAAAGTCAAACTTGTTGACTGTTTTGCCCTTTAACGGGTTTTAAGCGAATTGACCTGTCAACACCCTTCAACCACCGAAATTGATTGAAGGTTATTGACTAGGGAGTATATATGAACGATTCCTCTGTTTACAACTTACCCGGAAAGTGAAAGGATCAAGAGAAACGAAGAGTCAAAGATCCATACGCAGCAAAGTCAAACGAACAAGCATTGTATCTTCAACGAATAAGCAAAAACCGAAGAGTTTGGTGACGGTCAGAGGTAGGTGACGGCTAGGGGGTCTCTCTAGGGTTAGGATACAGGTTTTTGGCAAAGAATTAAGATATGTTTATATAGAGATTACAAAAACGAACTATATTTGGAAGGTTTACCCGTTTAAGAAACCGAATATGCATTTAATGACTAAATCAATGAGATAAGTTGTAGATTTTGTCCATGATCAGTAATTTAGAGTATGGACTTGTATATTTAGTTAATATCCTTTTCTTGGACCTTAATTTACTCGATTTATGCCAAAAATAAGCGATTTGGATGCTAAAAACAAATTAGGAAACAAAATAAGCTATTTAATGAGAAAATATAGTACAACAACTAACAAAATTTGGCTTGGACACCAAGAAACAAAGTTGGACCAGCTATAACATTTCTTGGAGTTTAAGTTTCGTTAATTTAATCGAAAATAGGAAAGAATTGGCAAAACTAGTCTCTGTAGTTCCCGAAAATGCGATTTTTAGCCGTTTTAAGCGATTTTAAAGGTTTCGGCTATTTGGTGTAATTGAAAATTATGAAATTATAAAATAAGTTAAACCGAGTAAAATACAAGTTTTGATCAGATCAAAAGATCCGAATTACATTCTCGAATCGGTTTAAACAAATACAAAAAATCCGATATGCTACAGTGTGAGATGTCTTCCCTTCCTGAGTTAGTGCCAAAAGAATAGTAAGCAATGATCATGTTGCCAGCATGCTATGCGACTAGTCGATTATCTTACTAAGTTAAGAATTGGATCTCCATCCAAGAAAGTCAATAGATCTTTTTATTGCTTTTAGTGCCCCTAGCACGAGATTATCGAACTGCACCTTTAATTAAGAGGTCCACTTCACTGCTGGTATGCTTTAGGACTCTTCACTGAATGACAACTGACTAGCGGATTCAGGGAACGAAGATGGCCCTCTACCTACATCTATACTGGACTCCTGACTGTTAAGAAACTTTTGCTTTTTGCCGAGGGAGAAAGGCTTCACTCAAGGTGATAAGTGGAAATGCTAACCAAACACGTCCAAAATGTCTTGTAACGAGGCCAAAGTGACTTGATTTACTAATCATGAACGCTATGATATTAAAAACACAAGACAAACAATAACCAGACTATTTAACTTTTAATTGCACAAGATAAGTTTAACACAACCAAAGATTGCATAAAACTTACTCCTAATCAATGAACAAAACTGAAATCAGAAGTTTATCACATGAATTATACACCCGTGGGTGATTACAAAGGGAATTAGCCGCTCATTGTTATCGTGGAATCTTCAATGGCTAAGAGAATTAATGAACACATGAAAAAATAAGCTTGGAGAATGATTGAAACCTTCAAAATCCACTCACTAATGATGAAAAACGGCTGGGGAAAGACTCTCTATCGCAACCCTAAAGTTATATTTTATATGGAGGCATAAACCTAAAATTCGCGTCCTTTTACGAACTGGGCCGCAAATTGTGCTCATGGGACCGCAACTTGCGGCCTCCTTTACCAAAACTGCTTGATCTGCGCACCTACTTGAGGCATCTCTTATCAGACAGGGCCGCAAATTGCGGCCTTGACAGATCAACCCGCGACCTGTCTGATCTTCTTCATTTTTCTTCCATATCTTGACTACTAGCCTCGTTCATCTTCGTATTAACTCTTGAGTATCATCCCAATAGCTTCCATTAAGCTCTATTTAGCTCCATTAAGCACCAACACCTATAATAGTAAGGGATCTCAAAGTAACCGTGTTCGATATTTATAAATAGCTAAACACACGATATTAGACATTAAAAACATATTCTTTTACCCACTCATCAATTGCCCCAATTTGTAGCTCATTACGCATAGTCTAATGGGATATGAAATTATTATTACTAAAGCATCTAATACATGAGTCATTGTATCCCTATCCACGACTCGTTGCATTTTTCTATTGAGTTCATACCCCAACACAATGTCTTACTAGATTGTTCTTTTCTTAATTTCAATTTAGTGTAAAAGGTACGATCTCATAAATCACTAGAAGAAAGCTTTACGTTTAAGTGATACACTACCAAGCTTTTATGTATGCAGTATGCAACATAGTTTTTCTTATCTCTTGATTAGATTACATATCTTTTTTTTTTCTTTCTTTTTTTTATTTAAAATGGTGTTACAATACATTTGTTAATTTGGTAGAGTACGTGACGTGCCACAATGCGTTAATTTGATAGTAATATGACATGACATATATGCACATCTTAACTACATAGCTTATGACCTTAACTTTGGGGGTTTTTTGGGTTGCTTATTTTTACCAACTTATAATTTATTAACTTCTTGAAAAGTAATAAGGTGTTTGTGATTACTTTTGATGTAAGACGGAAAAATTAATAAGTTACACTTTTGTAACTTATTAACTTTATGAAAAATCATAAGAAGGTAAAATAAGAAATTCTAAACACCCCATTAAAAATTACACATAAAATTGACCTTGAATATCTTAGTACAATCTTGAATGAGTGATACATATAATAAATATATTTTATATAATGATAATATGTTAAGGGTCTTACTGGGGACACCCTCTATATACGGGGCGTATAAGGGTGCTTGGTGTCCCTATAAAACCCCTATGTTAGAGCATTCTCAGCTCGTCTCCCATCCTCATCTCTATATACTAAAAAACACTACATTTTACTCTCTTGTTCAATTAAATAATACTTTTTTATATCTTTATCATTACAGTTTTTTCTCTTCACCCTATAATTTACAAAAAAATCACTACATTTACTCTCTTCACCCTATAATTTACACTCACAACTACTCACAATCCCACCTTATACTTTACAAACTCTCCTCACCTAATTTATGGGGATGGGTTAGGAATGCTTATTGTTTAAATTTAAAGATCTTGAAAGTCCACAAAAGAATTTGTCGGTGTCCTTTAAGTTATAAGTATTTTGCATAAAGCGTAGACATTGTTTTGTACATCCAAGGCACCCCTTTGTTGAATTTGGGGCTCCTTTTTATTCAACTTGATTTATTGCTTTAATTATTGGGATTGGGACTATTGGCTTTTGATTTTCTTTATAATTTTACAATATGGGACGCGTTTTTAGGGTCTCGATCCGTTTTGGGATGTAGTAAAAACACTTGTGATACAAAATTGTAATGCCTAGGGCTGTAAGCGAACCAACAATTCGTTCGGCGAAAATTCGTTTATGTTCGTCCGTTTAATAAATGAATCGGACATGAACATAAAAAAGGTGTTCGGTAAGCTTAACGAGCTAATACGGAGAGAGTCCGCGTTTGTTCAATAATTTTCGTGAATGTCCGGTAACGTTCGTCCGTTAATGTGTAGTATTTTGTAATTAATATGTTTTTATACCAGATTACCCTAGTATATAAACCAAGTGAAAAATAGAACAAATCCTACTATGTTACGTGTTAAGTATTTTTTGATATAATATTGTGTAACTTCGAGTTCGTGGGTGAATTTTTGTGGATTTATGATTATTCATTTTGAATTAATATGTAATCATTTATGCTTGTTTGTTCGTTAAAGTCGTTTATGTTTGTTTGTTAATTAATATTCATTAGTGTTTGTTTGCCCATTAGTGTTCGTTCGTTCATTAATGTTCGTTTGTCCATTAGTATATATGTTAGCGCCTGTTTACAATACTAACGAACGAACACGAACAAGCTTAATTCCTTAATGAACGGACACAGACACGAATTCGTTCGGTAGAGTGTTCGTGAACAGTCGATTTGTCCGACAAAAGTTTAACTGACGAACATAGACAAGCCGACAAGGTCTCGTCCGGTCTGCTTACAGCCCTAGTAATCAATGTTTGCTTATTTGTTTTTTTTTTGTTATTAATGGATTCATACGTTTTATATATTTATGTACAACTTTTATAATTTAGAATACACTAGGTTATTGACCTGTGTGCGACACGGGTGGAAATATAGACAACGTTAATTAAACACATATATATTTGTGTGTATTATTATATTTTAGACCAATAAGAAGAAGCCATATGTCCATAAACTCAATTGATTTAATGGTATAGGAAGATTTTTATATGTTGTACCGCTTTTCATAAAGTGTAGCAAAGCTGTTTATATAACTTATATCACATGTTAAAATAAGATTTAAATTTACAAATTTTGATATAAGAAACCGATTTGTTAAATGCGGTTCTAAGAGCATTTCTAACCCATTTCTCATCCTATATCCATATATATCATATAATTACATTAAAAATCACTGTTTTCTCTCTCTCCTGTTTAATTAAATAATAGTTTTTATACCTTTATCATTGTCTTTTCTCTTTCTTCCACTCACAACCACTTTTAGAAAATATTAAAAAATTATACGCTTTGAACAGTGAAACCCCAAATTTAACTTTCCCCGAAAACATTTTCTCTCTTCTTTACTCACAACCACTCATAACCATACCATATAATTTACAAATCATCCTCACGTATTTTAAGGGAATGGGCTGAGAATGCTCTAAATACTTACATTCAAGATATTAAAGGGAAAATTCTCAAAATAAACATTTATGAAAACAAATTTCTAGTTTTAGGTATCATTTGGAAAAAAATCTAGAAATAGGTATTATAAACAAGTCGTGATGAGTAGTTTGTAGAACCAATTAAAACTTGCCGTGTGTCCTTAAACTAACCGTAACGAGCACGTTCACTAATCATTTACTCGTTATGACTAAATAAGTTTCATGCCTTGTAATCAACGTCTACGAGTAATTTATAAGCCATTTATTCTCGACGACTAGTTTACCCGGTTTACATTGCCTACATGAGTAGTTTATTAATAGTTAACTCGTCGCGACTGGTTTAACCTTATAATCTACTAGTCGCAATTAAAGGAATTATGAATTACCCGTGGGCGTTGATTACGAGGCATGCAACTTATTTAGTCGTAACGAGTAAATAATTAGTGAACGTGCTCATTACGGTTAGTTTAAGGACACGCGGCAAGTTTTAATTGGTTCTACCAACTGCTCATCACGACTAGTTTATAATACCTATTTCTAAAATTTTTTACAAATTATATCTAAAACTAGAAATTTGTTTTCATACATGCTTATTTCAGGGATTTTCCCAAATATTAAATGAAGTGTGTTAGTGTAAAATCGTAGTAAAAAATCATGTAATTTCGGTGATAGTATTTGTATGGCTAAGGCCTACAATGGTTATGCATAAAAGTGCAAATTACATCAAAACCTTTTTTTTTCTTTTCACTTAAAGCGTTCAAAGGGGTCTATATGGCCTCACGTCTTATTGAATAAGCATTTGTGTCATAATGTAGGAAATACTTGATCCTCTGAACGTAAATAACCTAACCTAATTCTTGTGTGTGTATATCTTTTACACGTATTTATATGTGTATATCTTTTACACATACTTATATATGTGCATGTTGTTGGAAAATATATTTATTATGAGAAAAATCCCAAACTAGCCCTTTTTTACAGAGAGAGAATTCAAAATAACGCAATTTTTTTAAAAATCCGGAAATAGCCCTCTAAATCTCGTCTGGGGTGTCGCATTGGGAATTGTTCCGACGAGATTTAAAATCTCGTCCGTCCAAATTTTAAATAATCCCGTCTTCCTCGGCCAAATTTTAGGAAATCCTGTCTGCTTCGTCCATTTTTAAGGAATTGTTTTAAATCTCGTCCGTCCAAATTTTAAATAATCCCGTCTTCCTCGGCCAAATTTTAGGAAATCCTGTCTGCTTCGTCCAGTTTTAAGGAATTGTTTTTTAATCCTTTTCTATAACACAATTTA
The DNA here is from genome assembly GCF_021521415.1 of Bidens hawaiensis. Taxonomy (NCBI): domain Eukaryota; kingdom Viridiplantae; phylum Streptophyta; class Magnoliopsida; order Asterales; family Asteraceae; genus Bidens; species Bidens hawaiensis. The sequence continues at coordinate 551,964 of NW_027491445.1, read as the reverse complement.
TCTCTCTTTTCACCTCTCTCTTCCCAATTCCTCTCCATCATCTTCATTTTCCTTAAAAAAACCTCTAACCATGTAAACTAGATTGGGCTCTGGGGACGTTTAAACTGTTTCCAGCGAGCACAAATCAAAGCCAATGAACGGAGTTATCGGGCTTTGATTTGTGCTCGCTGGATCGGTTCAAATGTCCACCGAGCCCAATTCGGTTTACATGGTTGAATTTTTTTTAAGGAAGATGATGAAGAGAAATTGGAAAGAGAGAGGTGAGAGGAGAGAAATAATGTTAAAGAAAATAACAAAATTCTTTTCCCTTAAAAATAGAAAAGGCAGACGAGATTTTTTAAAATTTGGCCTGGGAGACGAGATTACCTAAAATTTGGATGGAGTCGACGAGATTCAAAATTTCAAATTATTTTGAATCTCGTCGGATCGATTCCCAATGTGACACCCTATACGAGATTTGGAAGGCTATTTCCGAATTTTAATAAAAAAATAGGTCATTTTTTATTTCTCTCTCTTAAAAAAGGTCATTTTAAGAAATTTTCCTTTATTAAGCCGTTAGAAAAGAACAAAGCTTGCAAAAATAATTAACATATCTAAAACAGGGGGATGAAGGAGAAAAAAAGTAAAAATGTTTTTTTTTTCATTTATTAGAAACTATTTAATATGATTCATACATTTTTTTTTGTCATTTATTATCTTTTATTATTATAATTTTTAAAACACTTATTTTCTATTTTCTTAAAAATAATTTTTTATTTTCTTAAATTAACAAAAAAACATTTTTCTAATTTAAAATAAACATTTTTTTATTTAGCTTGACCCAAAGAAACAAGAGATGGGTACGTTTAACACATCCCATTTCTAACACAAGTTATAATTTTATTGATTCTCCCTTTTGAAAACAAAATTAAAACGCCATTAAAAACAAAATTGAAATTGTGTTACTTTTGCCCTCATGTCTTCTAAATAATCAAGTCCGTTGAATGTTACATCTGCCATTTATAAATCTAAGCTTACAAACTGAAAAACGATACTTTTTTCACATCTGTATTCTATTGTTTAATATAATACTATCACTTTAAGAATGCTCAATTAATTAAAAAATTAGAAAAACGTTCTAGATTCTGCATATTAGTTTTTAAAAATATATTATTTCAAAGAAAACACACTTGAAAAAGTCTTTTGTATCAAATTCAAATCTTTTCTAGTTTTCTATACATACACACATTTCAGCTGAAAATGAGATAATCTGTAGCAATTTTAGATTTAGCATTTCAAACCACATGGGGCCAAAAAGAAACACAAGTAAATGCAATAAGTCTTTGTCTATTTATTAATTATCGTGTAAATTTTATTTTATATTTTTGAATGACGAATTATCACATTTCTATTACCTAGACTTAAACTTAAAACTTTTTAATCTTTGGTGTTTTAAAGGCATTGTTTTTGTATATTTTTTCTTTTCCAGAAATAATATTTTCAACATAATAAGTATGTCAGTACAAAGATTCTTCATTTTTTTCGTCTATCACTGCATATAAATCTGATGTTTTTATAGATAAATTTAGATGTCAGATATTTGTATACAACACAAAAAATATGCATCTGTTTTTATATTTACTAAATATTTGGAATTTAAAATCTATTCTGTTTAAAAATTTATTGCAAATCCAAAACATAAATCCAAAATCCAATTACCTTTAAATTGAACCGGGACCCGTGGTCCACTGAAGAAACACTAATCGACCCCGGCAGATTACGGATAATCTGGGGGTTAAATAGATGTTTCCCACGAGGGTTAGGTCCGGCAAAGATGGTTATTCTTCTGATGACCTGCAAAACAGACACCGTGAGCTCGTCACTGAGAAGGGGGGTACCTCCTTGTGACCACCCTCCGGCGTGAGAATCAGACTAGATTGCTCTTGAATATAAGTGTATATTAAGAGAAATAGCTAGAGAGAAGATGATGATACCGTTCCAAGGTTTTGGAGTATTTATAATCAGTATTTATATTTCGAAGGTAGGTGTCCAAGAAGATACAGCCAGCTGTATTATATTCCTTTTCTACCAACTGTGGGCTACGCACGTACCGTGCTGGTGGTTGGTGGGTAGGCAGCGGCTGATAGTGACATGGCCGGCTGTGTACTATTCCTTTTCCACCAACTGCAGGCTATGCACGTGCCACGACAAGGGTTGGTGAGTATGCAGCGGCTGATAGTGACATTAAGTACTAGAGCGTGCTGCTCGTTGTACTGTTGTCAGTGAGCTGTCGTAGCTTTGGTCAGATCTTTTGTCCATACCTTGGCAGGTATAGTACAAAAGGTCCTCCAGTAGCGTACGGACTGGCTCATTTGGGCGGGAGAATTCCCGGATTTGGGCGGGAGTATTCCCGGCTTGCTCATTCCCTCTTCAGGTGACATTACTGAATTATTTGAGAGTTAGTGCCTTGTGCGTGTAGCCTTGCTGTGCGGGTAGCCTTCCCTGATGGCTAGTATCCGTAGCTGCGGGAACAGGCGGAGCACGTCACCATTGGGAGGCTTTTCCTGCAGGAACAGCTTGCGTACTGCGCGTAAGGACGTCACGTCTCTGAGCATGGTTGGTCCTGCGGATCCAGTTGGTCTTTGCGCAGACGTCCCTCTTTAAGGTGAGTCTTGCGAGTTCAACTGCGCAGACGTCCCTGTTTAAGGTGAGTCTTGCGAGGTCCAACTGCGCAGACGCCCCTGTTTAAGGTGAGTCTTGCGGGTCCAACCGCGCAGACGTTCCTGTTCAAGCCCCCCCAGTCCAATGTTCTTCTCATGAATTGTTAATAAGTGAGGTGAACTTTTGGACTTAAGCAAAGGGTTTTGAAAAGGGTTTAGTTTTAAGGTCTCCGCGGGGATTCTTCCCGCGGGTTTCCTAATGTCACGTGCAGAATTTCCCACTGTTCTGCTTGATCTTTGGGTATGATGCGGGTAGGTGTGTAACCTCCTCGCAAGTCGGGAGCGTTGAGTTTCACTTGTGTAGATTCTCCACAGGGTTTTGGTAGTTTTAAACATAGTGATCAATTATGTTAAACAACCAATTCCATCTTGGAGCTTCCAACAATCTAGTTCTCAATGTTCCCGCTATGCGGGGATGTTATTTCCCTTTCCGCAAGCATGGCCCAGAAGATCCTTCTTGGTTTCAATTCCCTGCGGAGTGCTAAGTATGTGAAGGGTTTTGCCTTGACACTATACCCGCACTCGTCTTATAGTTACTTTACTTCCAAGGTATTCCTAGCGTCAATTCCCTGCAGGTGCTAAGTATGTGAAGGGTTTTGCCTTGACACTATACCCGCACCCGTCTTATAGTTACTTGGTTGCCGAGGTATTCTTGGCTTCAATTCCCTGCAGGTGCTAAGTATGTGAAGGGCAAAGCCTTGACACTGTACCCGCACCTGTCTTATAGTTACTTGGTTGCCAAGGTAAGGGGTTAAAGTCCCGCTTACTTTTGAATCTTTTTGAATCTTTTTGAAATTCGAAGAGTTGGTGAAAGGATAAGAACAGTCCAATTGTTGAAGGGACGTCAGCGTGGTCTGACGGTTTCTTCTGACAGTTTCAGGACGTGCATGAAGTTATGGCGACGTGACAGTATATGGTCATTCCAGACGCTTTTTCAGGCGCGTGGGCGCGAGTTTACGGGCGCGTGGCCGCGAAGTTTACGGCGCGCGTCCTGTCGACAGTTGTTGCCAGCTTGCATATTCCACGTGTCATAGTTTCATTTGCACCTGCGCTTTTCCGTCTCCCCCGCATTAAATTCATCGCATTTATTGCGATGGGTATATAAAGGGGGGAGAGAATGCATCTCAACTCACAGTTTCACTTCTTCTAAGCGATTTCCGGCGAATACTCGAACTTTTGTCGAGCATTATCCTGAAATCGTTCTTCTTTCCATCTTCCAAAACATGTCTTCCATTCGTGATCCTGAGGCTATTGCCGGGGAGTCCGAAGTGCACACCGAGAATCCGATGTCCGCGTCTGATAAGGATGATAAGAGTACTGCTGGCGAGTGCCAGTGTGCTCTTTCCGTCAACCTGTACCAGTACATCGTCAAGAAGTTCATGCTCGAGCCTTTCGAGCCTGAGTTTCCTGAGTCTCACCAGACGGTGTATGATGCCCCCAAGGGCAAGATAGGGGTGTATGCTGCATTCTTCGTCTATGGGAATCTGAGGTTCCCATTGACGAAGTTTGTGTACCGTGTTTTGGAGAAACACGGTGTACACTTGACGGAGGTGCACCCGATGGCGATCGCAAAGGTTCGCCACTTTGAATGGGTGTGCCACATTCTGGGCGTTGAGCCCCGCATCGACCGCCTGATGACCTTCTACTCCTGGAGGTGCATCCAGGGCTGGTATACCTTGGTCAATCGGATCAAGGGTTTGAAGATCTGCGCTACCGAGCGCAGTCTTCGTTCTTGGAAGCGGGAGTTTTTCTATGTCTCCGCTCGCGTCGCTCCCATTGCGATGACGTTCAAGAACGGGAGGGCGCTCCCTAGCCTTCACGCCTCCAATTACCAAGAGGCGGAATGGTTCGCCAAGATATCTCAGATCCAGACTTCGGTTTACCGCTTTGCGGAGTCTGGGATGGTGATGCTTGGGATGAGCCGGGTATGGAAGGGTGCTGGGGCAGAGGCGCCACAGATTCCCATCGTCCTTGAATACGGTTTGAACTCTATCCCTTACGGTATGCTTCATATCTTTTTGCTGATTTAGGGTTTTTCTTCTAACTGCTTTTCTGTTTATTTTCAGAGGGGAACAATTTGCAGTCGCTTCTGCAACCGCGTGAGAGCGGTGGTCCCGCTCGGCTGGGTGCTCGTGCTCTCGACGAGAACGAGTTGCCCATCTTGGAACAAACGGCGGATAGGTTCGTGGAGGTCTACCCGCCGGGCCACGAGATTTTGAGCGCCACGCGGCCAGGTAAGGGTTTCTTTAACCCCCGTCCTCTCTATGCTCAAACCTCTGCTGGAATTCCTCTAATTTTGTCATCTTCTGATGAGGAATCCGCAGACGGTCCTTTCTTCGTGAGGAAGAAGAAGGCAGCTGGCGCGAAGGGCAAGGCGAAGGCTGCCTCCACCGCCGATCAGGGGAACCGGTCTGACTCGGAGACCGAAAGTGAGGAGGTGGCGGGGAACCCTGGTGGTGGTGAGACAACTGTCCCGGAGGTTGAGACAGCTGTCACCTCCGATCCGCCCAGTACGACGACGGTGACCGGCGTGAAGAGGCCGGCTCCATCGGGTTCGTCCCCGCCTGTCAGAACCTTCAAGCTCAAGAAAACTCGTAAGTGTAAATTAATCTTACCCGCAATTATTTCCGCCATTGTTTTTAATATCGTCTTCATGCAGGCGTGGATGTAACCGCATTCCAAAGTGATGCGGGAAGGAGCAGTTCTGGACCCACGACGGTAGGTTTGGTCAACCTACCCGAGGCGATGACCCAGGCAGCTGCGCCTGTTTGCAGCATTGGTTCAGTTGCTCATCCCGTTGAGGCAACTGTTCCAACTGTAACGTCCTCTCCGCCGGCTGTCAGTGCCATATTCACTGCATCATTCACTGAGCCGGTGGTGATTGTTTCTGCGGGCTCCTCCGCAGCGGCGGCCACGGTTGTGAGTTCACCTCCAGTGAGTTCATCTCCGATGGTCTCTACCACGGCGGCTTCAACCGTGCCTCCGGCACCGGCGACTACCTCGTCCCCGGCCGGTTCAGCAGGTATGTTCAGGGTTGGGGCTTCTAGCCAATCTCTGCCTCCTTCCCATCTGCCTGACCTCTTGGATGGATATCCCTTAGGTTTGGGTGATGGGTTCGGTGGCTACCAGCCTGTTGTCGACCCTACAGGTGCGTAGGGTTATTTTGGCCATTTTATTATATATATATATATATATTTTATCATCTTTTCCTAACTGCTTTTTGTTTTTGCAGTTTCGGATTCCAATGAGGTGTATGTTCCACGGTGGAACATCCGCCGGGGGAACAACCCTTCGGACGGCTGTAGATTGCGTCGAGTGGGCGCGTCACGCGGCCCCAAGTGGCGCGTTGGGGGAAGCCATGTCTAGCTACCAGGAGGGTAGGCTGACAAATGAGCTTCGGATTCTCCTTGCCCGGATGCAGCCGCGCGTCGAGTTGCTTTGTCATGAAAACGACAAGTTAAAGGCGACGCGTATCCAAGAAGTGGCTCAGGCGCGGGCCATCCGGGAGGAAAACAGGAAACTTTCCGCCGTCCCACGGATGGCGCCAATGAAGAAACACTAATCGACCCCGGCAGATTACGGATAATCTGGGGGTTAAATAGATGTTTCCCACGAGGGTTAGGTCCGGCAAAGATGGTTATTCTTCTGATGACCTGCAAAATAGACACCGTGAGCTCGTCACTGAGAAGGGGGGGGTACCTTCTTGTGACCACCCTCCGGCGTGAGAATCAGACTAGATTGCTCTTGAATATAAGTGTATATTAAGAGAAATAGCTAGAGAGAAGATGATGATACCGTTCCAAGGTGTTGGAGTATTTATAGCCGAAGGTAGGTGTCCAAGAAGGTACAGCCGGCTGTATTATATTCCTCTTCTACCAACTGTGGGCTACGCACGTGCCGTGCTAGTGGTTGGTGGGTAGGCAGCGGCTGATAGTGACATGGCCGGCTGTGTACTATTCCTTTTCCACCAACTGAAGGCTATGCACGTGCCACGACAAGGGTTGGTGAGTAGGCAGCGGCTGATAGTGACATTAAGTACTAGAGCGTGCTGCTCGTCGTACTGTTGTCAGTGAGCTGTCGCAGCTTTGGTCAGATCTTTTGTCCATACCTTGGCAGGTATAGTACAAAAGGTCCTCCAGTAGCGTACGGACTGGCTCATTTGGGCGGGAGAATTCCCGGCTTTGGGCGGGAGTATTCCCGGCTTGCTCATTCCCTCTTCAGGTGACATTACTGAATTATTTGAGAGTTAGTGCCTTGTGCGTGTAGCCTTGCTGTGCGGGTAGCCTTCCCTGATGGCTAGTATCCGTAGCTGCAGGAACAGGCGGAGTACGTCACCATTGGGAGGCTTTTCCTGCGGGAACAGCTTGCGTACTGCGCGTAAGGACGTCACGTCTCTGAGCATGGTTGGTCCTGCGGATCCAGTTGGTCTTTGCGCAGACGTCCCTCTTTAAGGTGAGTCTTGCGAGTTCAACTGCGCAGACGTCTCTCTTCGAGGTGAGTCTTGCGGGTCCAACTGCGCGGACGTCCCTGTTTAAGGTGAGTCTTGCGGGTCCAACCGCGCAGACGTCCCTGTTCAAGGTGAGTCTTGCGGGTCCAACTGGGCTCTGCTGGGACCTACCTCTTCATCAACCCACTTGATTTTGCTTCATGAGTAAACAAATTAATATACCGATGAAAAGTAGCTTTCTAGGATAAATAAGTGATTTTTTTAATCGTTATTTTTATATCTACTCCAAGCACGCTCCAATTACCACCGTTACCTTAGTTGTTTTAACATCTTCAATGAATGTTCAGTTTTGATAATTCTAGTCTCTAGTTAAGCAGACTTATAAAGACAGTTAAACAAGCGTGTAGTCAAATAAGCTAGCTTTAACTTTTGGGTTTCACATTTTGAACGACTGTATGCATATGTAAATAGATGTTTAACTTTTGGGTTTCATACTTTTAAGAGGCGATCTAACATCAAACAAGTAGTCGGTTTTGGACTCAAACCGAGCCGTAAACAAAAATTTTGAGGTTTCTTTAATATTGTTCGGGTTGGTTTTGGTTTCAAATTTTACCATGAGCTTGAAATTTTGAACCAAATGGTCCAATTAATGAATTCGAGGGCTTTTTTTTTTCTTTTTGTTAAATAATGATTAATTTACAAAAAAGGCTTTGATCTATTGGCATCAATGTGTATAAAATTGTGTTCCTTCATGTAAGGTTGATGATTTGAATCATGTGGTGGGTATTGGTATGTATATTTAGTAGTAGAATTAAAGGGTTTGCGTGCTTGAAAAAAAAAATAATAATGAATTTGATTATTACATACATGAACATAAATTTTAGTTTAAACCATTTATTAGTACTTAAAAACGGGTTTTCCACTTTGATTCAATTCCAGCCAGTTCAACGTTTGGTGGCCGCAAAATGGACACCGAACCAATAAATCATTCTAAAAACCGTCAAAACCAAACCGTAATTTATTTAATTTTATTAGGTTCAGTTATTTCGGTTTCATACCCTCAAACGTTAATATATTTAGTAGCACGATAATAAAACATTTTGTTGAGAGAGAAATAAGTCAGAAGAACATACAAGACAATAAACCAATTATTAGTTTGTCGTTACTCCCATTTCAACAAATCACACACCTGTAGTAGTGGGTGTGTCCATTACTCTTGCTACATTCCTTCAAAGTTCAAACCCTTCCCTCATTTCTTCGTCACTTTCTCAAGTACTCAAATTCTCCCAGTTTCAACTCTTACTTCTCAAAAATAAAAGCATTTATGATCTGGGGTTTCCTTATTTTGCAGATTTGAGTTAGCCGGAGATGGCCGGAGGAAAGTCCGACGAGCCGACACCACACCCACCAAAAGATCAGCTGTTTGGTGTTACTTACTGCATCACTAGTCCACCCCCTTGGCGTAAGTTTTGTTTCTTGTGACACAAGTAATTTAGATATTCTTTATATGGAATGTTGTTTGTAAGATAATGTTTAATGTACATGGTACCAGTTTATTCTGATTCTTGTACAATGGTTTCATGATTCTTGTTTCACATGTACTTTTGTTAGTTATATTATGAGGAATTAAGGTTGTTTTTGGTTGGATTGTTGTGGAATTTGATTTTGGGTTGTGACAATTTGAATTAATCTAGTTGGTATTTAATTGTTTTGGTTTAATCTTGATGATGGATATGAACTTAATTTTATGCAAAGTGTTTTTGACAAAATCAAACATTACTTTTTACCAATTTACCTTTTGAATTTTTCATGCAACTAAAAAAATCCCTTTACTTAAAAGCAACTACTTTTGTAAAGGTCCAAGATCCTAGTTGATTTGTTTTTGATATTATGAATCTATTGTAAATATATTGTATCTTGAATATTCCCATCTTTTTGTTGCATTTAAGAATAAACCCTAAAAGAAGAGTTGCTTTTCCTTTTCCAAACATACAAGTTTTCGTGGTGTTTTATAAACGTGTGAATTTATAAACGAAAGTTATGCATGTTTTAAGTTGGGCCCGTTTCTAGCCCACTTGATTTTACCCTGGTCCAAATACGAGTCTGCTGATTCTTGTAATGCATGTAAACGAAACGAACGTTCAGTGGACAGTTCGTGTACCCTTCGGCCAGAAGTTTGTCTGATTAGTAAAAGAACAAAGCATGAACAAAAAGTTTTGTTCACTTAGTTAAATGAATGAACATGAACACATGTGTCATTCATTCATTTACGTTTGTGAGTGTTCATTCATTTACTTTCGTTTATGTTCGCCCGTTTGCGTTCGTTAATGTATTTATTAAAGATCTTTTGATTACAACTTAGTCTAGCTGTAATAACTTTTTCACATTACTTTTTTTAAGTGGTTTTAGCTCAGTTGTGTTCGTTCGTTTATGTCCGTGAGCCATTCGTTTATACTGTTAACGAACGGACATAAACAAACACGGACACATGTTCATCTTCTTAACGAGCATAAACAAGAAAACCCCATTAGTTTTGTCCATGTTCAATCTTTTGTTTGGTTAAAGTTAAACGAATGTTTATTATATCAAAATTCTAGTCTTAATTTCATTAATTATTTTATTTAAAAGCTTAACTTCTCTTGCAGCCGAGGCTATTCTACTTGGTTTTCAACATTACTTGGTAATGCTCGGGACAGCGGTTATCATTCCGACCGCACTTGTACCTCAAATGGGTGGAGGAAATGTAAGACATTAAAGTTGAAACATATGTTTAAAAGATTGGGTTTTGCAATTCAAAAAGGGGTAGCGGCGCAGCTTGTTGCCCGCTTACCTTCTGTTTCGATGTAATCTAAACATTTATATGGATATGCCATTAACGGTGAATCTTTTATAAATTCTTGAAATGTGAATATAATTCTGTTTTAATGATTTTTTATAATTAGGTGGAGAAAGCAGAAGTTATTCAAACTCTACTTTTCGTGGCGGGTTGGAACACTTTGTTACAATCTTTGTTTGGTACTAGGTTACCTGCAGTGATTGGCGGTTCATATACTTTTGTTGCAGCCACAATTTCAATCATCTTGAATAATAGATGGGATGATCCGGATCCTATTATGGTTGCTCAATTTAGATATTTAATCTTTATTTTATGTTGAGTAGTTTGTGAAAAAGAAAATGAATTTTGTAAAATAATGTATTAAATTTCTGTGTTGATTTTTTTGTTGTTTTTATTAGAAATTTAAGAAGACGATGCGGGCGATCCAAGGAGCTATGATTGTTGCATCAACGCTTCAAATCGTACTAGGGTTTAGTGGTTTATGGAGAAATGTTTCAAGGTTGGTCAACTCTTAGATTAATGGGCTAAACGAGTCGTGTTCGGGTAAAACTTACTTTTCCTTTTCTTATGTTATTATAGATTCTTGAGCCCCCTTTTGGCTACTCCTTTGGTCGCTCTTGCTGGTTTTGGGCTCTATGAATTTGGATTCCCCGGGGTAAGCATAATCTTACACACACACACACACACACACACAAAAGACTAACTTATTGCAAGAACAAAAAGAAAATAATCTAATGCGTTTTGCTTTTTCTATTGATATTTTTTTTATGAATTTTTACTTCTTAAATATGTCAATTTTACTTCTTACATAATACATGTAACCTACACATGTAGATTCTATAAATAAATGAATTGTGTTTATGCATTTTTTTTATAATGCCAAAAGAGATGAATTAACATTGCATTTTAACAATTTTCTTGTATTTTAAAATTTTTTAAAATTGATAAAATGAAATGATTAATTTTGTTCTTTCGGTTTTCCCAAAAACTATATTATAAAAAATCATACATTCTCATGACTAATGTGATTTAACTTGTTATTTTAGGTTGCAAGATGCGTTGAAATTGGGCTGCCTCAGCTCATCATTGTAGTTATCTTGTCTCAGGTAATATAAATTTGTGATATATAAAAAATGTCAAATCTTATATAAATTTACATATTAATTTCAAGATTTTGGTTTCTTTGATCATCTGCAGTATGTATCCCATATGATACATTCAGGCAAACCGATTTTTGAGAAATTTTCTGTTTTGATGTCGATTGCAATCGTTTGGATTTACGCTCATTTGCTTACCGTTGGTGGAGCCTATGATCATAAGCCCCCGAAAACACAAACAAGTTGTCGTACTGATCGTGCTGGATTGGTTGAGGGTGCACCATGGTTAGTAGATCAACCTTTAATATTGGTTGATTAATATTTTTTATTACATCTGAATAATTATACTAACAAATTTTAATTCTTTTCTTTTTTAGGATAAGAGTTCCGTATCCGTTTCAATGGGGAGCGCCTTCATTTGATGCGGGTGAAGCGTTTGCAATGATGATGACATCTTTTGTTGCTCTTGTGGAGGTTCGTTTTTGTATTGGTCAACTGTTGACTAGATTAGTAAATGTTAATCTGGTTAGCCATCAAGAATTCCGTTTAATTTGTTGTTGGGTTATAAGTTTATTCTAAAATGTTTTTACATGTTTTAATTTATAATGTCAGTCAACCGGTGGCTTCATGGCGGTCTCGAGATATGCAAGTGCCACCCCCTTGCCTCCATCGGTTCTAAGCCGTGGTGTTGGTTGGCAGGTAATTAACGTTGTTTAACACTTGTATTTAAATGTAAATCGAAAATGTGGTTAATTACCGTTTTACCCTTTACTTGCTAGACCAATACATATAATTAATAAAAGTGTTTTGACTGTAGTCGAATCTCTTGTGGACCAAAGTTAATATTGTTATTATTTTGTATTACAACGGCCTAATAGGTGAAACTTAGCTTGAAATTTTGCCAGCTTAATTAAGACATCCCAAAATTAAATTGTTGCACTTATTAAATATTATATAGGGTTTACTCCATAAAATAGTAACCAAGTTTCTTTAAAACTTGGTTATTATTCAATGGAGTAAACCCTATTATATATATTCTTTTATTAGGGAATTGGCATCTTGCTGTCCGGCATGTTTGGAACTGTGAATGGATGTTCGGTGTCTATGTGAGTAACAAATTTTTACATTTTTTTGGCTTAACATTACCGATTTTTTTTTAAATAAACCTTGTTTAATATTGAGTCACTTATATATATGTTGGCAGTGAGAATGCTGGTCTTTTAGCCGTGACACGTGTCGGTAGTCGAAGAGTCGTGCAAATCTCTGCAGGGTGGATGATTTTCTTCTCGGTTCTTGGTACGTTTGTTTTTATATATTTTCTTTTTAGTTATTCTTAATACTTATCGGTATTGGTTCTCGGTCAAACGGGTTGAGTTGACCGAAAACACTTTCTAGTCCATAACGATCTCATTTCTTTTTTTTCCTTAGCTATTAGTTTTGACTTTACTCCTTTGACCCTATTGCGATATAACTATAACTTGAGTCCTGAATCGCCTCGTTTATTAACAAAGGGTTGGGTTGACCGGAAACACTTTTTTGCTCATAAGTCCATAACAATCTTATTTCTTTTCCCTCTTAGCTTTTTAGTTTTGACTTTACGCCCTTTGACCTGTTTGAGATACAACCATAAGTCCATAACTTAAACGCTGAAGCAACCCGTTTATCAAACGGGTCAAAATTGAAAATTATAATTTCAAATTTTTATGCAGGTAAATTTGGTGCGATTTTTGCTTCAATCCCTGCACCAATTGTTTCTGCTTTGTACTGTCTTTTCTTCGCTTTCGTTGGTAAGTTAGTAAATTCAGATTTGATCCGTTTGTGTTATGTAATGAATGTTTTTAGTCATTTTCTGTTTTCATAAGGACTTGATTGTTATTTCTGTAACTTCAAGGGCCATTGTGTCATTGTTCAATTGTTGCTTTTCGTTTACGTTTTATAACTGTAACAGAATTTGGGAAGGTTATGAAAAAATAGAAAATTGTCTCTCTCTCTCTCAAGTTTCTCTTATTTTTCCCTCTCTTGGTTGTACGCTCATCAGTGGTATCAGAGCCACTGACCTCGTCGGAGCTCAACCACGTACTCATGGCATCTACGCGAAATCAGGAAGTTGATAAAACAGATAAAACACTAAAGGATCATGATAAAGCAATCACTGATATCAAATCGATACTCGAAACATTAGCCAAGCAACAAGACCAAATGATTTCGAGTATAAACACTCCGGTAATCAATCAATCGGATCCTTCGAGTTCGAACGCGGATCGAGCGAATACAGTGTTTGGTGCTGATTCGAGGAATTCGTTCAGATCTACTCGAATTGGCACTGAACAGATCTGGAGGGTTGGATTTATAAGTGCGAGCATTTTTTCAGTTTGGATGAAACTCCAGAGAACTCGAAGCTCCGCTGTGCAGTCATCAATCTCGAAGGTGACGCTCTCCAGTGGCATCAATCGTACATGAAAACCAGAGGAATGACCGTTGCAGAACTACCGTGGCCGGAGTATGTCCGTGCAATCACTAATCGTTTCTCCGCTGACATGTTCGAAGATGCTATGGAAGAAATTGCTTCAATAGCTCATACTGATGAGCTGAATGACTACTGTAATAAGTTTGATAGACTGCTTAATAAGGTGAGTATCACAGAGTCACAGGCTGTTAGTCTATTTCTCAAAGGATTAAAGGAAGAGGTGAAAGGGCCGGTGAAGTTGTTTAAACCTAGAACTCTTCACGAGGCGTATAGGCTGGCAAGGACGCAAAACGTCAACAACGCTAGATTGCGGTTGACACAGAGTTCCTATAATTCTAAGGGATCTATGTTTTACTCCCGGAGTTATAATGAACCGGCTAAGGTATTGCCTCCTACTAATGCACATAAACTGCCTCTCTTACCTGCTCCACCTGTTAGGAAAGCATTACCAGCTCCTGCTCCACTTAGTTCCGTTAATATTAATCCAAAACGACTATCTAGTAAGGAACTAGAATTAAAGAGGTCTAAGGGAGAATGCTTCTGGTGTACTGAGAAGTTTGTGCCTGGTCATAAGTGTGCTAGAAACCAATTATATTTGATTGAAGTGGATGATGAAGGATTTATGGCAGATGAGTTACAAGAAGAACATGAACCTGTAATTTCAATTAATGCCTTCTTGGATTACACTCTTACTCTACCATGAAGGTACAGGGTAGTGTTGGGAGTAGGCGTTTGTATATTCTAATAGACTCTGGTTCCACTCACAACTTTGTGGATATTAGAGTGGCTAAAAAATTACAGTGTGTAGTAAAGGATGTTAAGCCTTTGACTATTAGTGTGGCTGATGGTAAGCAAATGGTCTGCAGTCAAGTTTGCTCTCACTTCCAATGGTGTATGAATGGTAAGTGGTTCACAGATGAGGTATTCCTTATTCCTTTGCAAAATTATGATATGATTTTAGGAGTACAATGGCTGATGCATTTGAATGACATTTTATGGAATTTTAAGAATATGATTATGAGTTTTACCATAGACGGAACCATTTGTGAATTAAAGGGGGTAGAGAATAATAAGGTTTCAGTTTGTTCTTTAGAGAAGATGGATACTCTTTTGCAGAAACAATCTTGTGTAATGTCATCTCAGTTGTTTAGTTTACAGCTAGCTGCAATTGATAGTGAGAGTCACTATGAATCTTAGATTCTTCATAGTGAAACTACTGTTTCACTACAGCAATTGTTGCAGGAGTATGATGATGTTTTTCAAACTCCTAAGACTTTGCCTCCCCCTAGAGTTTTTGACCATAAGATTTTTTTAAAGGAGGGTAGTGAACCTATCAATCAAAAACCTTACAAATACCCAATGGTTCAAAAGGATATTATTGAAAAAATGACCAGAGAGTTGATGGAATCAGGGTAATTCGGGAAAGTTGCAGCGATTTTGCTGCACCAGTTGTGTTAGTAAAGAAAAAAGATGGACAGTGGAGGATGTGTATGGATTACAGAAAACTTAATGATGCAACCATCAAAAATAAATTTCCTATACCTTTAATAGAGGAGTTATTGGATGAATTGGGTCAAGCTACAGTGTTTTCTAAGTTGGACTTGAGGTCCGGCTATCATCAGGTTAGGATGTGCCCGAGTGATATTCCTAAAACAGCCTTCAGAACTCACGAGGGGCACTATGAATTTTTAGTGATTCCCTTTGGGCTTACCAATGCACCAGCTACCTTCCAGGCCCTTATGAACCATGTGTTTAAGCCACTACTCAGGAAGTGCGTGTTAGTGTTTTTTGATGACATTCTTGTGTATAGTAAGGACCAGCAACAACACTTAACAGATCTGCAAATGGTGTTCACATTATTAAGGGATCATCAATTGTATATTAAACAGTCTAAGTGCACATTTGGTGGTTCAGCTGTAGAGTATTTGGGCCACATAATTTCTGGTGAGGGAGTAAGCACTGATCCAGTTAAAATTGAAGCCGTAAATAATTGCCAGTTCCTACCAATCTCAAGCAACCAAGAGGGTTTTTAGGCTTAGCGGGGTATTATAGGCGCTTCATTCGTTCATTTGGTGTTATAGCAAAGCCTTTATCAGTTTTATTGAAAAAGGATGCATTTGGCTAGAATCCTCAAGCACAGCATGCATTTGAATCTCTCAAACTAGCTTTATCTTCAGCTCCTGTGTTAGCCCTTCCAGATCATACTAAACCATTCGTCATTGAAACAGATGCTTCAGCAATGGGTTTGGGGGCCGTGTTGATGCAAGAAACACATCCTATTGCTTTCATTAGCAAGGCGTTGTCTCCTAAGCAGCAAACTCTTTCAGTTTATGAGAAGGAGCTGTTAGCCATATTGATGGCTGTCAAACAGTGGCATTATTATCTAATCATTGCCAAGTTTACTATTCGAACGGATCAACAAAGTTTGAAATATTTGTTGGGACAAAAAGTTACCACACCTTTGCAACACACCTGGTTAGCTAAACTGATGGGCTATGATTATGTTATTGAATATAAGCAGGGCAATAGTAATGTGGCTGCAGATGCTTTGTCCAGGGTATCTGCTATATCTCTGTTCACACTAACAGTCTCTTCGTTTGAACCTTCTTTGATGGTAAGGATCCAAGAGAGTTGGGACAAAGATCCTGAAGTTGCTGCAATCTGGCAGCAATTACAAGAATGGCAGCTGGCGGGTCATTTTAAGTGGAATGGAACGTTGTTAACCTGGAAAGATAGGGTGGTGGTAGGGAATTTTGGCACCTTAAGGGACGATGTAGTGACATTATGCCATGGTTCTCCAATGGGTGGCCATTCAGGCATTCATGCTACAAGACAAAGAATAAAAAGTATGTTTTATTGGAAAGGTATTTCTAAATTTGTAAGGAATATTCTTAGGAGTTGTGATGTGTGTAAAAGAGCAAAGGGAGAGAATGTGGCTTCTCCTGGTCTTTTGCAGCCTCTGCCCGTCCCTAAGTCTATTTTTTCTGATCTCTCTATGGATTTCATTGGTGGGCTACCAAAAGCTATGGGAAAAGACACTATTTTTGTGGTGGTAGATAGGTTAACAAAGTATAGTCATTTCATTTCTCTTTGCCACCCATTTTCAGCAGCCATAGTAGCACAAGCTTACCTTGATAATGTGTATAAACATCATGGTTGCCCGGTTACCATTGTGTCGGATCGAGATAGTATTTTCTTGAGCAGTTTCTGGAAAGAATTTATGGTTCTACAGGGGGTTGACTTGACTATGTCTCCTGCTTTTCATCCTCAAACCGACAGTCAAACTGAGGTAGTGAATCGTTGTTTAGAAGGGTATTTGAGGTGCATGGTCATGGAGAGACCTCATACTTGGGTAAAATGGTTGCCTTTAGCCCAATGGTGGTATAATACTTCTTATCACACTTCAATTTCTATGACTCCTTATGAGGCATTATATGGATTGGTTCCGCCTCTCCATGTTCCTTATGTTGCTAAGGATGCTATTGTGACTGAGGTGGATTTGTTTATGAGGGATAGAGAATCAACTATTCAAGTGCTCAGGTCTTCTCTTTTGAAAGCTCAGAATCGAATGAAGCAACAAGCTAATAAGAGGCGTTCTGAAAGAGTTTTTGCAGTAGGTTCTTGGGTTTATCTCAGGTTGCAACCTTATATGCAAAATACTTTGCGTATGGTGAAGCATTCTAAATTGGCACCGACGTATTTTGGACCTTTTTTGATTTTGGAAAAAATAGGGGCTGTTGCTTATCGTTTGGATCTTCCAGATGATGTTTTGATTCATGCTACTTTTCATGTTTCACTGTTAAAAGCTGCTAACGGGCCTCCTTCTAAGGTGATCCCAATTCCTAAGGACTCCCGTTTCTGTTTGCAACCGTTAGCCATCCTTGACAAGAAGTTGGTAAAGCGAGGTCACCAAGCTACTATGAAGATTCTTGTTCAATGGCAGAATCAAACTGTACAGGATGCAACATGGGAGTTCCTGGATGACTTGAAGTTGAGATTTCCTGAGTTTGAATACCTTTCTTGAGGGCAAGAAAGCTATGGGGAAGGCTTTGTTATGTAATGAATGTTTTTAGTCATTTTCTGTTTTCATAAGGACTTGATTGTTATTTCTGTAACTTCAAGGGCCATTGTGTCATTGTTCAATTGTTGCTTTTCGTTTACGTTTTATAGCTGTAACAGAATTTGGGAAGGTTATGAAAAAATAGAAAATTGTCTCTCTCTCTCTCTCAAGTTTCTCTTATTTTTCCCTCTCTTGGTTGTACGCTCATCAGTTTGGTATAATTGAAGGGCGATAACGTCTTTTCATGTTTTTGTAGGGTCTTCTGGTTTGAGTTTACTTCAATTCTGCAACCTCAACAGCTTCAGGACAAAGTTTATATTGGGCTTTTCATTCTTTTTGGGCCTGTCTATTCCCCAATATTTTAATGAGTATGAAGCTATCAATGGACGTGGTCCCGTCCACTCGTCTGGAAGATGGGTATGTGCAAGATGGGCGGGTCGGGTAACGGGTCAGAACGGGTATAAAGTGACCATGTCGGTTTGAGTCGGTTTTGGGCACAAAACTAACAAAAAACCAAAAGTTCGGTTTTTAAGTTTTTGAAAACTTTTTGGTTTCGATTTTTTCAGTTTAACCATTTGGGCTTGAAAATTTAGGGCCGGAAGAAAATGGCTCAAAATAATGAAATTAGGCCTGCGTTTTTTTTTTTAATTCATAAATAATTCATTATTACAGATTTGGATCTGAATTTTTTGCGCTACACAATTTAATTTATTATAATTTACTTAAAAGTTGGTTTTTTCATTTTCTTTTTGGTTCGGTACCAATCAGGCAATCATTGCAGTGCGGTTTTCGGTTACTAAAGTTTGGCTACGGGTTCGGTTATTTTAGTTTTGCGCACACTCTTAATTAGTTGATGCTATTTTGCAGTTCAACGATATGGTGAATATTCCATTTTCGTCTGAAGCTTTCGTGGCTGGGATTGTGGCATATTTTCTGGATAATACGCTTCATAGACGCGATAGCTCAATTAGAAAAGATAGAGGCAAACATTGGTGGGATAAGTTCCGTTCATTCCACACCGACACACGAAGTGAAGAGTTCTACTCTTTACCGTTTAATCTCAACAAATATTTCCCTGCCGTTTGAGATGATGAAGTTGCAAGAAACAAGTGGTGGTTTTAGTTTTAATTATGTATCTAATCTTGTGCTAAAGTAGTTTGAGTTTGATCATATTTCTTGAGTGATTTGTTAGACATTTGGCCATAGTTGGTATTTTTGGTGTAAATGCGATGATATTAATGAAGATTGGTTGAAGCACAAAGGATTAGTTTTGTTGCATTCAACTTATTAAAGAATATATTATTGTCTTTCCACTTTTGTAATAGAAATCTTGATTCCTGAATGTGCACTTGTTATCTCATCATTTTTTCGATCTTGTGAGCATAACTCGTTTCTCAATACATTACATACTAAAAACGTAAACATCTGAATTTGTATAGCCTGCCTCAACGACAGTCTTTGTTTTCATACAGATGAATCTTTAGCGGGCTTATGGGTTGTCACAAAGATGTTTGATGAAATGACTAAAAGAGTTTTTATTCAAAATAATATATATATCCGGAAACAAGAAGGCATTCACTCAACATTCATAGTCAAAAAGTTCAAATCTTGTGATAATTTTCTTTGAACAATACAACAAAATACTAGGCTTCAGTGACCCCATTTTCGGGTTCATGGTGCTTGTCAAATTGGCTGAAATCCCCCTTAGCCATGAAGAGTTGCACGTGATGGTGCTTACAATATAACTGGTGTTGGTGAGTCACGTAGTTTGATGAATTTATGTGACACCTGCCATAACTGCATTTAAAACAGGCCTTGTGGTATGCGTTCCCATTAACACCCACCTGAAAACCGATCATTAAAGTTTTGTGTGTTTATGTATATTTTGCGTTGGGTTGCGAATGAGCCGAGCCAGGTTGAGTTTGGGCTCCACTTGTTTATCTTAACCAGCTGAAATGTTAAGCTGAGCCCTAGCTCGTTTATTATTTAATAAATTTGATTTTATAATTTTACACATATTGATATAGTATAAAAAGAACAAAGTACTATTTTTACACACTGGCCAAAAGATTCTTGGGAACAACCCTAATTTTTTGGTGCCTGATTGTTTGGCATTAGTGATTATCTGGTTATTTAGTGATCTTCAATATTTGCCAAACTCTTAACATCTAACATTAAAACCACATCCAAACACCATCTATTTGGTTATTTATATACTGCTTAAAACTTTCAAAACGCAATGCCGAACGCCCTCTAAATTCTCGTTTATGTGGTTTACCTTTTCTAGAGGGTAGACGGTTTTCTTGCAAACAACACACTTGTCTTGGGTCCCACCAAACATGCTTGATACTTTGCTGTTAGACCGACCCTGAAATATTCCAAATATGGTAAGTAGTAAATACATTGTTACTATCATAGATTCTACAAAAATCAGAAAGCAATCTTTAGTTCATTATGAAGTTAATCGACCCGTACCTGATCATATGACCTAGCAGTTTTCGGGGCACCTAAGTGACAAATAGATAGTTAGCACTAAAGTTGCAAATGTGTTTTCCCTTTGCAATCGCAGCAGTATCTTTTTTTTTAAGTGTGTTTTTAGTTTAACAGATTAAAAAGGTGTAATTAACTGAAACGAGAATGAAACTAATGGAAGGCTAAAAAAATACTTTTGGACTAAAAGCGTATTTCTTACAAACCATAGGGACTAACAGCGTAGTTTACTCAAGAATGTATGATGCAAATAGCAAAATAGTTCCGATATATAAATGTTTATTTATTTATTTTTTAAAATTTTTAGGGTGTTAAATTGGTCGAGTTTGTGGGTTAACTTGAAAATCATGTCACGTATGAACCTGGACACTCACGCTGCACGAGTTTTCATGGGTTGATAGGCAACCTATTTAACTTGAAATTTTGTTAAATTTTATATTAATAGTACTCTAAAATTACATATTTATAACCAGAAATACTAAAGTATGTAATTTATTTACATTAAACTATTAAACTTTATGTTTATATCTTTTTTATCTTTGAAGTTTACACCTGATCAGTTTAAGTTAAAACATAAAACACATAATTAAAAAATAAGTATAAAATTATATGGGAGTTTAATGTGAAAAAGACCCATTTACAACAATATGTTTGCGGGTCCAACCCGAAAATGACTAACCTTCAAAACTCTTGTCCAAACTCCCAGTCATTTTGAAGAGTTGATCAAAGTGGGGTTGGCAGTATAACACTCCTTCAAAAGAGCTATAATTACTCAACTGCAATAAATAAATTTATTAAAAAAATCAACATAATATATGCGTCTCTGCTTGCGATGTGCGCATATAATGCATATATGCGTGGGCCCTTGGGTGGGAAAAAGTGAAATTGCACTAATTTTGACGTTATTTTACTAATTTCGTGAAAATAGCGTTAAAAATGACGGAAGATTAATCATGTATCATGTGGTGGCGTTGATAGCCAAAGACAAGGGTACATGCACCAATCGGCCTGGGTGTCGATGGTTGAGTGTTATGTGCCTTATGTCCAAGGCTTGATGCAAAACCACTATCGAGCCGGGGGTTTCACTGGAAGCAGCCTCTCTATTCCTATGTGGTAAAGATAAGGTTGTCTACATATTACCCTCCTCAGGCCCTACCATAGCTTTGTTATTGGTGGGATTTACTGAGTACGCTGATAATGATTAAAAAAATCAGCATAATATAGTTTGTTTTCAGTTTATCGATTTATTGCGGTTATTATCAAACAAAGAAACCTTCAATTTTTCAATATAAAACTACAATAACATGATTAATAAAATTAATTCTGTTGGAAGTAATTTCGGACTCTAAGTCACAAGTCAGTGAACTTGAGGGACCAATGTTGGGGAGAAGCTATCGTCGGCGCATATCGGAACCAAGTTGGGTTTCCGAATCGCAGTCTTTTTTACAGACAGGTAAGTCGAACATGTGGTGGAGTTCTTATTGTTCGGCAATAACGATCGGAAGAAAAAAAGTTCCGTTGATTGGATTTTGTAGTCGGCGAAGTTTTTTTTATCGGTTTTCTTGCTTTTGTGTTTCCTGTTGTCTTTTTGTGATTATACAAAGACATGGAATTATTATTGTTTCTTGGTGCAAAAATAAAGTCAACAGGAAGAGTAAGGAATTGAAGCAGAAAGAACTTTTATTTTGCAACGTATAAGGAATCCAGAAACCAAAAGGAGTTTTGATTTTTTTTATTACGAAGAATTTAAGAAGATAACACACAAGTGGTTTAATATAAATCTTCATTTAGTTAAACAAGTTGGTTTAACCATTCTTGTTGGGGTTTTATTTGGGTTGAATAAGACGGTTCAATTAAGAGTTCGTATTTCATTGGGTTAAACGGGTTAGGTTTTAACCAACGTTTGATTTATTTGGTGAGTAAGTGGGTTCGGTTTTGAAAAGTTGTTTGGAACTGATTAGTTTGTTCGAGTAGGGTTGCGAAGACTAAAATCGTTTGGGTTATGTGAGTCAACCGCGGAAAGGAATCGATTGGAGTGAGTCCATCGATTGAAAGTTCGGTCACATGCGATAGGTGTGGAGTTACCCGAGCGATTCGGAGTGTTACGGTGTGATACCGGTGAGGAAGAAAACTGTCAATCTGTGATAGATTGATCAAAGAGTGAGGCTGATTGTGTGAAGCAATCAAGAACAAGGTGAGAAGTCGGTTGTGTAAAGCAATCAACTTTGCTGTGAAAGCGGGTTTGAGAAGAACTGATCTATGACTGATTATAGTGAGAAATCGGGTGATCCTTAAGAAGAAATCAAAGCGAGAAGCTGACCGGTGAGAGACCGATCAAAACTTGTGTCAACAAGTTGTGGAAGAGGGAATCAACGTAGTCAAGTTCGGGAGAACTGAAATAACGCATCTATGGATCAAGAGAAGTTCCAAGTAGTCAAGATCAGGATGAAAAGGACCAAGATGGTTGTGAAAGCCGAGAAGGTCAAAATCGTGGGTCAAATCAAACAGGGCAAAAGAGACATGCTCGGAGTTAGGGGTGGCAATCTTGATCCAAACCATTTTAAATGGGTCAATTTGGGTTGTTTTAAAAATCATATGGGTTGGTTTGGGTCATAGATTTTAATAAGATGGATTAAAATGGGTCACTTAAAATTCCATCTTCTTATTTTCGGGTCAAAATGGGTCGACAAATTTAAATAAATGGGTCCATTTGGGTTAGTGTTTTAAGGAAATGTGGCAAGCTTGGGTTGAAACGGGTTTTGGATTGGAACGAGTTCGGTTTAGGTTTCGAGCCGACATGAGCTTTCGCACTGGACGGGTTGGGTTTTGGTATCCTTTGTTTCTTTTTGGTCGATTTCGGAGCATTGGACGAGTTGGGTTTCGGTTTCTTTTGTTTGTTTTTGGTCGGTTTCGGTTTCGTTTTCAGCTTTTTGTTTCATGCTTGTCTGTTATTTCAGTTTCATTTATGTTTTGTTTCAGTTTTTAGTTTCATTTAGGTCGATTTTTTTGGTTTTGATTAATTTGGTTCGTTTTTGGTTTATGTTTCGTTTCTGTCGGCTTTCGGTTTAAGTTCATTTCTTAAGATTTTTTTTTTTAAGAACGAGGACAACGGCGCAAACGTTTTAGTTTTTTTACATTTTTCGTTTTTTATTTATATTTTGAGTTATGATTTTTTTATTAATTTTTTAGAATTTTTTTAGGAGGGGTTTTTTATTAACAATAAAAACCCCTCCCAAAAAAATTAATAAAAAAATCATAACTCAAAATATAAATCAAAAACGAAAAATGTAAAAAAACTAAAACGTTTGCGTCTTTACCCTCGTTCTTAAAAAAAAGAAAAAAAGAAAAAGAAACCGATCCGACCCATTTTGACCCGTTCCGACCTTGACCCATTCCGACCTGGACCCGTTCTGACCCAGACCCGTTCTGACCTAAACCTTTTGACCCTATGTGACATCCGTGGCAAAACCGAGTACACCTTAGTACTTACAAACTCGAATAAGCGTTTAACCGCTTATTGCGTAACAAGCGAACGATTAACCGAACGGGTCGGGTTATGACCCAGATATCTCGGGGGGCCATCTATAAGTGATATACGATCTATACAAGCTAAAATATTAGAAATATGGTCTTAGTTTGATAGCAAACAAGTTAAACGAAAATATGCTCGTTTAACTACCCACGATAGATTTAAACGCGAAAGATAGTTACAAACCAAGCATTGTATCATCCGTTAAGCCGAAAAAGACTTACCAAACACTTACTTGAAATGTTTTAAGCGATCCGTGAAAATATTTTTGATTTTTACAAACATATAGTATGTTTTTATAATTTTACACAAAACTAGCCGAAAAACACTCGTTTTCGCGCTGTTTAACGCACCCGATAAGTTTTTCTCGCCAAAAACCGAACCCGAACTAAATTTGGACCGGGCTTTTCGTATTTGGGCTAGAGAAATCAGAAACTTGGGCCAAAATGGGCCCAAAAAGGGGCCCATGGACTCCGGCCGCAGCCGCCACCCCACCCCCCTTCATTTTCTTTTCACATATAAACTAGATCCAAGCCATTCTCAACATAATTTCTTGAAAACTCTGGACACAACTGCTGCTCCATCCAAAAACCTTCAAACCCTAAGGTAAGGGGCTTAAATAAGTAGCTTTTTTACTTGTTTGAACTTGTTTAATACCATAAAAACATGTCTTGGTCACTAAAAATCATTCCTAACCGTGTAAAAAATCCTAAAAATGATCCATAAACATTTTTTGATCATACACATGGTAAGGAACCTGTTTTGATAGTTTTTTTTGGCCATAAACACGGATTAAAGGGTTGAAACGGCGTTTTTACGGTTCAAAAGTTCGTTTTTGTGTACTAGCCGAAACCCTAAGTTAAGGGCTGATATGTTGATGAAAAATTGCTTGGTTTGTGATATAGGACTTGTACCTAGCTTTCTTAGAAGCACAAGAACCTGAAAACTTGATTAAAAGGTCGGAAACGAGCCAAACCCGCTAAGGTAATGCCGAAACACTCGCTTACGGGCTATTTAGGTTAAGGTTGTGATGTGCATATTTTTAGGACTTGAAATTTTTCAGGGATATCAGGGACCATGTCAATGAGTCCCTGTTAAAATTTGGTAATTTTTCGAGCATCCGAGAATATTTGGCGAATTTATTACCGAATTAGGATGTTTATTTGGGAAAAATAGCTAAAATACTTCAAAAATTATGAAATTTTTCTGGGAACTCATATTTGATGTATTTTGATTACATATGAAATTTTGGATCATTTGGAGAAGTTTAAAGGTGTTTTGTTTATTTGCGTTCGTGTGAATTTTTACAGCCGAATTTGGGCCGAAAAGAATATTGCACGAGCTTTTTACATTCTGGAATTGATACAAGTTGTTTTGGGACATGATTTGAGTATTCAGGAATTTTTGTGGAATTTTTGGAAATTGTTTGGGGTAAACGGACGATTTTCAGGCGAAATATAGCTGATAAAATGAATTTTTATAAATTAATAAATCAGTAAATAAATTCCAGAAATATTTTTATAAAAATCTACATATTTTAATTGATAAGTGGTTAAATTTTCATAATTTAATGATTAACGGTTAATTAATTATGCTAATCTGAATATTAAACAAATTCAGTTTTTATAACAACCGGCAAGTTCGCGACTAGTGAACCTGCGGGAAAATCAAAACACCAAGAGTGATCAAAAATCATATGTTTGGACTAATTAAGTGAAAATGAACTTTTCTATGAGAAACCTGGACAATCCGGGTGGATTGTGCGCGTTTATTCTCAAATTAACTGAAAAAATGGAAACGGACCCCGTGGCTAATCCGGGACCCCAGTACGTGATCCTTCTTTATAACTTAATCATTTTACTATCCAATACATTTACCCAAGCTTATTTTCCCATAACTGTTTTCTGAACGCTTAAACGAACAACTTGGCCAGCTGGGAAAACAGGAATCTGAGCCAAGTTCGGTTTTAAGTATTAGACATTGAACAACATCACAACCTAAGCCTATTGTCACTTTCTGGGCGTTCCAGCTATACCCAGATTAGTTATATAGCCCAGTTTAGTACTGAGATTATAATAATATTAAAATATTAATATTATTATAATATGGACTATAGGGACTAAGTGATAGCAAGGGAAATGAGCCCCGAGCTGACCTCGCACTGAGTGCCTACAAAACTGTGAGTTTCATGACCCCACTCTTTAAACTATTTTACGAACTTTTGGGGTGGAAAGCATGTTTATACACGTTATCTATCTGAAAACGGATCAGGATATAAAATATCTGAACATTTATATATGAAAAGTCCCTACAAATATAATGATTGACTACGTGCTGATGAAAGATGATTATTATCGTTGATTGATATATTGAGTGGAGATAATACGAATTGCAAAACATAGTGAAATTACACGTGACAGCATGTTTATACAAACACGTTATGTAATGTTAAACATAACTAATTTGGGAGACCACGTGGTCTGTAATGGCCATGGGGATAACGTGGTCTGTGATGATTATGGGGCTATTGTGGGCGGAAGGGGGCCACAATAGTACTAAACTAAAGTTGAGTATGGCCTATGAGCCAAGTTCTGCTGCAACTTATAAACTAAAGTTGAGTATGGCCTATGAGCCAAGTTCTGCTGCAACTTACTAAACTAAAGTTGAGTATGGCCTATGAGCCAAGTTCTGCTGCAACTTATAAACTAAAGTTGAGTATGGCCTATGAGCCAAGTTCTGCTGCAACTTACTAAACTAAAGTTGAGTATGGCCTATGAGCCAAGTTCTGCTGCAACTTATAAACTAAAGTTGAGTATGGCATATGAGCCAAGTTCTGCTGCAACTTATTAAACGAACTAACTTGATTATGACATGAATGTTAAGAAAATAATGTGATTATGCGTATTGTGGGCGGATGGGGAGCCACAGTATTTGGTGATACGTGATAAATACTATATGTGTATATGTGTCTATATACATGCTATGTGATTAGCCGTAGGAAATACTATGTGTAGAATATACTAATTATTTGCGTGTACACTATATAATGTTTGAGTTTACGTGGAATCATTGTGGGTGGAAGGGGGACCACAGTGGTTGATGTTAACGCGGAACCGTTGTGGGCGGAAGGGGGGCCACAGTGGTTGAGTTTATGTGAAACCGTTGTGGGAGGAAGGGGGTCCACAGTGGTTGGTTAAACACGGAAATTGGAAACAGATAGTACGAACAAACAATCACGATTTTACCGAAATTTCGAATTTATATTATAAACTTACATGTGTGCATATGCACACACAAGGATATGGCTGTACATATTTATACAAACGTAAAAACATATTTTTACATACGCGCGTACATACAAACTGTGACTGTGTGGTACGCAGAACTGATTTCGTTAAACTTATGAAACTCACCAACTATTCGTAGTTGACTTATTTTAACATGCTTTTCAGGTAATCAGATATGAGAAGTAATTTCCTGTGCGTTACGTGTCTGATTGGTGATTGATGTCATGGGCATTTGAGTTAGAAGTAAAGTAATTGAAGAACCGGTTTGATTGTATCACCTAGTTTGTAAAAGATGTTAGAACGATATAATATATTGTAAATTAGTTAGTAATGTTTCTTTATGAACAATGTATTGGATACCAGTTGTATCTGTTGCATTTCCGTTTTACGCTTCCGCAATTCGCTTAACGGGGTGTGACAGAAGTTGGTATCAGAGCCATTGGTTATAAAGAATTAGGTTATCCCATAGGATACCTATAATATAACCGTAGGCTTGATTATCACTGGGAAAGTTAAAAATGAGTAACGATAGATACTGATGGATGCCGGGATGAACTCGGGGGGCAAGTGAGTTATTATGGTCCGGAACGTAATAACCGACTTGCTTGTACGAGGGAATTCGGGGAGAAGTCACGGAACATATTGATAGGTAAAAATGGCAACATACGTGCATAAAGGTGATGTGGAGTATATATGAAATGTGTATACGTGCATATCTGAGACGAGGTATAGGGATATGTGTACGTACCATACTACCGATGATATTAAATCTTATTGTAACGAATATTATATTCGGTTATAATCAATATTAATTCCTATTATGATTAAAATTATATCGTATCAAAATTTATATTATATTTTTTTATATAATTAATATTATACTTGTTCATAACAAATAAAATATTCAATTTCGGTATTAATTAATAATATCCTTTACGATGATCTAAGCTACCGAAAAACGTTTTCTTCTGATTAACAATTGCATCGAAGGATATCGAGATCGGGTAGCCTTATGACAGCTAAAGAACTGGTGTTGCTTGTAAGTGAGAATATGAGAATGCTTCAACAAGTTCAAACTAAATCTGGTGATATGCGGAACCACTAAGGGACTTAATATGCAAGGCCCGGGAAAGAATATAGACAATGATTTCAAGAATATATATATATACATATAATACCTCTCAGCATGGGTCTAACCTTTATTTTATGTACTCGTTTCTTTGACACTAAATTAAACTATTTTCTGGTCATCCGTCGATTTCTGTTGCTTGAAAAACAAACACCATCCCTGGGGGAAATACTTAGTGATGAATCTAACTTATTGAATTATAAATATAATAACTACTTTATTGAGTCCCTAATTCTATAAACAGACCGTGACTACCAGTACATATAATGTATTAATGATATTTCAAAAAAAGAAATATTAATAATAATAATTTCCTTTACATATCACCAGTACAACGAATTCTAATGAACCTCCTTAACTAGCAAACTCTTCGAATCATCTATGTTCGACAACCTTCAACCTCTCTTATATTACGCGATTTCAATCGATTATTATAAAATGAAAACTCCATAATCACGAAATGATGACGTGCCCCGACTGGAATGGAACCTACTTACCTCCAACCAGTAAACTACTACTTTTATTAAGTCCGACATGCCTACGAATACTGAATGACCTGGCGAAAGAATATATTTTATGATATTAGTTAACAAACATTCAGAAGTCAGGTGGAATATACACGTGCATTCCCATTATAACATACTGATTAAACTCGTAACGAGCAAATATCTACCTACGGGAGAGACTGAACAAAAACAGCTTCCCAATAATGGGATCATATAGGAATAATTGTCGTAAAAGTTGTGAACTATTTGTAATTGTTATAACGCGTATTTTGATAGATAAGGATAGTACGGTATTGTCGTGTATAGCTTCTAATACTCCATACAAGCATGTGGTGGTGCGCTATGCTAATATGGAGGACGATTTGGGCATTTTTAATACAAACATTGACTCTTATTGGGTTAAAATTTCTTGTCATGAGATGACAACTTTTAATATATATGCAAACTTTGGTGGTTGCTAGGCCAATTTTACGTACTATCCTTAGTATTCAAACTCGAGAACAAACCCGTGTGATATATACGTGTTAATTGAAATACCTGATTACTTGTTATTGTAATTCCTTTTGTGATCATTAGTGTATGTGAATTTTGTTAATTGTTGGATAACTGGTTATTGTTATAGAATGGCCCTGAAGAAAGTAAACATGTTGTCTGAGGCATATATAGCCGAGATGATCGCTCGACAACTACAAATAGTACTTACCCAAACCAAAACAACCCTTTTTTTAGTTGACCCATTCCGACCCTAACCCGTTCCGACCCATGACCCGTTTCGACCCAACCCAACCCATATGCCACCCCTACTCGGAGTTGAAGAGCCACCTATTTCGAGTAAGAAATTAGAGGGTGATTGTTGGAAGTAATTTCGGACTCTAAGTCACAAGTCGGTGAACTTGAGGGACCAATGTTTACAAGCTGGTCATAGTTGGTTATGTTTCCTAGTTACAACATGTTTTCTAATTGTATTGCAATTATAATAGGTAATGTCTTGACTAGCAAGTTAGGTTAGTCTATATAAACCAAGTTATGGTTAGACATTATAGAAGATGTGTGAGATGCAACCGATCGAGTTAGGGTTCATCTAGAGACACACCAGATGTAACCGAGTTAGTGTTTGTCTAGATGCAACCAAGTTAGAGTTTATCAAGACTCAAACCAAATTAGGGTTTGAGAGTTGTAATCAGTTTTTTGAGTTAGATTTTCTGATTGATATAAACAAGAGTTATTCGTTTGTTCGTGTTTGATTATCGATCTAGGACTTGCAATTTTAGTTATCTGAAATCAATATGTTTTTGTGATCACAAGAATTGTTACCAGCAAACTCACGACCCACTTATACCCTGCTAACCAAGGAGATCAAATTCAAAATAAATTTAAAATATACACGGATCATAAATGTAAAAAAAAAAAGAAAAAAAAAACCATGAGGTGTTTGGCCTAGCATTTATTTTTTGGCTTATACTTATATTTTAAAGTAGCTTATAGCTTATTTTCTATTATTTGATAAGCTCTTTTTAAGTGTTTGGATTAACTTATTCTACAAGTTGATAATAAGTTGTTAAATCCACCATTTTTTAATTTGTTATAGTAATAAGTTGCTTTAATTTGTTATAGTAATAAGTTGCTTCAATAATACATCCTTACACAAATAAACTTCTTCAAATAAGCTAAAAAACCATATTCAAATAAGCTTCTTCAAATCTACTACTTCAATAAAAGAATACTATTTTATGCTACTTGTC
Source organism: Bidens hawaiensis (assembly GCF_021521415.1). Taxonomy (NCBI): domain Eukaryota; kingdom Viridiplantae; phylum Streptophyta; class Magnoliopsida; order Asterales; family Asteraceae; genus Bidens; species Bidens hawaiensis. The sequence continues at coordinate 521,675 of NW_027491445.1, read as the reverse complement.
ACTCTGTCATCCATTCTCCTCTTTTTTAAACTATTTTCAAAATTTCAATATATATACACACACACACACTAGATTTTATCCCCCGTATTACGGGGGTTGCTTTACATTATTCGTTTTTAATATTTATATATGTATATTTGGATTTTAATTTTATTTATTGTAAAAAAGTTAATAATTAATATACTTGAGGTTTGATGATGAAATGGTTTCATAAATAAATGATATGTTATAATCCGGTTTAAAAGTTATTTGGGTTTGTTGATACCCATTACCTGTTTATTTTCTTTATTATAAAATTGTTTCTTAATTATAAATAATAACTTTTTTTTAAAATAAAATAGGATATTAATTTTTAGTATATTCCTATTTTATAGGATTTTCATATCAAATATTTGATGAGATTATTTTTTAATATAATGAGATGTTATACACCGTTTAAGAGCTATCTGGGTTTGGTGAGATCTTTTACCCGTGAATTCGGGTCAAATGCGTGAGAAGCCTTCATTTATAAATAAAGCAATCTGATGACTTGAGAGAATGGTTGTTTTATATTTTATATTTTTTAATATTTATTTTTTGGATTTTAATTTTCTTTATTGTAAGAAAGTTAATAATATACTTAGGGTTTGATGATGAAAGGGTTTGGTGACCCATGACCCGCTTTTTTTTACTATAAAATTGTTTATTAATTATAAATAATATCTTTTTCTTTTTAAATTGGATATTAAATTTTAGTATATCCTTATTTTATAGGATTTTCATATCAAATAATTAGTAAGATTAATTTTTAATTTAATGAGATGTTATAACCCGTTTAAGAGCTATTTGGTTTTGGTAAGAACCATACCCATGAATTTGGGTTAAATCAATGAGATGCCTTCATTTAAAAATCAAGAAATCTGGTGGCTTCCATAAAAGGGGGCAGCGACCACATCACGACACATAGGATTTTAGAGTTTTCGTTTATGTATATTATATATATATATATGTGTGTGTGTGTGTGTGTGTGTGCAATATATGTGTTGAAACTTATAATTTCGTGTCCCTATTTACCATACTTCCCTCAAAATTCCAAAAGATAAATTTAACACGATAAATTATAAACCATAAATTCGAAACTAAAATTTCGTTAATCAGGTCAAAAACATTTACCATATTTCCCTTAAAAATCCTTTTATGTTTGTTGTGGAAAACTGCAATCCTGGTTTATTAGGTAACATATTATTTAACACAGAATATTTTTTATTATTAAGCATTCCCAAGATGTACATGTTGTTTTCTCTTTTTATCGTTTAACTTTTTTTGTCTTTTAACTTGATGTTTATCCTTAAAAATTCATTTGTTTCATTCGGTCAAATCATTTAGCAAGCTTAATTATACGTAAACCGAATTATTTGATTATTTGGAAAGCTACAAATAGTGGGTTGGGTTCAAATAAGAAGTTTGATTTTTCTAAGAAGGCTAGGAAGGAGAGTATTTTAGTCTAATACTTTAATATCAAAACCCACTTACTTTAATCTCAAAAACCACTTAAATTAATTTCAAAAACCCACTTACATAAAACCAATTACATCTTCACTCATCTCTTACAACCACCACCACTCCACCGCCCACCGCCACCACAACCGTCACCCACCGCCACCACCTCGCCAGAAAAGTCCGAAAAACACAATGAAAAACACAATGAAAAAAACACAATGGAAAAATACACTATGAAAAAAAAACACAATGATAAAAACACAATGATAAAAACACAATTGTATGCCACAATGTAAATAACACAATGGAAAAAACACAATGAAAAATACTATTGTATCACAATTTTGTAAAACACAATTCGGTAAAACACAATTTGTAGAAAACCCACTAATTTTTTTTTAATTTTTATATTACAATATGGTACTCATATAAAAGATAAAAAGACGCTCGTTATTATGGTGAATTTGTTTTTCAAAAAAAACGTCGTAAAAAAAAGTTATGGACGTTTTAAAATGATGGGAGAATTTGGCATGTGCCTTGCATGTGAAGAGAGAAAGTCAACAAATGTGTTATTCCTTTTATGCCCTTACCTTGTGTTCACACTTGATTTCCCCTAAATTAATCTCAACCCTCCATATTCAAAATTAATTGACAAGATTACTTCTTATCCTTCCTAAAAAAATATACTTCTTATTATAACCTAACCCTATAAATACTTCTTATCAAATTAATTAAATATTGTAACAACTTCCTAAAATATTCATTAATCACACTGGATTAGTATTATTAATCACGATTATTTACACGGATTCAAGTACTAAATACAAGTAGGTGAATAATGACAAAAAAACTCAATCTCTTTCTGAAGTCAACTATTACACACCGTGAGGATTTTGGTGGTGATTTACACGGATTCAAGTTTCATGACATTGATGCCCTTATTAACAAGTTTATTGAAATAGACACCATTTTTGGTAAGTATTATCTTAAATATTAATACTTTTTATTAAATTTCTGTTACTACATTATTATTAAAAATGAGAATTTTTTAGTTGAAACTATTTGCTCATTGTATTTTTAAAACTAAAAAAGTTGTATATCTCTTTTGATATAAACTTCGGTTTAAATCATTATCCATTGTTTTTATCCTTTGTTTTGTGAGTCTTCTATTCAGTTCTACTCTCATATAACAATAACATATGAATCACTATCACATTCTTCACTGTTCAGCTACAACCAGACTGTTACAAAATTGTTAAATTTGCAAATGAACTTAACTCTTAGCATCTATGAATATATGATTAACAACTTTATTATACCTTTGTGTGATAGATTTGCTACAAATTAATGACTTGTCACTAATTTTTTCAACATCTTCGTAACTATAAATATGATATGACTATATGTTGTTTATAAGTTTGAATATCACTTTATCTTTTTTAGCCACAATTCTAGGATGACTTAAGTTTTATACTTTCAATTTTTTTCATATAAATGGTAATTTGTTAATTATTTTTTATATGATAACAGAAATATGTGACTTTTCTTGGCATCCGAGGATCAAATATGGTGCATATGAATGAGCATATATTTTCATGTATTTATTTAAACTATTGTTCCTAATGTTTTTTATGACTCTCTACAAATATGTGTGAATTTACTTTCTAGAGTTTGAACAAAGATTAATTTATATTAATTGACTTGGTCTTTAATTTAGTCTACTTTTTATTCTTTTATCATCACTTATTTATAACCATTATCACTTATTTATGATGTATTCTTGTCAATATAGATGTGATTGGAGTTGTTGCTAATTGCTCACCAATTGAGAACATTACAAAATCTAATGGAGTTCAAACCAACAAGATGTATCTAAGGTTAAAGGGTTTGAGATAACTCTATTTTTAGTTTCATTTTATGTTATATATGTTAACTTTGTAAATGATGTATCTTGCTTACATGTTTTATAAAGCAACAAAGAATTGCGTTTAACTATGTAGGGATCGTATGGGGTTGACATGCCAACTTATATTCTGTTAAATTCTGATCAATCCCTGTAATTGTTTTGTTACAATGTGACTTATTCAAGATTTATGAAGGTTTGATACATTAACTTCTTCTTATTGGTAATGTTAAAATTTAGATACCTTTAAAAATTATTATAAATTTGATTGCTTTATTATTTTTTATTCAAGGTCATCCATTTGTTTCCAATTCAATTAGTGTTGGTAAGATGTATATCAATGAAGACATGAATGAAATCGACGAATTCAAGAAGAGGTTTTGTTTTCATATATATTGCTTTCCAATTGTTTTTGTGTGCCTTATAATTTTTTAAGTTTATTTTACATTTATATATAGTATTATTTCGTGTAATTGAAAATTTATTTTTTTCAATGTAAATTTTTGTAAATTTATTTCACATTTATATCATATTTATATAAAAAAAATATTTACATTAAGTTGTTTGGTTTGCAGGCATACTTTTGCAATAATGTCATACATTGCAGAAGTGTTTATTTTCCTCTATGTTGGTATGTACCTGTTGGATGTTGAATAATGGAGTTTTATTGATGGCAGGTAGCCATTATAAACTAGCTTTTTTTTAAACCAATTTTTTTCAATTATTAATTTTTAATTTCTCATCCCAGGGAAATCAATCTGAGCAAATGTTATACTGCTTTTGTTAATTATGACTTGAAGAGAGGGGCCACATCGATTGCATTTGCATATAAGAAGGTAAACTCGGTAGAAAAATCAATAAACTTTAAAGAACCCGTCTCACACGGACAGCTATACATCGTCTTATCGAGAGTTACAAGAAGACATGGACTAAAGATTATGATTCTTGATAAATGAGGTACATTGACTAATACAACCATAAATGTGGTGTACAAAGAAATTTTTACTTATTTGTAAAATATTTGTGTAATGTCCGTTTTGTAATTAGTGTAATTTTAATATAAATTGTAATTATATTAACGATATATGATCAATGTATAGTTGATTGTATTTCGCTTAGTGTTTAAAGTTTTAAATTTTCATCAATTCCCCGTGTATTACACAGGTCTCAAACTAGTTAGTTTATATAAGCTTATAAGCATAAGCTTAAAAAGCTAAACCAAACATCAAGTTAATCTTATTTTGTAAAAAAAACTAAAAAAGCTATAAGCTTGATTAAAAAAGATAGGCCAAACACCCCCGAAAACCAAAGAAAGAACCCTCAAAATGTTAAAAAAGCTTATCATATGAAGCAAAAGTTAACAAATGCTTTATTTCAACTAGCAGAATTTGATTCAACTAGCAGCATAATTAAACAGCACATATTATATAATATATAGATATAGATGAAATAAATGAAAGTTGAATAATAACCAACCTTAAGGGTGCCTTTGCAATGATGGCATCTAAAACAAGCCCTATGATAAACCTTATTATCCACAGTGAGTTCATCCACCAAGTAAACAGTCTTCTCACAAGCCTTACACTTCTGTGTTGTCCCACCATATGAAGCCATTTTTTTAATGAATTATGATCAAATCAAGAAACCCAAATAATAAAAATAATAATCGGATTTCTTGATCGATAAAGACTTTGTATTTGTGTGTCGTAGTTGGTGAAGTATAATAAGAGGCCTGGGGTTTTACAACAAGATTGTTAATTGTGGGGTTGTTTTTGTCATTCTGTGGAGTTTGGGGGGTGGTGATTATTAGTGGAAATTTGTGTCTTTTACAGTAGTTGTTTAGGAGGGAGTTGTGTCATGTTTCCGACCAAAAGTACCGCGTTTTATGAAAGCGGATGCTCATGCGTTTGCGGTAACATAAAGATCCAGTCAGAAATAAATTGATCCAAACTAATAACTAACTCATGGTATGGTTTTGGTTATGTCTCGTTTCAAATTTAAATTGAACCAAACGGACTGAATTGCACCAACAACAAACTGAACCGAACTGTATAGCACTAAACCACACCGAACTTTTCTTTCTTTTTTTTTTTTGAACGACAGAGATTATATACCACAACGAACATTTTTATAATGTTTGTTTTGGATTTATACCTTAAACCCATTATTTGGATAATAAGTTTTGGACTCGAATTTACTATTAAATGGTTTAAGTTTCATTTGGTTAAAAGTTACTGATTCAAATTCGTTGTTTCTGACCAATTCCCCCCCCCCCCCCCTAAACCATTTGAAGCCCAGGTATAAAACTAAAATCTAATCTACAGTCAAAACGAATCCATCTGTAAAATCAAAAACATGAAAAACCGAAGTGATTGGTTTCTTAAAATCGAACCCGGATTTCGGTTTTGGGTGCACACCTAGTAATAAATGGTAACGTTGTGGTCAATCAATAAAGGGGACAAAATGGTGGTTGTTAGATTTAAATAGTTATATGCATAGTTATGCTCATTGAATAAAATGTCAAAAACATTTATGTTCTCAAATGTAGGTTATTGACTTGTTATGTCTATTCACATATACCTACTCTACACGTTTTTATTTCCCCTCTTAAAATGATATATCATCCCTCAATCATTGGGTTGATAAACATTTTTAGTACACTTCTAGTGAGGTAACATATTGTCTCGTCATTGTCAATCTTTATAAGCCTCACGATCTTCTTAAATTTTGATTTCAAAATTAGATCAGCTTAGAGTTCAGGAACATTGGTGGAGGGAGCCAGTAAATGATTCGATTTAGTTATGGGTCTAAATCGAACAAGCTTGTAACATATATTTAAGTTTCCATATTCGCTATTGGTGCAGTTAAACTCTTGGTGTTTGTTGATCAAAGCCATGATCGATAAGGAGGGATCGATTTTCGGAGAAGTCGTGATTAAGAAGGAGACCGACGACTAATAAATTGTTTCGGCAGGTTCGAAACCCATCAATGATCAAAGTCATATCCATTTCGAGCAACCAAAGCACTATCTTGGAAACATCTTAAGTTGATCGATACATTGGGAACAACTAAGGTTATCGATAAGATTTGATATCCAACTTAAAATCGAAATTTGAATCGTTTAATCGAGAAAAACAAACATTGGTCTTCGGGTTATAAATCTAACCTTAGCTTAGTGACCAAGACATTACCATAATGATACTATTGCAATTAGAAACTAAACCAACTAGATTAACTTGTCAACTTAGGTCATTCCATATTCCCTGACTTGTGAATATATGGTCCAAAATTACCAATAATCACCCCCATACTTTTGAAACCATAGCTGCAACTCGATTTTTCTTGTCCATCAGCCATTGATTATCTTCGTTTCTTAATATAGTCATTCAGATCACAGATTAGATTTGATTTCCAACTTAAAAATGAAATTTGAATCGTTTAATCGAGAAAATTGAATATTGGTCTTTTGGTCTTAACTTGGTAGCAAGTATGATTCTGCTTTTGTTCCACAGTTCCCAAAATTACAAAAACAAGATTGTACGCAACTGCTTGAAGCAATAGGTCGGCAATCTTTAGATCTTCCTTGGCATCTTTGATAGGTTGTCCTTAGATCTCTCCACGACGCAAATACGCTTCCATGTGACAGCTAGATCTTGGTTATAATCCTGGGTACATTGAGTTCGGACTGTGATTACACCATGCTCTAATGCCACTTCAAGGCACATTTTTGGTTGCTTTATTATTGTAAGTGTAAACCGACTCAAAAACTCGTTACAATAATACTGATCATTAAGAAACCCATTAAATTCAATAAACGCCCCTTAAAACTATTCTCATTCACAAATCAACTAAATCCAATCTTTATTATGAAACTAATTTCTCTCTTTAACCTACCAACCCAACTTTTGTTTTTTATCAGCAACTTTCATAACAAAAACAACCAAAATCCCTTCCTACCAAGAAAGTAACAAGGGCTGGAAGCACAAACAAACCAACATAAATTACATCACTATCGATTTCCATCCATTCCAATCTAGACTCAAACAATTTGCCCTATTTTTTATCCATAAGAAAATCAAAACCTTTATGTCTCCAAGCACTTTATCAATCTTTGCCAGTTTATTTTCGAAGATGAACTCGTTTTGTGTTTCCCATTAACACCAAATAGCAGCCATCACAATGGAGTAAACAAATTTTCTTTTATGCTCCACCTCAGGAACCTGTTTGACAGCCACAAATAACTCTTGAACATCTTTGATATAGAAAATTTGAATGTTACAACGCCTGCCAATCCAATGCCACACCATGCTCCCAACGTAGCGTGACGCAAATATATGGTCCACCAACTCCCCGCCGCTAAACTAAACTTTCTACACTTATTAGCAACCCAACATTCACTATTTTTTTATAAAATAAATATATTCTATAATTGTTAGTTTTTTAATTAAAACTGATTAGATATATAAAAAATAATTTCTTTATTTAAAATGAACAATATATATATATATATATATATATATAATTTTAATCGGTAATGAGTAATATTTATTTTATTTTAAAAATATTTTGTTTTAAACTTTGTTTTTAATAAAATTCATACCAGCGTGTTAAAAAAAAGTAAACAAGATTGTGTTTTTACACTTTTTTAAATACTTAATTATTAAAATTTATTAGCAAATATCAATATTATAAAAAAGGGGAGACGAGATTTTTCGTTTCAAATCTACGTGATAACTGTAGTAGGAAGGAGCTAGAGGAGGTTTTCAAAGAATATGGAAGAGTTGTAAGGAGTTATATCGCTAGGAAAAGAGACAAAGAAGGTAGCTGTTTTGGTTTCGTTTCCTTTAGTAATGTTAAGGACAAGGTTGAGATGGAAAGAAAGTTACAAAAGGTGAAGTTAGGGAGAAATAAACTCTCAGTGAATGTCGCCTATTTCACTGGGGGGGGGTCGGGTTATGGAGGGTCGGGTAATTGTTTTAACGGGGTTAGAAAGGAGAAGAAAAATGAAGGAGGACATAGACCAAAGGCTGCAGAGTCTCGTCAGAATGTGAACGTTTTACCGGAGCATAAAGGAGGAAAGACTTATCTTGATGCTTTAAAAAATACTACATCTAAGAGCTCAAAGGTGTTAGAAAAGGTAATAGATGTAGCCCCAAAGATCCATGGTCTTGAAGACGTTCACGACAAAGCCTTGGTGGGGTTAGTGAAGGATCTCTCGACCTTCAAGAGGAAAAATACAAAGGTTGAAATTCTGAGGATTTTGTTTTAAAACCAAAAAGGAGACAATGCAGAAAATCTTCTCAAAATCGAAAGCATGCATCTTCATCTCTTTCACGGGATTGGTCTTCAGATTCTGACTCACCAAAAAATTTCATTTTTAAAAACAAGATAAAATTTGGTGATTTTTTGGTTAATCTTCCCGAGACAACATGTCTCGGGACCCACCTCTAACTAGCCATTCATGTGTGTAGGGTCAGTCAAGAAGTCCTGTTAACAGTATTTGGTACTTAAACAGTGGCTGCACCCGACATATGATAGGAGACGAATCTCTGTTGTTAGATGTTAAACCATTCGATGGTTGACACGTTTCCTTTGCTAGTGATGTGGGAGGGAAAATAACAAAGCAAGGGAATGTTTCAAATGACACATTAACCTTTGAAGATGTGAACCTTGTGGAACAGTTGAACCACAACCTGCTCAGTGTCTCCCAGATATACGATAAGCAATACTCTACTCTTTTTTACTGAAAATAAGTGTCATATTTTGAAACATGGCTATAAAGTCCTGGAAGAATGGATCTTGATGCGTACTCCGAGGCACAATGACATGTATATGGACATGAAAAGTACTTACTCTTTACAAATTGCTTCTTGTTTGCTATCCAAAGCCTTGGAGAATGACTCATCTCTATGGCATCGACGACTGGGTCATGTCAACTTTAAAATCTTGAACATGTTGGTTAAAGGTGAACATGTGAGGGGTTTTCCTATTAATCCTTTTCCTATTAATCCTTTTCATTACCATAGATTCAATTCTTCAGCTATTACATATGGACCTCTTTGGTCCCATTCAACCAATGACAATAGACCGAAAAGCCTATTTCTAGTTATTACTGACGATTTCTCTCGTTTCAACTGGACTTTCTTGCTAGGTCACAAAGATGAGACAGCTCAATTTCTGATACGGTTTATAACACTCGTGGAGAACCAAACTAATAAAAGGGTCAAATGCATCAAAAATGACAATGGAACAGAATTTTGTAACAAATCTGTGGATGATTTTTGCCATAGCAAGGGGATACTTCGTCAGTTCAGCGCTCCATATACTCCAGAACAAAACAGGGTTGCTGAAAGATGGAACAGAACACTTATTGAAGCTGCACGAACAATGCTCTCATATTCTAAACTTCCATTGATCTTCTGGGAGAAGCTCTCAACGCAGCTAGCTTCACCCAGTGCCGTGTGTTGCTGAACAAGACTCCTTATGAAGTCTACTATGGGACGAAACCGCGAGTCAACTATTTTATAACATTTGGATGTCCATGCACTTTGCTCCAATCAAACGCCAACTCAACCTCCAAATTTGCAAAGAAGGTGGATGAGTGCTACTTTGTGGGATATGTCGTTCACAAGAGTGCTTATCGGGTTTACAATAAACGTGCCAAAGTGATTGTGGAATCTTACAAGATTGACTGGTAAGAAATGAATTAAACAGATGCACGCACAGATGCGAATTGGATGTTCGATTATGAAGGTTTGTTTCATCAGTTTCGTGGAGTATATGTCCCACATGTTGCCCCTCAAGTTGCAGCTGCACCAGTCCATATCACAGATACTCATCAATCTTAATGCAATATGTGTTAAGAAACCTGGAAGAGATCAGTCTGGCTGCTGGTCCTCCAAATAGGAATGTACCATCAATAGCACCTCAACCGGTTATAGTTAATCCAATGCCTCCTCCAGCAGACACCATTGAATTGGTCAATGTTGAAGATGCATCTATATCATATTCAGATTCATTTATGTCGGCTGACAACGTTGACAATGAGCAAACGAGCCTATGGAGAATCTTCAGGTAGATTCTATTTTGGTTGAGTCAATTCCCACACCTCCCTCTTCAAAAGACATTCAGGTTGTTGCCGAAGAGACTGCTGCAAACGACGTTCTCGTCGGTACTTCTGATAACACCGACTCCACACCAGTTCAAGCTATTGTTGTTCCGTTCTATGAGACTCTATCGGATGGACCCATTGATCAAGAACATGTGGTTGACCAACTAGAATCCGTTCAACCACCCACTGATGTTCTTATCAATGCACCTTCCGTTTTTCATCCCCTAGAAAGTTTATATGTGGAGCTACAAACTACTCCAATCGATCCAGTTGATCCGATTCCTCAACTGGCAATTCATCGGACTCACCCGACTGAGAATATCAAAGGAGATCATTCGGCTGGCGTCCAAACTCGCAGCACATTTGGTACAATTAACAGATGTCTTTTTGCTTGTTTTATTTTATAGATGAACCCAAATACTACAATATGGCAATGAGGGAGAATTCCTGGGTTGAAGCAATGCAAGAAGAGCTGTTGCAATTCAAGAAGCTGAGAGTTTGGAAGTTAGTCAAGAAGCCTATGAATAAGAAGTCGATTGGAATGAGGTGGGTGTTCAGAAATAAGAAGGATGACAGGGGGGTGATTATAAGAAATAAAGCCAGGTTGGTTGTACAAGGCTTCTCGTAGCGTGAGGGTCTTGATTATGATGAAGTTTATGCTCCTTTGGCTAGGCTTGAGGCAATTCGTCTCTTTTTGGCCTATGCTTCATACATGAACTTCAAGGTTTATCAAATGGATGTGAAGGCCGCCTTTTTGTATGGGAAAGTGAAAGAATATATTTGTGTCAAGCAACCTCCAGGTTTTGAGGATCCTGATCATCCTGAATACGTCTATCGACTTGACAAAGCTCTCTATGGCCTTCACAAGCACCCCACGCATGGTATACCACTCTTGTTGAACATCTATAAAAGCATGGCTACAGAAGAGGTTTCATTGACCATACACTCTTTGTCAAGAAGGTTGGTGATGATCTGATCATGGTCCAAGTTTATGTTGACAACATTATCTTTAGGTCAACGATTGATAAACTGTGTAAGGAGTATTATGAGGTTATGCAGTGTCGGTTTGAGATGAGTTCGTTGGGAGAGATGACATTCTTCCTGGGATTACAAATTTATCAAAATACGGACGACATTTTGATACACCAGGAAAAATATGTCCAAGACATTGTTCAAAAATTTGGGTTTAAGGATGCATCTACATTTCTAACTCTGACTGCTACTCGGCCTGTCCTAGTTCCTGATCCAGGGAAAGCCAGTCGATCAAAATCTTTACAGGTCAAACATTGGCTCCCTAATGTATCTCACTACAAGCAGACCGGACATCATGCTCCCTGTTTGTTAATGTGCAAGATATCAGTCGGATCCAAAAGAATCCAACTTAACCGCCGTCAAACATATCTTTCGATATCTCAAAGGAAAGCCTCGCTTGGTTTTGTGGTATCTAAAAGAGTCTCCTTTGGTATTGCATGCATATACCAATAGTGTTATGAAGGATGCAATCTCGATCGAAAGTCAACTTCAGGAGGATGCCAATTCCTGGGTATATGTTAATATCTTGGCAGTGCAAGAAGTAGGTTATCGTATCCACATCAACCGCTGAAGATGAGTACATTGCCGCATCCAGCTGCTGCTCTAAAGTGAATTGGATCTAGCATCAGCTATTGGATTACAGTTTGAATTTGTTTAACACCCCGATCAAATGTGATAACGAGGCTGCGGTTGCTATTGTGAAAAACCCGGTCTAGCACTCGAAGACAAAAAACATTGACATCCGAATGCACTTCATCCGTGATTTTTTTGATCATAAACTTGCTAATATCCAAAGGGTCTATATCGATTACAACTTTGCAGATCTCTTTACAGAAGCTTTTGACAGTGTCAGATTTCTATATCTTGTAATGTCGCTTGGCATGATTGCTTTTGAGTAATTTTTATCCTTTTGATTTTAAAATTGTAAATATTTTTAAATATGTCACAATTTTAGAGGGAGAAAATTGAGTTAAATTTAACTCACTAAAAAGATTTTAAATTTACTTTAAGAAAAACAAAAATAAGTCATTTGACTTTGCAAAAGATTTTTTTTATTTTATGAAAATCTGAGAATATTCTAAAAGAAATTGTCCTGCTTAGAGGGAGTTAGATATTTTAAAACTTATTCAAAATTTTGAGAAACTGATCTGACTATTGGAAAATGATAGGAGATTGATTTTTATGATCCTAGCTCATGAAAAGAGTAGATCAAAAGCCAACAAGATTATCGTTTGATGTGTAGATAAGCTTGACAAACAAGTAAGTGTCATGTGATATAAACATAAATATCAGCCTATGCTAGTGGTTATACGCTTATGAAGCGGTGCATGACTCCACCAAAGTCATATCAATGAAGGCCGAAATATAAATAACATGTCATACCCAAGCCTCTCTTTACCTGATCACATTTGTATTATGTAATCATGTATCAATTTTAATTCTGTTGAGTCAAGAAAAGAAAAAGAAATAGAGTCAAGAAATGAAAAGAAAAGAAAAACAAAAGTGAAAAGTTGTCTATCTTAGGATCTTTAACTTCTAATTTATTTCTTTATTTATTTTGATTCAAACCTTGGACTTTCTATGTTTGTAGTCATAAAAGATCTGATTGTTAGGGTCCCGAATCTTCTGCTTTGTTTTGCTTTCTTTCTTTTGTTCAAGCCATGGACTTTCTCTGCGCGATAATATGGTATTATCCAACCTGATTGTTAAGGCCCGAAACTTCTGCTTTATTTTAATCTTTCTAGATAAGTCAAGTTTGAACAGTCAAATGTTAATAAGCGTACTACGATCAAACAAGAAAGGTTTAAGTCAAGTTGAGGTGATATGTGAACACAAACTACGGCCGAGGTATGATGGAGTCGGTAACATGTCTAATTGAGTAGGGACCACACAAGCGTTGTGCCTAAATCATACCTTAAAATGGACAAATTATATCTACAATTGACTTTGGGTTCTTGGCATAATATGTCCAAATAGAAGTGTGATCTAGAACGTTAATAGATAATGTGATTCTATGTCGTGATCTTTCTCAGAAAAATAATTTAGTAAACTTTTAAGTAAATATTTTGATATGTAATATTTATTTCATCTTACTCGTATCTTTTATTTTTTATTGTTTTATTTTATGTTTCATCTTCAAAATATTATGTATATATTTTTGTAATTTTCAAATATATAAAAATGCCAAAAAAAATTTAAGTTTTATTGTGTTCGTACATATTCCATTAAACCTTGTTTTATTCAAAATCATGTTTTTGTTGTCAAGGTTGTTCATCTAAAGTTTGTTGGAAACCTAGGACTTTGTAAGGCTCCGAACCCTGGGAACCCCACAGTTGGTATTCATTCAAAACACTAGCAAAATAATTAAACTTAAAAACAATTATTTTCATTAATATAAGCATCACAGAGTATAATTCGGCGGAAAACGTAAATAAGTAAATGAGTTCCCAAAACCCGGGAATTTTGCCCAAAAGCAACATAATTATCTTTAAATAAAAACTTTCAAAAATAAATGTTTAATAATAAAACTTCAATTCACGTATGCCCTTCACCGTCCAAGTAGCTTCGTGCACGTCCAAGCGATAAGGCATCCTCTTCCTAACCTGAAACTCACACTAACATGCACACAAAGTCAGCTTGAGCTGAGTGAGTTCAAGTTTTAAGTAAATAATATCAGTAGTAATAGTTATGATAGTCATACCAAAAGTTTTAAAAAGTAAAAGGGTGCATCCATCAAATCATTATTACCGAAAACTAAACATCCTCATACATACATATATAAAATGTATATGTAAACATCCTTTTAATTACATCCCTATATATATAACAGTATATATATATAACATCCACGTATAACATCAGGGTCGAGCAAACGTACAACCCAAACACGTAACATCAGTGCATGCAAACACAAAGTAGGCATACACAACATCAGTAGTCGAAACGAGTACAACATCGCCAAATATAGGCCAAGCAATAATGTATATACATATACATATATATATATATATATATATATATTTAACATCCCAAGGCCTACCATATACTAGCAAGCCTATATAAATTCGTTTAAAAACATTTCATCATGTAAGAAAAGACTTAGGTGTGCATGCTAGCCCAAAAGTAAAAAGTGTAAAAAGGGCATCATGAACTCACCTGAAATCAATCTAACACCTGCAACGAGCTAGGAAACCCCTAAGTGCACAATCACAAGCAAGGCCTGTAAATTATACACAACGCGTTACTAAACTAGACCGTAAGAACACTCTTGCCTAATGGGCCATTCAAGCCCAACACTTTGGCCCAAGGCCCAACAACTTGACAAATCGAGTCGAATACGTGCGAAATGAACCATAGAACAGATTTTTAAACGAAACAGCCCCAAATGGGCCAAATTCCCATTTTAATCCTTTCATTCATCATAATTATGTCACCCGAGTTGATAGGGTTGACGGTTCCTTTTTACAACTCTCACTTTAACATTTAAACGAAAGTTCGCGCACCGCCGACTCGATTGACGAAGCACTAACCAAAACAGCCCCGAGCATCAAAAAAATAATTTTTCCACAGCCCTTAAACCCCCCTAGAGCTGTACAAACTGATTCGGTCGGTCATCCGATCAATTAACGCATCAAACTCAACAATTTGCAAATCTACACCCGATAAACCCTAGTTTTCGAACTAAAATCGATTGACCGACCTAAACACCTCCAATGACCACGAAATTTTAATATGATGTAAATGACATACCTGGGGATCTTTCTACACCGGAAACTCTAATTTTTATCCACGGGAAGTGGGTCAATTGCGCCTTGGCCGAAAATCTGTTCAATGAGGAGTATCGGCAAAATTAAGCATCAAAACGATTAGGGTGAGCAAAAAGAGTGTTGGGGATTGTAGTACATACCTTGAACTACTTCTAGGAGCTTGGAATCGATCAAAAAGTCAAAGCAATGAAAGGGGGGAGGGGCTGGAATCGGCCGATCGCTGCTGAACTAGGGTTTAGTTTTTTTTTGTTTAGTGTTATATCATAAAACTTTTTCATTCTAGCCCCCGGAAAATAATAATAATGCAACTTGGAAGAAATGTTAAGCGATGAGACGTACCGGGATGACGTAAAGGCTTCTGAGGAACGTCGGATAAATCCCGAGAATTATACATACTCTACAATCCTTAATTCTTGAAACCGGAATTAACGGGCGTTACAGACTTAAACAAATCACTTATAAGTTGCCTGACTGAAATTGGGAGGGTTCGTGAACAAATTCCTTTTTGATCCTCGAGAAGTTCTATGAACGAATCTTATTCGTTCTAAGTTTTGTGTAGTGGTACATGGACATGTAGATCAAGATCAAGTCTGCTTGGATGCCGAAACTAAATTTGCAGATGCTGAAGCGCTTAATAGAAAACGAGAAGGTGAAAGTTTGAGGTAGAACCTAAAAATGAACTGATTGTATCCGAAGACAAGGAAAGAAACCAGTCGGCTCAAGAAAGTCAACAAAAGAAAATTAGATGTCGAGCCTCCCGCATCTGATGTTTCTAAAATTGGTTGCTGCCGATCCTTCCACGAAAATAAGATTGAAATTCAAGTCTACAAGACCATAAAATAAAGAATTGTCCAAGATCCAATCTCGTTCAAGATACCGGATCAAGACAAGTACTAAGTTTCAAGAAATAAAAACGAAGCAAAAAACTTGATGAAGGTTCCTCGACATACTCAATCCTAGAGGGAGATTGTAGAGCCAATATTCTATATTATAATTAGGATTGTGTATGTCTTTCTAGTTTGCTTTTAGTCGGTGTAGTATGTACTCTATACATTAATTTTGTACATTTATTATGTAAATTTTTGAGAAATAGGGACCCCGTAAAAGGGTTACTTTACCCATTTCTTCAAACAACCAACACTACTACACAAATAGGCATTTGCTATGGAAAAAATCGGTAGCAATATTTGCTACGAGTTACCTACGGTTTAGCTAGGTACAAATTTTCCTACGAATATTCCGTAGCGAAAAAAATTCGTAGCAAACATGAGAAAATAAGAATTTATAAATGACTTAATAAAATCGGTAGCAAAATCCATAACAAACTTGAGACAATACGTATTATAAACATAATTTCTAGAAATTTGTAGCAAAATCCGTAGCAATAGGATTAGCGAAAAAAAAAAGAAATTTAAAACTAATTTTCCAAAATTCATAGCAGAGTTGGTAGCAAAATAATAGAGAGCTTTGTAAATAAAGATTTTTGGAAACTTGTTTGAATTTGGCTTATCTTCAAATAACCATATTAAAAAACGTAAATGCATAAACACTTAAATTTTTTGATCAGGTAAAAATATCTAAATAACTATAATTAAATATAATATACCAAAAGTTATGCGGCCATCTTCCAAGATTTATTATACATATAATTTGAATTTACAAAAAGAAGATTTATGATTATATTTGAATTTAAATTAACTAACCATATCTATATTTATATTGTTTTTTTTGGTGTGTTTGTGTTGATTTATGTTTGAATCACCCACATGTCCCCACATAAACGTGCATGAATTAGTATCATAATTATACGTATATATAATATATGCCGTCATCACAAACAATCGTATCATCTTGAATTAAAATTCATGGCCATCATTGATATTGTAGTCACTGAGAGTCAATATATTCAGGTTCTTTGTTTCCTGTTTCAATTTTTTGTTTATTTGATCACTATTAGTTTAGTTTGTTCAAGTTTATTTTTCATCACAAAATTAGCCGGTTGTTTATTTGATCATTGTTATTTTTTTGTTTTCTTACTCGCTATTACCTCTCGTAACCCAAGTTACAAATTTAGTCTCATTCGCTATTTTACTTGTGTGTGTGGTCATTGTGAATTAGACTAATGATGCTTGAATGGATGCAACTTATGATCGTATGTAAATTATTTTTTACATGACTATAGGTTTATTCATGTGTCTAGGTGTGTTTGCGGTTTGGTTTAAAACAGTTAAACCGTCCAAACCACTTATTAGTTCGGTTTCACAGTAATATTTTTTAATGCTTTCGGTCCGTCAGATTCAAAAAGTTCAAACATGAGGAAAATGTTTGGTTACGGTTTATATAAAAAATCGGCCGTATAAAACCAGCTGGCTAGGCCGTAAGATTTATTTTTATACACACACCCAAATAAGTACTTTGTACATTAAGACGGTAGGTTTTAATAGTTTTACAACTTGTAACGCATAAGGTACATATTTAAGTATGGGTAAAGTTGTCTTTTACACATATATTACTCGCATCCATTTGATTTATATAAAATTAATTACATGTATGGTACCCCAACTTTAGTCCAATTTAGTTTATTTTCGAATATACTTACAACTTTAATCCCTCGTGTTCACCCACTTTTTAATCAACTTATTTTTTTTGGTTTTCTTTTTGCATGTTCTACAAAAATATGATTCAAGAAATCCGAACATACATATTTAAACGGGCTTATATTATTTGACGTTTCAAAATAAATTTTTCTTGAAATTGTTGGACGGATACCTGACTAGTATATTATATATGTGTGTGTGTGTATATATATAAACAAATAGAATCATTATTTTGTGCCAACAATAACTATTTTGTCAACCCATTGCGGTTTCTTGTATTCATATAATTCTTCAATTAAAACTTTGATTTGTGTATAGATTTATTAATTGCACGTACTTTATAGTGAGTTCTGAAATATATTTTTTGAACTGTGATAAGTATAAGTTTATTTATATTTTTGCATGCTACTAAAGTTCTTGCAAATTTGTTTGTAATAGGTGAGAAATTTTGATCAAGGAAAAAGTTCAAGCAAATCCGATAATCATCAAATTGCGGGTATTACTATACCACCATGTCTATTTTTATGCTAAATATGATTGCTTTTTGTTACAAATATGGTTAATTGTTGGTTGCTAAGTAGAATTTTGCAATTACTTTGAATTTTAGGTCTGACATTAACTTTATTAGTCATGGAGTGGTTCACTGATTGAACATGGATGTATAAAAGGACCAATAGTGACGAATCTTCTAACTTAGAGTACTATAACAACTTGAACAAGTTGTTAGACTTTGTCTATTCTAATGAAAATGTTGTGGATCGAAGGGTGACTAAGCGTCGTAAGATAGTACTTGATATCAAATGTCCTTGTATAAGATGTCAAAACGGCATCTATATAGATAGAGAAACTGTTTAGAAACACTTGCTTACTTCATGCCTCTATACTACACATGGTGTGAACATGGTGAAACTTCAACCCACAATGTAGGACAGTCGTCTACCAGTATGGAAGTTATTAGCGATGATAATGATGGTTGTAGACAGATGGTGCTAGATAGTATGTATTCGTCTGGTTTTGATCCAACAACACACTCAAATATAGATTCAAATACTTTTGAAGGGGAAGTACCAAATTCAGAAGCAAAGGAATTCTATGACATGTTAAAAGCTGCTGATGAGCCTTTGTGGGAGGGGCAGACTGTTCAAAGTTACAATCCATCATAAGTTTTTTGAATTGGAAATCACTTTACAATGTATCTGCTACAAGTTACAACCACAACGTTTCCATGGTTAAAGCATTGTTGCCTAAAGGGAGTAAACTACCCGAAAACTTTTATGATACAAAGAAAAGTTTAGAAAAGCTTTATCTTCCTAAAGAAAGGATTGATGTATTCAAAAATCACTGCATGCTATTTTATAATGAAGACACGACATTGACACAATGTAAATGGTGGGGGGAATCTCGTTACAAGACCGGGCAAAACAAGGCACCTCATTTGGTGATGACATATATGCCGATTGGTCCTAGACTTAAGAAGTTGTATATGACTATGAAGACCGCAAAAGATATGACCTGGCACCATGATCACAGAAAAAAGGATGGTGTCCAAGTGATAGTAAGGCTTGGAAGCATTTTGACTCGAAGAATCCTGACTTTGCGAATGAGATTCGTAATGTTCTTTTTGGGTTATGTACGGATGGCTTTAACCCAAATAACACGAACTCTAGCCCTTACTCATTATGGCCTGTCTTTCTTACAATCTATAACTTACCTCCATGGATGTGTATGAAAGACTAATTTATTAAACTGTGTTTGGTTATTCTTGGGCGAAAGAGTCTGAGTCAAAACTTAGACGTGTTTCTAAGGCCGCTAATATATGAGTTGAAAGAATTGTATGAGGATGGTATTGAAGTTTATGACGCTTATCGTAAAGAGAATTTCACTATGAAAGCGATCCTTCTATGGACAGTTAGTGACTTCCCTGCATATGCAATGTTATCTGGCTGGAGCATGCATGGTCAATTGGCTTGTCCACACTGTATGGGAGACACAGAAGTCTTTCGGTTGCATGCCGGACGCAAAGCAAGTTGGTTTGACTGTCACCGGAGATTTTTACCTCAATCACACCCTTTTAGAAGAGATAAAAATGGATTTCGGGCTAATAAATCTATACCGACATCATTTGGACCTCCAGTTGAGTTAGATGGTTGGCAAATGTATGAACAAGTATGTGACCTTCCAAGTGTCTACGAGGGTGTAACGTATAATCTAAAGAAGAAACTTCCAGAATTTGGTAAAACCCATAATTGGGTAAAGAGAAGCATTTTTTGAGAGCTTGAGTATTGGCCCATGCTATTAATTCGACATAACCTTGATGTAATGCACATTGAGAAAAATGTTTTTGAGAATCTATTTCAAACAATCATGGATACTGAAAAGACAAAAGATAATATCAAGGCAAGGGTGGATTTAAAAGAATTTGCAATCGACCATCATTGCATACTTGGGAGGGGGACAATAATAAACACAAGAAACCGAAAGCATCATATACTCTAACCAAAGATCAAGTAAACGAAGTATGTAAATGGTTGAAAACAGTAAAGTTCCCTGACGGATATGCTTCAAATATTGGAAGTTGTGTAAACGTTAAACAAGGTACTCTTTACAGCTTTAAAAGTCATGACGGTCATGTGTTTATGCAACGACTATTCCCTATCATATTAAGAGGCATGCTACCAAAACAAATATTTGAACCGATAATAGAGTTGTGCACATTCTTTCGTGTAATATGTTCAAAGGTTTTGCATGCTAAGGATTTAGAAAAACAGAGAAAAAGTATTGTGATAACAATTTGTAAGTTAGAAAAAATCTTCCCACCTGGTTTATTTGACTCAATGGAACACCTTGTTATACATTTGACCAATGAAGCACTTCTTGGTGGTCCTGTGCAGTTTAGATGGATGTATCCGTATGAGAGGTAGTCATTTTAATTTAAACAAATTACTCTTTAGACATATGAAATTTTATATAATTGCTAACGTTATTTTCACTTCAACTTTTAGGAAGCTAGGGAGACTGAAAAAAAAAACGATTTGAAACAAGGCAAGGGTTGAAGGTTCTATTGTCGAGTCATATCTCGTAGATGAACTTTGTAACTTTTGCACCATGTACTTTGAGCCGACAATTAAGACATGATTGAATCATGAGCCTCGTAATTTTGCCCCTGATATACATTGTTCTTCGAGTTCCGATTCCCGATTGAGTATATTCAAACACGCATCTCGAAGATTATTTGATAAGGGTGGAAAAAACATAGTTCTTACTGATAAAGACAAACACCAGGCTCACACTTATATATTTCTTAATTGTCAAGAGCTTCATGAAACCATATTGTTATATGATGAACATTTGAGAGCTTTGTTCCTAAACTCTGTTCAAGCAACACTCGATAAAAAGAAAGAACACTCATTTGCTAAGTGGCTGCTAGATCATGTAAGCATAAAACTAAAATTATTTGATATCCTATCATAGTAGTTAACAAATTTATATCACTCCATGCATGTTAATAGATTTTTTTATGAATGTAGGTTATGAACTGTCCCGGGAAAGAACATTTGAGAGATATAGCACAAGGGCCTCTCACTTATGTTCAATCACACAAGGGCTATTTGGTTAATGGTTATAAGTTTCACACACAAACATCTTATAATGGTCGGGTTACCCATAATTCAGGTGTGTGCGTGAAAGGGGCTTCTTATGACAAAAATGAAAGTGACTACTACGGATTGTTGGATGAAATCCTAGAGGTGGAATACCACAGTAAGCTTAGAAGTTGTATTGTTGTTCTGTTCAAATGTACATGGTTTGATCCAGTGAAGGGTGTAAGGGTAGACTCAAAGACTAATATGGTTGATGTTAAACACAAAGAAGTAGGATGCGTTGACGTTCCGTTTATCCTAGCGTCACAAGCAGAACAAGTGTATTATACACCATATCCTTCAAAGGAAAAAGTATTAAAAGACCGGTGAGCTGTTGTTAAGACAACACCAAGGGGAGTTTATTCACTAGCCGAAGATGCTAGTGAAGTAGGTGATGAGGATAATGGAGACGAAGAGCATTTCTTTCAAGATAATGAAAGGTTAGTAAGCACATCAACTGATGATTTACTCCCTATTAATCATGCTTAAGGAAATATAATAGAAGAAGTCAAGGATATAAGTGATGATGATCATGAAGTTATAAATGATGATTGTGAACAAGTCGTGTTTGAAGACACTGATTTAGATGATGATGACGCAGAAGCATTTGAAGATGAAATAGTTGGTTAATTGTTTAAATCGCATATATATAAGGTATAATACAATGGTTAATGGGTTTTACTAATTTTTATCTGTAACGGTTCTTGTGAATAATAATAATAATAATAATAATAATAATAACAGGATGTGTTTATGTTGCAGAAATATGGCTCCCGACTCAACATTAGGCACATCGATTAAAGGGACACATAGAAAATCTGAACGAGATAAAGGAGAGAATCATTTATAAAATGAAGTTATGGGTATATGTTGGTATAAAAACTAGATTTGAATTTTTATTATGTTAGTGTTTGATATTTTGAGTGTTTATTGTACTACATTTGGATAGCTTGGATCTTTACAAATTATGTTACGTTTAATATTTTTAAAACTATTGTATTAAATAAATTATTTGATTCAAAACATTAAAGATTACATTGAATATTTTTATTTAAAAAGATAAACATCAAACATGATAGGATTTTTAGGTGCTTTCAGGTGGTGACCGCCTAACTAACAAAATATTTTTGACCGCCAAAAGCTATTATTTTTTACAGTGCTCAAATTCCCGCTCATTCTTCTCTAATAAAAACCCTAACCTCCCATTCTTCTTCCACTTCAATCACTCCTCAATTGCCCCACACCATCAACGATGGAAGCTCTAACCTAGCCATAGTGGAACTAAGCAGATTCTTCCCTGGCATTCTCTCCTCGATTGGACTTATAAGACCCTAATCAGACTCCTCATTCAAAGGTAATTTTTCTCATATTTATTTTATCATTTAATTGTTTATTTTTTAATATGCCTTTAATCTAAAGTACAAAAATCATTTGTGTTTGGAATAGTTGTTGATTTCATCTTCATCCTTTTGTGTAGAATTGGAATTGTTTTTAATTGTGTATTGTGCTCAATAGAAGATCGTTTGATCATGCTCAATAATGTTCCATAGAGATAGGGGTGTCCAAAAATCCCGAACCACATTAACCTAACCCGACTCGAAATCGAATAAGCTAATTAGGGTCGGGTTAAATGGGGTCAAAAGGTATTAATTGGGTTAACCCGAATAACCTGAATTGTTAATAGGGTTGGGTTTCGGGTGTGCTTTTAGGAAAAAATCGGGTTCCGGTTTTACTCGATTAACCCGATTCAGTTAACGTAAGCGGCCCGCAGTGCATGATAACCCGATTTACTTCCCCTAACATTAATGCTTATACAATTGATTGTGAATCAAAAGTTAACTACTAAGTCCAGTTCTTTGCTTGATAACTTATCAAAGGGTTAAATAAAGTTTCTTGTACATTAACTACAAAAATAGATTAAACTATTCACTTCAAATACAATTCAACATTGTTTTTGACTCGTTGCTAAACACCCCTATAGCAATCCTATTTTGAAAAAGAAACTCTTATAATCTTTCTACTATGAATTCTTATGTATAATTTTAATATAGTTTTGCACTTATAATAATGCTGCAGTTGTACATTATACGGTATATAATCTTCAATCATTTAAATGTATACTTTTTAGTGGTGCATATATTTTTTCAATCTTCATCATCGTTCAACACTCATCACCTAAATCGTGAGTTGTATATCACTGTGCTTGAGTGTTTATATTTATGGTATTTTGAGATACATATATATGCTGATGTTTTAGATGTTTGCATATTATTGAATTCTAGTTTTTAACCTATAGCTGACATATGCATGATTTATATTTATATGTAGGGTGTATACATTATGAATGGTGGTAAAAATAATCATGGTAGTGGTGGTGGACGTGGTGCTTGTAATGGTCTTCGTGGTAGAAAGACCAAACAAGTTACACGGAGACGCAGCGATCATAATATTGAGTCTCAGGAGCCTGATCCTAGTAGAGGTGCACATGATAAACCTACTATTTGGAGTCATGGGCCGTATGTGATGATACGGCCCGCAAGAGGTCCCGGAGTCGCATTGCATAGAGATGGAACCGGCAGTCGTAGCCGTGTGACCGGTGGTGATCTGATGACCAGTTTAGCTGGGTCGTCAGATACCACTACGACAATACGAGACATGTCAAAGGATATTCTTGATGACAGTGATGATGATTTCAATATGGATTTTGACGACAGTGATGATGGTGGTGATGGTGATAGTGATGATGGAAACGGTAGAGAGTTGATAGAACGCCAAGGGAAAAGGTATGCTTTTATTTTTAAACTTTTAAGTTCTGTTATTTATTCATCCTATGCCTAATAGTTCTTGTGAGTGTTAATACTTTTGTTTTGTTGTAAGAATTGTGACACGCAATGCATCAGGAGGAGGTGGAGGTGGTGGTCGAGGTAGCGAGCGAGGTAATAATGACCTATAACCTTAAGTTTATTTGTTTAATATAAATTTTATTTTATATTTAAGAATAATAATTTGATTTGTATTCTTTTTTATAAAACATGAAATGCAAAGTATAGCTCTTGTGGGTATTAATAAACCAATTCATTAATAAATACCTTTCTGTGAAAAATTAGTTATTGTCACATGCTTTTATTATATTTGTACTTCACCAGTAGCATAAAGTAGAATAAATTACTATTAGTTTTTCACACTTTTACATAGAGAGTGTCATAAATCTTAAATATAAACTGTAAGTTTAAAATGAGTTTGGTCAGGCAGAAACAACTCAAAATTATAAGCTTTTATGCAGGTATGAGTAGGGTTAATAGTTTGTTATAAATCTTAAATATAAATTGTAAGTTTAAAATGAGTTTGGTCAGGCAGAAACAACTCAAAATTATAAGCTCTTATAGATGTATGAGTAGGGTTAATTGTTGAGTAATTCCATTTTAATTGCTTAGGTTGAGGAAAAGTACCTTTTTTAATTCTATTTGTTGAACTAAAACTTAATCATTAATAAATGTTCAAATAAATGAGTAGTTATTGTTTATTAACAAAACAGACTTTTTGAGCTATGTATGAGTAGCTTTTTTTGTAAATATTATCTAATTATCGAAAGATATATATTTGATCAATGAACCATGACTTTTTAGATATAAGTTACAAGAAAAGCTACCATTTGTGCCTGATTGGTTTTTGAATTATTATTTTGTTTGAAATGATTTATTACAGATCGTTTATTCATAAAGCAAATAGAAAAGAATAATAATGATAATCCATTGACACTAATTTTATGAATGTAAATATTATCTAATTATCGGATATTAGTTAGTACTAACTATTAAAGGGATGAATTCTTCTAGTAAGGCCTTTAAACTAGTTCATAACTTAGTTCTACATTTCTTTTAATTTTAACATACCTGTTTTTTTTAGAAATGATGGCACGCAGTTCAAAAGGAGATGGTGGTCGAGGTAGCAAGCAAGTTAACAGTCATGGTAGTACAGACTATAGTGGACAGCCAGCTACAGATGCATATCAACCTCTTTATAAACCTAGTGATGACGAGGATGAGCCGGTAGTTATAGGTCAGGGACCAGTTGTCCCACCTTCGATACCTACACTTGAAAATCGCATTTGGATTTGGGTTGAAAATGATGAGTAAGTGTGATAAATACGTGTGTGAATATATTGATATTCTGTTTTTAGGTGCCTAAAATAGTATTATTATTATTATTGATTGATTGTGGTGCATTGTTTCTGTTTCCTAGATTTAATATTCAAAATCCGGTTTCCCAAATTATTGGTAGCATTTTGAAGTTGATGTGGTCGGGCGGGTGGCAAGGATGGAAAGATGTTCCTATCCATCATCGCGAACGCATGTTTAAGCGTTTTTAGGTATGTTATGACACATTTGCACATATTATAATAATGCATATATTATTAATTTTATTAAAAAATGCATATAAACTTGTTAGGTTGCATTTTTGGTTTATGCTTGTAGTTTTCGGTTCTAGTTTTGGGTTGATTTGGGCTTTGATTGTAAATCGAGATATGTTGATCTCGGTGGGATTTTGGGTAGTATTGGGCTTATTTAGTTAAATATATATAGAACATATGTTAACAGTTTAGGGTTGTTCGTCCATTGTATTTTCAACCGTGTAAGTGATTAAGGGCTTAAGCACCCGACGTATAATATACGTGTATTTTGAAGCATCTTTACTGTGTTTATTGTGTTCTCCTATTGGTTTTACTTGAGGTATTGTGCATTGCATAGAATCGGCTTGTGATTAGTTTCCGCCTAATCCTCAAGTATACTGATATCACATTGAAAGATCCGTTGTGGGACTTACAATTGGTATCAGAGCCTATAGACCTATTCTAGGCTCGATTATTGGTGATATCAAGGATTCTATTGAGTTACGGGGTATTGTCCAGTTGAAGATTTCTGGAGATTGAAGAAGGTTGTTCTTTGTGTTCTTCGGGTGAGGAAGGCTGAATTCAGAATAGATTTTGGTATATCTTGCATTTAATTTGAATCCCATCTTTCTCGGGATTTAGTTAAATATTCAAGATTTACCATATCTTTGTCTGTTTTTAGTTCTCGGGTTGAATTTGAAGTTTTCGTGATACTTTCAAGGTTCACGGTCTGCATTGAAGGTTTTCCTGGGTATTCTCAAGTTCTCTGGCTGAATTTGTAGTTCTCGGGTTCAATTCGTCGTTCTCGGGCAGATTTCTTCGTTCTCGGTCAATTTCCTGAGTTCTCGGCAGAATTTTGTAGTTTTCGGCCATTACATCAAGTTTCCGGTTAAGAACGTTATGGATCAATCAGATGCTATTATGTCCTCAAATGCCACTCTTCATCAAGATCTTGATTCTATCATGGGGACAACCACTCATGTACCTTGACTATTGAAAACTGAAGGTTTTGCTAAATGGAAATTTAGATTTGAGAAATACTTGAAGGCGAAAGATGCAAAATTATGGAGGTGCATAGTTAGAGGTCCCCAAGTCATAGTCATTACCTTGACTATGGCTCTTTCTCCTGAAATTGCCCTAGGTTTTAGAGAATTAACTTCTGCCAAAGCTCTCTAGGAGGCCCTTATTGAGATATTTGAGGGAAATGAGGACATGAGGAGAAGTAGGCAAGATCTCCTATGACAACATTTAACATGTTCAATCATGTGTTAGGAGAATTTTTGGAGAAACAGCTTCACTGGTTCATCTCGTTGATCACAGAAATTAGGTCTGCAAATATAAATCTCACATCTGCCGAGATCAACAACAAGCTGGTTAACTCACTGCCTTAGAGCTAGGACTTGAATGTGGCTGTCATTAAAAAGACCAAGGATCTGTCTAGATTGACTCTGTTGGAGGTTATGGCAATCATCAAGGCTTGTGACATGGATGACAAGCAACGTGCCATTAATCATGCTAGTACTTACAACACTGCAGGTTATGACACTCCGGCTAATAATGCACTGGTCTCTCAAGAAAACTTCTCTCTATTCAAGAGTCAGCCGCCTCAACCACAACAACCTCAACAGACCTTCTCCATGTTTAGATCTTCACAAAGTCAATCCATTCCTCATTCTACACCAGCTACTCTTGTTTTCTTTACGCAACAAACTACTCCACCGAAATTACAAGCCTCTATGGCCACCTCTAGCCAGTCTCACACTCAAAATCCCATTATTTCAAAGGAGACTCAAGAGAAGATAGCCCCTGATGGCAGGTTTTATGAACTGCTATAATGCTTTTCTTGCTGGAGACTTGGTGCAACCTGTGGTAGCTGCTGAGCTGAATCAGATACATCCTGACGATGTGGAGGAGATGGATATTTCATAGCAAATAGCCATGGCTGTTTTAAGGGCCAAGAAATTCACTAAAAGGACAGGCAGGAACAATTGGAATGTGCCTGCAAATCAGAAAGTGGGTTTCAACAAGAATTCTCTAAGGTGATACAACTGTCATGAGCCGGGTCATTTTGCTCGTGAATGCATAAACCCGGCTAAAGAAGGAAACAGAGAAAGAGCAATGGTCCCGGTGAATGGTGAAAGAGAAGAGAATGTGACTAGTTTGAGTACGGGTGAGCGGGGTTTGGTGGTTCAGAACTTCTCCTGGGAGGATTAGATGGCAGCACTAAGTTTGAGTAATGAAGTTGCCAATTTTGTTGAGATGGATGCTGATGAAGATGAGAATGAAGCTGAGGAGCAGGTGATGGATCTTCAGCATGCTTTCATGGCTT
This sequence comes from Bidens hawaiensis, assembly GCF_021521415.1. Taxonomy (NCBI): domain Eukaryota; kingdom Viridiplantae; phylum Streptophyta; class Magnoliopsida; order Asterales; family Asteraceae; genus Bidens; species Bidens hawaiensis. The sequence continues at coordinate 493,429 of NW_027491445.1, read as the reverse complement.
TCACCTCCATCAAACAAACTGAGGTAAGTTCTGTACTCTGTTCTCAATCGTGCATTGATAAGAGAGGCATGTACAAAATACATAATAGTAATCTAATGAGAGAAATTGAAAATACTAAACATGAAAACTCAACACTAAAGAAACTAGAAAAGGCATTAAATGATAAAATAGAGGCACAAAAACAAGATTTCTCTAAACTTCAATCAAATTTTAGCATAAAGTGCTGTCACCATTTAGATGCCAAAAAATTAAATAGCTGAACTAACTGCCAAGTTAGAACCATCTAGACTAGAGATAGTCAAATTGACAAATAAATTCGAAAATGCTGAATTCAATTTGATGTCTCTAGTGCTGTTGTTGAGTCAACGATAGAGAAACAGTTGAAATGGAAAGAACATAAAGGTGTAGGTCTAGGCTATAACATGGTACCACCCCCGTATAATAATAACTACACAAGCTTCCTCTTTCCAAGGAAGAGGAAGAAAAGGAGAAAAGTATGCAGTATGGTAAGCCAACTGCAACTGGTAAAGTTGATACAGATTCGACAACTGAATCAACCTCAGGGGTGAACGATTCTAATGTGTTTAGTTCGTGTGCAGATGAAGTTATAATTGAGGACTGGACTGAGGAAGATGATGAATCACCCATTGACTCATCTGTTTCTTTAAATTTACCTGTTTTGTCTGTTTCAAATAACAATACTACTAATGAGTGTGTGGGCTCTGTTTTCAAGAGCAAAAACAATCGTTTGGTTTCTTTTTCTAGAACTTCAGAAGGCAGTGATCTGTCCTTAAATAAAAGTGGTGAACTGGAAAACAAAAATAAACATTTGTCACCTACGTTTGTGAAAGAAAAGGGATCTTGTGATGTTAAATGTGAAGTTCTTAATGATAAATCCAGAAATGGAAAAACAAGCTCACACAGCAGAGCGAGACCGGGAATCGGCCACAATGATTTTTATGTTAAAAAAACAAACCTGTTTCAACTGTGGCATTCCCGGTCACATTGTAAGAAACAGTTCTCGTCTCCCGTACATTCCATATAATAGATGCAATCAGAGAACCATGTCTCATAATGCCTACAAAAGCTTTCATTCAAATAATTCAAGGCATTATGATACAAGGCACTTTGAAGCAAATGGGAGAAGAGTCAAGGCTGACAGGTTAAGTTATCATTATACCAAGCCCATTGTGACATAGAAGCGGAAAGAAAACACGGTCTCGATTCCTAGACCAAAGTGGGTGTATGAGCCGAGAAAATTAAACAGGGTAAAGTCAAACGTGTCTTCTATCCGCAGACAAGAGACCAAGTCAACCACCTGTATAAATCAAAAAGTTTTAAAGCCAAAATACATGTGGTTGCCAAAGTCCCCAGTAACAAAGTTCGTATCATTGCATAATTCCATGTTTGATAACAATGATGATGTGACATGGCAGCCTGTAACACGTCTAAATAAGTCAGGCATACCCAGAATTACTATGGACTGGGTACCCAAAACTAACTAATCTCGCACTTGTGTAGGAACAGCTATGGAAGAATATTATCAGACCATGGTTTGTTGATAGTGGCTGTTCCAGGCACATGATGGGAGACATATCTCAGCTGAGTGACAATCAAATTTTTAACAACGGATATGTTTCTTTTGCGGGAGGAGAGAAAGGGAAGATTACTCAAAAGGGTACCGTGGGTAATGGGGTTCTGAAGTTCGAAAACGTTAACTATGTTTCAGAGTTAAAGCACAGTCTGCTCAGTGTGTCGCAGATTTGTGATAAGGGATTTTCTACTCATTTTACCAACAAGGAATGCTTAATTCTATAGCCTGGTATTGTCATACCAGAAGAATGGGTACTGGTCAGATCTTAGAGGAAAGATAATGCCTATTTGATTTATATGAACAAGAGTTTCCTATGTTGAGTGTGGAACCGTCTGAACCCTCAGAAACCACTCAGCCGTCATCAGAAAACTTGGAAGAAAACGTGATTGATCCCTCTACTGAAGAGACTTTACCGGTTGAGGGGGAGAGTGCCATTCGACGGATCTTTGGTAGCACTCCATTCCCCGATGTCATTCTAAACAAGTACATCACCAGTATTTCGTACTCATACAGCACCGCTGCATCGGGATGGAGAAACCCTCTCACTGAGGTTCTCGAAGAACCAACTAATTTACCAGCAAACTGCTCTGTTCCTGATCCATCTGTTCCTTCAAGAATTCAATGGGATCACCCAATTGACAGTATCATTGTTCCCCTTGAAGCTGGCATTTCAACCAGAAGTCAGACTGGAACGATCAACAATTGTCTGTATTCTTGCTTCATTTCTCAAATTGAGCCTAAGCCGATTGACATGGTTCTACAAGAACCAAGTTGGGTTGAAGCCATGCACGAGGAACTCAATAAGTTTGAAAAACTGAAGGTGTGGAAGTTGGTCGAGCTACCTGAAGGGAAGAAGTCACTCACCACCAGATGGGTCTATGGAAACAAACAGGATGACACTGGGTTATTGTTAGAAATAAGGCAAGGCTTGTGGTTCTTGGGTTTAAGCAAGTTGAGGGTCTAGATTATACTGAAGTGTATGCTCCGGTGGTTCGTCTTGAGGCCATTCGGATCTTCTTGGCATATGCGTCGTACATGGGTTTCACAGTTTATCAGATGGATGTCAAGACGGCATTCTTATACGAGGAGGTCAAGGAAGAAATCTATGTGGATCAGCCACTAGGTTTTGTGGATCCAATGCGTCCGTCACATGTCTACAAGCTGGACAAGGCTCTGTATGGTCTTCATCAGGCTCCTCGAGCCTGGTATGCGACGTTGGCAGCACATCTTCTGGAACTACAGGGGTGGGGCATACAAATAAGTTCTAAACACCCTGAATGTAAGGCATGTAAGTCCGGATGGCATTTAAGTCCAACGTTTAACCTTAAATCTTAAAAAAAAATTTGTACATAAAGAAATTCTTTTGATCAAGCATTAGGGGGTTGGAGTCAAATTAGGGTGATCTGAGGAAACCCAAATAAGCTTTGAGAAGAGATAGGAGGCATCAGAGGTCCATAAGTGACGTTCATATAAGTCTTATGCCTAATTGAATCTAAGCATGTCACTGGCGCAATGAAAGTCATGCTAAGTTCTAATTACCTGCCATCAACCTTTTCATTATGTCATAATAATGCTGAAAATAAATCATTGTGAAAGTATCCTAATCAATATGATCTCATGTTTGGATCTTTTCTTAAAGAGGCCGGTTGTTTTCAAATAGCTGAAATTTGATCCCAATACATTCTAATTTTCTGAAGGTTATTTATTTTATTTTATTTTATTTTATTTTATTTTTGTTTTTTTTGTTTTTTACCTCATATTTACTCATATTAAAACAAATGTCTTCAAGAAATCGATTTTTGATCGGGGTTATTTTTTTAAATGAGTGGGTCAGTTTTTTGGTTCAACTGGTGTTTTGGTTCTCGGGATGGTTAGATGGGTCCCATGGATTTCCTAGTTCTCGGCCAGATCATTTTGGCCCAGCGAACTCAGTCTTGTGAGTTCTCAACTTTTAATAAATGGTTCTCGGCCAAGTTTGATGTGACCAGGTAGCTTAAAAGGCACTCATTATTACTTATTGATCATTCTTGAAACTCACAACTTCTATTATCTTCCAAAATCTTCTCTCATTATAACCATCAAATCCTTCACCTACTCGCCGCCATACATCTATTCTTGTCTCCTTGTACTTTCAAGTAGACTTCTTTAAAGGTAAAGAAATCTATTATGGTTGAAAGGTTTTCAGTGGTCATTGGATTTACTTGATTTATTATTCAGAAGGTTTGTTTGTTCTCTATTGAAGTTACTGATTATCGGTTTAGTCATTGGTTGTAGTTACAGGTTTGGTCATAAATAGTGATTGGTGGTATGATGAAGATGATGAGTAGTGCTCTGAGGTTCTCGGCGTGGACTGACTAGATTCTTTTGATCAATCAGAGAGATCTTCGTTTTGAAGAGGTTTTGAAGCATTCTCGGTCAAATTTTGACCGAGGACTTGTTGGTTCTAGCAAAGATACATCGTGTTTGATTTTTCCGAGTCAATCAAGCCTAATACATGCTGCTGTTCATGATAGCAAAGGTCATGTTCATCTACTTAAGGGAAGTAGCATGACCTGTGCTGGATTACTAGCCAGGTTTAGTAAAGGCCCTAAATAAGACACTCAACTTCCAAGTGTCTATTTAGGAGCCAGAGTATATACACCGAAAGGTCTAAATGAAGGTATAGAAGCACGTTGAATGTCTACGGCTGAAACATTTGTGATCAAGCAATAAACCAAGGGGGAGAATGTTAGGTTGTATTTTTGGTTTATGCTTGTAGTTTTCGGTTCTAGTTTTGGGCTGATTTGGGCTTTGATTGTAAACTGAGATCTGTTGATCTCGGTGGGCTTTTGGGTAGTATTGGACTTATTTAGTTAAATATATATAGAACATATGTTAACATTTTAGGGTTGTTCGTCCATTGTATTTTCAACCGTGTAATTGATTAAGGGCTTAAGCACCGGACGTATAATATACGTGTGTTTTGAAGCATCTTTACTGTGTTTATTGTGTTCTCCTATTAGTTTCCGCCTAATCCTCAAGTATACTGATATCACATTGAAAGATTCGTCGTGGGACTTACAAAACTAATTAAAAGAGTATAAACATTATTGATCAGTTTTTTTTAATCTTTTTAGAAATACTACCAATGGGAAGATGAGGAAAAAGAATCAATTCACTCTTGTTAGGAGCGGTGCATTAAAGGAAAGTTTCCTAATCTGTTGGATAAGGCTCGGAAATTTGCCAAGACCTATGCGCTTAAGAAGGGTATAAAAGTGGGGAATGATTGGAGTGTCACTATTCTGGTTAAGCCACAATGGATTAGTCAAGATTCTTGGAAAGAACTAATAAAGGTTTGGAATACCAGCTCATGGCAAGACAAGTCTTCTCAAAATAGCAAAAACAGAGAGAAGGCAACTGGTGGTAGACATACTGTTGGCTCAAAGAGCTTTGTTACGGTTAGAAAAGAGATGGTAAGAAATGTTAATTATAAATCTATAATATTAGGTATGTTTATGGTCTGCTAGTAATGGTTTTTAAACATCAAAAACCGAAATTGAACTATTACTAACAATTTTGTTTAGCATGTTAGAGTTTGAAATATATACACACACACGCTTATTTAATACATCACCAATACTATTTTCTTACTAACTTATAAATGCGTACTTCTTAGGACAACACATTGAAGCGACGTGCTAAGTTTTGGTGAATTTTGATTACAAACACATGCAAAGAAAGGGTCAAGACCCCTGGATAAGTTGCCGGTTTGTAGTGAGTTAGTAGATGCGGATTTGGAAGAAGCTGATGACATGGAAGATATTATTCAAGAGAAAAATGTGGATTGGGTTGACCCAAGGGCTGGTGAAGCTTTAAGTCTCATTACTTTGTAAATGTATGTTCTAACTGCTTGATTTTTATGATGTTGATATACTAATTTTTAATGTTTTCGTTGCAGGAATCATACAAGAAACTGGTTGTAAAGAAGTATGGAAAAGACACTATCTTACACCCAGAATTTGATATGGAATTATGGTCAAAGTATTGCACGGGGAAAGAAAAAGCATCGGCTATACGGGACTAGCAACATCACCGATCCGTATGTTGTGTTGACGGGTGCACCATCAATGCCGAGTACTGGTGGCTCCTTTCCATTTGGGAGAAATAATAAGGTTCGCATTCTCTATTGAAAACAATACATAGATTTTGGTCTTCTTTCGTTCTAATCAGGAGCGTCATCGGGTGCAATTCGGAACCAGACCAAATGCACATGTGCTGGTCCAGGTTTTGAAACACATTTTACGGGACAAGTTCATGGGTTTCACTAGGGGTTAAAAACTTTAAACCGTGATGAACTGTTTTGTTTGCGGTTTATATTGGAAACCGGTCGTAAAATCAGACCACAACATAGAGTATTATATAACTTATGTCAGGTTTAATTGAAATTGCTTACTTTAAAACAGGTTGCACACATTTACAAAGTAGTAAATTTTTTATGTATAAGAAGCTTTTTTTATGTTGTATAAAACATTGAATATTTATGTGTTCTTATGAATGATCCATGGATTTAATACAATTACATGTGCAACAGTTGGAGGAAAAAATAGCCGAGTTAGAACGGGAAACAGTAGCGGAGCTAGAACGAGGAAAAGTAGAAAAACAAGCAATGTTGGAGAAAATTGAAGAAAATGCGAGATTGTTTGCTGAAATGAACAAGAAACTTCAGCTATTGTCACGAAATCAGCTTTAAAACACTCCACCAAGTTAAGATATGGAAATTTTAGTTTTTATTGTTTTTACTTTTTGGATGATTTTAGATTGTTCTTGTATTACATTTGGATATTTTATGTTATTTGGTTTGGATATTTAACTTTGTTTTGATATTTTATAAATTTTGAATATCATTTTTTACATGGAAAAAGTAGGAAAAAAATAAAAAACTTTTTAAAAAAATATACAAAATGTATATCTAAATATGTAACCAAAACCGTATATAATCCGTAGCGAAATTTGAGAATTTTTCTAGCTACATTTGTCGCAAAAAAATCTAAAATTGGAGCTAAATTTCATAGCAAAAACCATAGCAAATCTTTGGATGAAATTCGTAGCTAAAGTTGTAGCTAAAACATGGTAACAAACTCCGTAACTAAAAATCTGTAGCAAAATTACACAGTTATAAAATCGTAGCAAAATTATGTAGCTAAAAGTCTGTAGCTAAAACACGTAGCAAAATTCCGTACCTATCAATTCGTAGCTAAAAATCCGTAGCCAAAAATTCTGTAGCAAAATCCGTGGCTAATCTAACTAAAATAGCGACCTCTCTTTTGGTAGCTAAAATCGTAGCAAACCTCGGATTCCGTAGTAAAAATCCACAGCAAATAAGTTAGCTACAAGACTTGTACCTACAGACCTAATCCGTAGCAAATCGGTAGCAAACACCTAGTTAGCTACGAATTTGCTACGGATTTGGCCGTAACAAATACCTATTTTTGTAGTAGTATAAGACACACAACTCTTTGGAAATAAAACATCTTCTCTCCACACTTCATCTTTTCTCTCATTTATATTAACAAAACTAAGATCCGAGATCCCGCTATCCAACAACACGGATTGATCCGAGTAAATTTGTGAGATCCATCTAGAGGACCTACACCTCCGAGAAGGTCATATACTCTTCAAAATCAAAGAGGAAGACACTTGACACTCCTCATGTGAGTGCTTCCACTCTATCTGCTAGTGATCGTTTGGAACAATCCCTTAACAGAATAAGAAGAGTAGGTGATCCATCCAGGCCTACAAAAATAAAGTTCAATGTGAAAACAAATAACATCTGCCAAGTATCAAAGACATCTGAAACCTATCTCCTCATCAAACATCACTACCTCCCTTTACCTCTACCACACTTCCATATCCTTACGCTTGCTTCTCCCATATAAATGAAGCGCCATCTTGGTGAGATGCAGAAGAAAATTAAACCCAACAAAACCTCAACCAAACCTACCCTTCATGATCTACCATTAAACATACCTCCAACGCCACCTTTTAATACCTATCTCACCACTTACCCAAACCACTACACCACCTACCCAAACCACTACGCAACTTACAATAACCACCTCCCAGCCTATCATAACTGTATCCCAGCCTACCATAACTACTACTCAAACTGACCAAATCATTACCCTACATATCCAAACCACAACCCAACCTACCAAATCTGACACTCCACATCTGTGCACCCGCCTAGAAATCTTTAAACCAAAACCTTTGTCTATGAGCATTATAATCAAATATCAATGAATTATAGATCCTTTGATGTAAAGAATTGTAGCTCTTAAGGAACCAAATGGAAAGAGGGATAAAAGAGATTTGAAAATGATAGAGCATGCCATGACTCAAAAATAAATGATAGACTGTAACACCTCCGGCCCGGTTAGGGCTGACGTGTCACACCTATACGGTCAATCAGATTCATTAATAACTATTTAATTAGAGTCTCAAAACCTTAAAACGTATTTAAACCTTACAACGATCTAAAATATTCAATGCTCGGGTATCTTTTACTCCATTTTCTCCATACACTAAACTTGTATTATCTCTCTTCACACATTTACCCCAATTTGCATGAGTACCTGCTTAAAACAAATAAGAGCAAGCACCAAATAGAAATATGGGTGAGCCAAAAAGTTGCTCAGTAATGGAAGAGCAGTAGCAATAACAATGGAAAAAATAATATAACACTACGAACGATGCCATACTCTGAAACAGTCAATAACCCAATAACGATAAGATGATACCATACGGCGAACGATCAATGATGAATCAATAACTGTGTGACGATACAACGATGCCATGCGTTGAACAATCAAACACGTATCGATAACTAACGATAGGAAAATACCATGCACTAACAATGTAACTATAAGACGATACAATATGATGAACGATCAAATGAGAAAACAATAAAATATGCGAGCCGTTACAGTAACAATAGGCTGAACAATCAGTTACGAGTCAGTACAACAACAATCTATCTATGAAAATACCCATATGAGCCAGTAACAATAACATAAACAATACCAATGTAGTATGCACATTAGCTGTAGATTAATGCACCAATAATTAAGTGAGACAGGAATGTGGGCACACACACCTAACCATCTCACTCCAATAATAAACCTAAGCTTGATTCACATGCCGTAAAGTCCTGCAATATTATAATCACTTATATTATAACTTTGCTTGAGTAATCTGGTATTCATGTTTCATTTTTGGTGTTAGTGTATTCCCGTGGGGTTTTCATTATCTGACTATATCATAATTTGTTGGTTCGTTTATACATCCTCATCAATGATTAAGGGAAAAAAAGTGCCTTATTGTTTCTTAGGTTTTCATTATTACACCCAATATATATATAAGTTTAACGTGCAACTCTCCTTTAAAATAATCTACAAAAAAAATCAGGTTGGATATCAACCTAACTCATGTGACCTTATAAACTTTCAAAAAACAACATAATTTGAAATCATGGTTTACCCATGTCTCCTTGTGAAACCCATTCACTAAAATATACATTCACATATCTATTAAAATATACATGCACATATTTATTTGGGCACAGTAGTAAGTCTATTATTTTTTCATTGATTAAAAATCCAGAATGTAATTTTACGAGCTTGTTTTTAAAATTTAACATCCGTTCTCTTTTAGCCCATTAACCATAAGTTTTGGTAAATCCACTATTTATAATTGATAGAACAAAACATATAGCAGAGATAAGTATTAGGTTGTTACCTACAATTGTAGCAGATTTGTGGCGCCTTGGCAGCGGCACATAATCAAGTTCTTAGTGGCGTCGACTCAACACGGAGAAACAAGGTGTGATCGGCGATGGTGGCGGCTTCGATGCTTTCCGGTGACAGTGGTAGCTTCATTTGGTAGAAACATGAATGAAGCTTTGGGGAATTAATCATGTCATAGGTGAAGCTTTGGTGCATTGTGGTGGTGAAAAATTATTTCGCTTCTTTGACGAACATGAACTTCTTCATTACAAAGAAGAATATATTATGAAGCTCTACCAATCACCGATTCGAGATTTGGAAGATGAAGGAATATGCTACACCAACATTGTAAAAGCATTCAACAAGTTTGTCCATCGTATCGTCGAGAATTGGTTGTTTGAGTAAAATGTCTAGTATGACCACGAGATGGACTAATGGGTTAGGGACGGGAGCTGCTATATATACAATCCTAGAGGGAGATTATTGACCTCATTTTGTTTTGTTATTATGTTAGGCTTACGTATTGTATGGCTCATTATTGCAACATTATTATAACTCTTGTTTAACTCTTTGTATTGAGTCTGAGGCCATTTGCTGTTAAAGCCCAATAGGCAAGCCCATTTGGCCCAATCAATGGAAAACCCTAGGAGGAATGGGTTCCCAATAAAAGGGATGAGATTCACCCATTCCTCCTTGGACACTTTGGCATTCTCTCTCTATATATACAAATTTTATCTTTTCTTTGTTTTGCTTAAACATGATTCGAGTTTTGTTGGTGATATTCGCTCAATGTTAACACGGCTGATCCAAAACAAGTTGTGAGATCCATCCGGAAACGTATAGCCCTTCCGCTTAAAGAATGCTCTCTTTTATGATTTTCTCACTCGTTTAAGAGGTGAGTACTACATAGCCCTGTTTTCATTTAATAACTTTTGGGGTGTAGCATAGGATTTTCGGTTCTGGTACCGCTTGCTACCAGTACTGAAGATTTGGCACTGTCAGTAACGAATCGTTACCAAGGTTTGAGTTTTCGGTATCTGTACGGTACTAGTACCGGTATGATTTGGTACAGTACCGATATTTCTTGAATTTTGAACGAAATATCGGTACCTTACCGGTACCTAACTGATACCGGTACCGTACTGGTACCAATCCGAGCATTTCGGTACCGGTACCGGTAACAAATATTTCAAATTTTCAGGATCGGTAGCGGTCAGTACTGATACCATCCCGATCTCATCCTAGTGTAGCATGTAATTATTTCATCACTATCAAATTCATACGATTCATATATTATTATAATGTGCTGATATTCTTACATACATGTACATGTTTGTGTGCTACTTGTCAATATGTTTATTATTTGGTTAATGGAGATGGTACGCAAACACTATAATGGGATGTTCTTTGAGACGAACATATGCTTTTAAGTAGTTCGATTATAAGTCAAGATGAATGGGAGGTTTAATGTCATGTGATTGATGTTTCCTTTTAAATTGAAAAAATAATATTGTCACTTTAATTTAGTGTCATGAGCTATGAGCAATCGTATCGCCCGACATATTCTGCCGTCGGTTGGGGTGTTACATGTATGGTTTGAGCTTCGATGCAGGTTGCGAGGGCATCAAACTTTAGAAGTTTCTATTAGGAACTGGAGTTGATAGCTTCGACCTAGACCGCGATGGATTCTACTGCAGTTTAACGACAGGGTTAATGAAAGCATTAATTGATGCGGTTTTACGCGAGTCGAACCAAAACTCTAAGTAAAACACAGAAGAGAATTTCAGTAGGAAAAAATGATCATAAGATTATTACGTAGATACAAAAACAATTAAGATGTTACAAAAAAAAATGCATAAAAGAGTCAAAAAGATGAGCAATAGTAGTGGTTTGACTTTTCATTTGAATTGACTCATCCTTATTGGTTACTTAATCTAAAAAAAATGGGTTGGCATATTCTTGGGTTGCATGGGTCGGGTTGCGTTTTGGACATGCGTCATATCACAATGTATTCACTGGTCAAATCCCGACATTGGATGCTTTGTTACGCAGGAATATGCCTATGGGGGACGCTTGGTGTCTGTTATGTAATGACATGCTGGAATCAGCTAAGCATACCTTAACCTCTCGTGGTTTGGCCTCTATTATATGGCAATCTGTAAGTCAATTATGTAACCTCCCATCTATTTATGCTTTCTCAATCAAACCTATTCGATATTGGTGTTCGTCCGAATACGGATCCATCTTTAAGGAGATAATCCATGAGATGATTCCCATACTTGTTGGTGCATTTGTAAAGTTTGTAACGGAGCACTCTTCAACCATAGAAAACCCTTACCTAACCATATTGTCGAATACATCATGTTTTCAGATTGCAGAGAATGAGATTGGTTTAAATTTCGCTTTTAGATTGTCTCCTTCTATGTATGAACCATATATGAAAATTTTTTTGAGTCAATGCTAGCCCTATCCTATTCTTTTAATGTAATTGGCCGTTCATATAAGAAAAGGCTCCCATATTCAAATCAAACATAATTTGTTTGTTTTAATTAGTAAGGTTTGTTCTTTCACATGGAAACATATTTTTTCGATTAATATGCATAAAAAGAATATACCTACTGATGAACGCATATCGAATGAGATTCAATTAAACACTAATTCAGTAAGAAAAACATCAAAGAAAAAAAAACAATGACCAAAACCGGATCGATCAGACATTCAGATTGGAAATGTTAAAGTTCCAGAGCAAATGTCAACTTTTCTTTCAAAGAGAATCAAAGACGACATATAATATTAATATCCATTTCCTCATAAAAAGAAGAAAAAAATCTATTACCACTCAGATAATCAAACAAAAACAACCATAGATCACAAAACCAGCAATCTTCATGACAACAAATGTAGCAGACAACCGACCCATGTTTTCATTTTCAATTTGGAGAAATATCAAGATCAAGAACTTAACATAAAAAGAATAGCACAACATTTGTTTCCACTTTGATTTTAATTTCCTAAGCTAAATGCTTCAAACCCTAGAAATTAGGGTTTCAAATGAAGAAGTAGATAAGAAAAAGAAACACCCATGTTAAAGCATGGACAATAATTGAACTAGCTTAATAGGAAACATGAACCATGTGATGTTCGATCTAGCAAACATCAATCGGACCGATCAGCTTGATTCCCCGAGGATGAAAGAGAGAGATCTTGGAAAATATTATTAATATTTCTTCATCTCATCTTCAAATCCAGATATGATCTTATTGTTATGTTGATGATGAGGGGTTTTTGTTTGGGGTGGTGAATGATAAAGAAGGTAATGATGGTGGTGGAGGGTGGTGGATTGGAGGAGAGGAAGTCATCATGATTGTTGTCTGAAAGCATGACCCCAAAAACCCAAGGTCTCTCTCTCTGCTATTTTTTTCTTTTATATATGCTACTATAAGTAAAAAGCTAATGATATATGTTTTCTATTCTTGTATGTTATCAATAATTTGTTTGTTTACATAATTTTTTTTTATCTTTCTAGGCTAAGTTTTATGTATTTGGGTAGCAAAGTTTTGAATCGGATTATTCGAATTTGAAATACTTTTGAAAACCGAATTCAAATCAATTTGAAAACTAGAAATTCAGTTCATATACGGTTGGCATTCGGGTAATTCGAATAGCATCAGTTATAAGATAAAATAAACAGAAGAAAATAAATAATAAATAATGCATATTTTTATAATAGAAAGTTATAATTCAAATTCAAATAATCTGGTAAGTTGGGTGCAAACTTTTAGATTTGAATTCGATGTATGTGATCAAATCTGGATTACCATTCAGTTCGGATATAAGGACCTAACTTAAATTCGCACGTTACTTAAATTCGCACGTTACTAAAATTCGATTGATTCAAATCTTTGTTTTTTAAAGTTTGATTCAAATAATGAAAACAATAAGTTATCGTAGTGTATAGATTTAAATTTTCAAGATTTATTTGTGATAATAGTAGTACAGTATGTTTTTCAGTTTAAACTTCAGATATTTTAAGTTCATTGAGGTTTGGCCGTTAGTAAATACAAAACAAATTCATTATTAAAAAAACAAGACAAAAAAAGAAGATTATTAAGTTCTAAAGATGTATTATATTACCTTATTATGAAAAGACATATCTACCTATACTATTAAAGTAATAGGCTTTTTAAACAGATGACATACTTTTTTTGGTCCATTACTATAGTCTCTATACATAATAAGATTTCTCAAAGTTTATTGGTAATTAAATAATTCAAAAATAATAATAATATTATTCTATTACACCCGATTTAATTCATATATTAATGTTAATTAATTTAAATGATTGTGATATTTATCTATCACAAATTGTAAGTTATTATGGACTGTTTTGCTTTAAAACATCAATGTATTAAAATATTGGTTTGACATTTACAAATGTTTTTTATATCTATTTAAGAAATACAATAATTTTTCAACCCTCACTTAATACGGCTTAAATCTCGGATCAATTTCCTTTACAAATGATATATTTGCGTAGAATACAGCAGCAACTTTTATGCATAGAATGAAAAAATGTTGTTAATACTTTTCATATTAATCAAATTTTCGCAAAATATACTTCTTTTTACCTCCTGTATGTTTGCAGTAACACGCCACTCCTTTTCAATCCATCTTAGAAGCTATTGCAAGCGTGATTGTAAATGTCTTGTATTCATCTATATTACCAATAATATAAGAATATATGAATATACTATTAGTATGAATATATATTTCAGCATATGGCTTAGACATTGTGAGTTTATATAATTAATTTTCTCATTTTAACATATTATGTGTTTGCCTATAATGTATATATTTATGTATTTGTGTTTGTTTAGATGTTTATGACAAGTTTGTTGATATTGGGAAAAAAGTCTGGTTTCTTTCGGTTGTTGGCAACATAGACTGTTAGTGTTATATGGCATGTAAGATATTAGTAGATATGACGTGTATATAATATTATGACCAGAAGGGTTGATCAGAAGGTAAACATCATATTCCATGTGATAAAATATTGATTTTCGTTCAGCTAACTCAATAATATTAATGTCTTTATGCAACTTATGGTTGTTTAAATAATTGACTTCATCTCTCTGAATCTAATATTGCATTTAGGTAAACATCTAATTCGATCATCAATCATCATTAATTTCTCAATAATTGTTATGCTATTTTACATTTTTGGATTAAAGACATAGTGGACATGTATGTTTAATTGACTATTTTTATATTTCCACCCGTGTATTACACGGGTCAATAAACTATTAATCATAAACTACATATTAGTGATAAACTTGGAAAATGCTGTTCATTTGAATTTTACTTAAGTTGTTAATAGTTGTTTGTTTTATTTTATTATTTTTTAATAGAAAATTGTATTTAATCAGGTTTCTTTGTGGTGAATTTTCAGATTAATGCATGTTTCAATTGAACTACAAGCACTCGCATTCTATCTATTATTATCAAATAACGTGAGTGTAGTTTTTATAATTTAAAGTGTGGTTTAGTGTAACATCTGGTCCCTCACATTACCAATATAGTCCACGAAGAGCTCAAGGATTTATTTACGGTTGCTTAGGTGGAGACTTCCTAGGAGGTCACACATCCTGCTACTACTCTCACATGAACACGCTTAACTGTGGAGCTTTCCTATCGTCCACTAGCATTAAGCCCAAAAAGCATTGATGATTTAAGAGGCAGGGCATTTACTTATGAACCAAGAACCACTCCTATCCACGGCTGATGTGGTATTTGCCTAGGATAATACAAACACACCCCCTCCCCCCACCCCCCTGGGACTCATCGTCCTCGATGAGTTTGCACATCATCCAATCCGGCCAGGATGTGAGATTCACCTAAGCTGTATGTCGCACAAATCTCAACACTTGGTTAACTTTAAGCAATGTGTGGATGGCTGATCACAACTAACAAGCTTATTCATACGATTGATATTGATCACAAATTGCATTTGTGCATTAAGAAATACATGTTAAAAAAGAAGGCAAACTAATACATGTTAAAAAAGAAGGCAAACTGGATTTTTAATAATCTCAACCTTGATCTATTGGCTTCAATTAATCCCAAATCAAGAATTGTCTACAGAGTCCTAACTTTGAGCGTATTTTTTTCTAGTGATCACATAATAACTGATAGCTTGCCCCATTCGTTTCTTTTTAATAACGTGGACTGTTTATGTGACAAAACCATTACGGCTGACTAAAATGTCAATGGTATTTGAAAATTCTAATATTGATGGTAGGGAGCATTATTTGAACAATAAAAAGTTAATTAATGCCATTGTTGATGAGCTCAAAGCAACACTCCACCAAACAATCATTGTATGTACGAATGTATGATGAATTATCGTTTCTAAACAATCATACTATAAATATTGTTTGTCCTTTTACAAAAATGAGCTTGGGTTCAAGAAAACTACAACAATAACAAGAAATTAACTTCACCTCTTATCAGTTAGTGCAACTAATTGGTTATCGGTTACACGGCATTGAGAATCAAGAGTCGGTTTCAAAATTGTTTTTTCTTTCGCGAATCTCTTCACACATACACAGCTAGGATTCCACAAGAAATGAAGAAGAATGCGAGGATCTTAGAGCATGCTCATCCACTTCTTTTCTTAGGTTTTTTTTTCTTAATTGAGTGCGAGAATGGCAGCATGTTCTGGAAGTACTTGCCTAAATCTTTGATTATCTGAACTAAAGTTTCGATATGATGTAATCTGTGATTTTCAAAGGCTACCTTAAATGGTCAAGAAAACATATATTTTATAACACGTCTATATTTCATTCTACATATATTAAAATCAATATCTACATATCGACCACTTAACGTATAATATGACTTTTACACACACATATATTTATAAAACGTGTCAACAACACTTTGTAGGGAAATGTCACGTCGGCACTATAGTCCATGTGATCTTCCACGTCATAAGCCACATCAGTAGCAATCCAAACAATTCCTTATACTTCCAACAACATATATTTATTATTTATAGCTACACATATACAATACATGCACCGAACCAGTACCGTACCGAGCATTTTCGGTACCGGTGCCCATTTTTGACTATATTCGGTATCAATAGCTATTTTTAATGATCTTCGATACCGGTACCTAGGTCATCCCTATTTAACAACACCAACCTTAGGGCCCTAAATACTTTGGTTCATCCATTATATATATCCTTCTTTTTGTCCGTAACATGAAAGCTTTGAGAATGGGAGAGTAGGAAGGAGGAAAACTGATATGACTTTCTTTGGTATGATGTCGGGAAGCAAATCTTACCCTGAAATGATCTATATTTGCATTCCGAAAAACAAAAATACATAATCTAGCTTTTAATTGATTTAATATATCAATTTCTTGATTGGAAAATTATGAAAGAAAAATAAACGGCAGAAGAATCTTGACGTATTAAACAATATTTAAATTACGGTGACCTGCAAGTCATGAGCATCATCATTAATGATGACAAACACAAATATTTAGATCTCATAATCAAAACTAAAGGAGGTGATGACTTTAGTCATATAAAAAACCGCACGTCTTTTTTTGTTCACCGGCTACTTTTTCGTTTTACACACCTTCATAAATTTATGTGGTTAAGACTTAGTGATTGAAAACAGTCTGTTGTTTACCTCCTCCCACTCTTAACTCCAATTTTATTTTGGAGTGAAATAGTTGGGTTTCAAAATAAATCAACATCCTCATTTGGAATATGAAATGGATCATAGACTCTCGAATCTAAAAGAAACATTGATGTGGTCTAGGTGAATTGTGGACTCTGTGACGACTATGAGGAAAATAGTGATCTATCTTTTCACCATTTTTTACTTCGCCACATTGGTTTGGCGATTTATTTGTCGGTGTAAAATTCTGCCAATCTTTGTCATTTCGATTTGAGACTTGCTCATCCTTCATGTTGCTAGCATTTAAGATCAATGCAAGAGAAAGGGTTTTATACGGGATCATACTTCTGGCTTGTTGGTGTGTATGGAAGACCATGAACGAGGCAATAAGCTATCTTCACCAACAGACCGACGTGCCTAGCTTACCATAACAATGGAAGACATAAAATCTTTGGATAAAAATTATTTCTGCTATAAAAATATTTGTTTGAAAAATTTTGTGTAGTTTTGCTTGGTAATTTCCTTTTGTTTGTTGATGCCTAGCGTCTCTCCATAGTTGTTTGAATGAAAATTTTCGTTTAAAAACAAAAGTTTATAGCAATGAGTGATTTAAATATTAATATTCCTAGCTGCTGACTTGCTAATGTAATGAATAATTGAGATTAACGGTACAGTTCTAGTATAGCGAGTTGAAAATTTCACCGCAAATTTACTACGGGCAAACCATTTTAGCTATTGATATTTCATCTCAATTAAAATCCTCAGCAAAATACAAAATAAATAATTAAATAAATAAAAGGTAGTTAAAAGATTGTAGCATTTGTACCCCCCAAATGTTTTAGAGCGTGTGAGACAGTGAAAACAAGTTAGAGTTTTAGATCCATACTTCATTAATATCCTCAAGTTCAAAAAGATATATTATAATAGGTAAAGTAAAGTCAAAGTAAAGATATATTATAATATGTAAAGTAAAGTCAAAGTAATGTATTTGTGTGGTGGTAGACTTGCTTACTACTAAAGTATAAGTTATGAGTTCAAAACTTGTAATAAGCAATTTTTTTTTCTTAACAATTATCATGAAAAAACCACAAAATCTTATTTTGATTTATGCCTCCACGTTCATTGAGCCGGCCCTATATAGCAGGGTACCTGAGAAAGCAAACATGGGGTCGAACGAGCTTTACTTTATGAATGGTTGTCGAAGGAAAAAGAGGGCAACACAAATATTTGAAAACACATAGGTGATCATCGGATGGATGCAATAGTGAAGCTGATGTGTCGGGGTGCCATGGTTAATAAGTTTCCAAGGAATAATGTTTAAGATATATGATCTGTAAGGCATGATGCTAGAAATTATAATACATAATAGAAATTTGTTACAATGTGTAGGACATTTTAAATACAACTAGGTTGTTACTCCGCGCGTTGCACGGGTTATTCTGTTGGTTGGACGTCGTTTCCGTAAGTTGCCGCAAATTCGGTTGATATCGGCTACGTTCTTTACGGTACCAAAACTAAACCCAAAAAATAATTCCTCAAAATAACGTATTTAAAACAAAGTAAAAAACAAAACATCACATCACCTTACTTTTTCGTTGGTTTATCTAGTATGAAATCTATTTAAAGAAGAACAAAAGAAAACCATAAAAACCAAAAATATAAAAAGAAAAAGAAAACCATAAAACACAAGAAAACACCTTAGAAAGGTTTGAACTCAAGACATCCCAATTAATACATTACAACACTACCATCACAACTTCTTTTTTTGTTACTTTAATTACCTCCTAATAAATAAATATGTAAACAGAATTTGATATATGTTTTCTTTTCTTATAATTTTTGAAGTTCGTTTTTAGTAAAATTTCTGTATTCACAACTGATTGATTATATTTCTAAGAACTTTAATTTCATTTGTTATACATGTGACACGTTATGCCTTATTAGTTTTAGGATATCATGTTTTACGTTCGAACAAAAAATTTTAGATATTATTAAATGGCTATTAGGGCGCTAGCTTACATGACAGAAGTCCTTACCTATTCGTAGAAGGTCTTAGATTTTATCTCAGGCAACGAGATATAAATTTATCGGGAATTTTAGCGGTTAAAAAAATATTTGTTCAATGTTTTAGAAAAAACAAGAACACAAAAAGGAATCTTGAAACATCAGTCAGTTCAAAGGCACTTAGGTACTCGAGAATAAAATAATGCAAGCACATATTACAAAACATATTCTCTCTTTGACCTATAAAATAAAATCTCTTCGCTTTGTATTATTTATATGATAAAGTGCAGTGTATTAATCACATTTGAGATGGCTTCGATATCATACTGGTATCGGGACTTTGAATTTTTCCATCATGAATTTTTCAAAAACTTTGTATCAGTAATGAAAATGCTCGGTTTGGTATCGGTTCACGGGTTCGGTACTGATATAGTAGGCAAAATTTTGGTAAACATGGGTAGTGAGCCGAACCGTACTAGTATCCTACCGATCCTGAAACCTCAAATAGTTGATACCAAATAGGTACTGGCGATACACGTTTTGATGCCGATTCAGTAATGGTGCCCAGTACCATTTGCTCCTCCTAAATCAGAGAACTGGATGATAATATAACCTTGTAATATTTGGAAGTGATGAATTTTTATATAATTTAATAATGATGTATTAGAGTTTACTAATACCAGATTTATCTATTCCTTCATGATACACTAGTCAAATGTATATTCCGACATAAATAATAACTCTGGTAGTTTGATTACTTGATATGGCCCTCACCCTGAGAATATATGCTTCACTTTTACTGTATGTCTATATAATACCTAGACTTTAGGAATCATGTCCACACATAGAATGCAAAGATATCAAGGTTCTGAGTTTCTGACTATATATCATTATCTATTAATAGTGGGTTGATTAACAGAGAGACAGAAAGGCATCTATTTAAATACATCGGTCGAGCCGAAATAAAAAGGCCCATTTCCCTAACAAGTAACGAAATATATAAGCTATTTTTTTAAATGACGTTTAATGTTAAAATAATAAAGATAGAAAATATATTATTAAAATCAAATACCTCAATATCTAACGACTACCCGACTATTCGTGAAGCTCTCCTAACATTCGGAAAAAGAATACCTGGTCCTTGGTGGCTGGCTTGGTCAACCGCGGACGAGCCTAGTGGTCAACGAAGAACCAACAATGGTAGTCGGCTGGGTTAGTCGTTGTTCAGATTTTGTCAACATTCGCAAAGAAGGAAGGAGCCGAGGAGGAATTTCAGTCGGCCACTATTTCTCTTATCTTGCATTTTGTTTTTAATTTATTTATTTAGTTTTTAGTTTTTAGTTTCTAGTTTTTAGTTTGTGACCAATAATTTAAACTTGATTAAATGGATTATGGATAAAAAATAGTTTGTAAAGTTCAAATTATATTTTATAAGTTTTGTATTTTTAAATGTATATTTAAAAGAATATATAAAAAAAAATTGGCCCCAAAAATTGCATGCCTTAGCCGACGGTTCAACCCGCACTACCCACACCAGCCGGCCCTACTGAGAGAACTTCTCTTGAATATAAAACTAGAGAACTAATATGCAACTCGTGAAAATTTAAATTAAACAAATGTATTTAATTGTTTTCTTTCGAAATTATTATATGTTATTAGGTTTATGTATTTAATAGCACGTTCATGTAATATTTATTATAGCTCTTTGATTAACTCTTGTACTTGGCCTTAGGCTATTTATCAGCCCATTGGCAAGCCCATTTGGACCCAAATGAATAGAACCCTAGGAGGCATGGAGTTCCTTATAAAAGGGATATTATTCACTCCATGGCCTCCTTAGACATCTTGAGCACTTTACTCTCTACTTAGTCTTTCTACACTTCTCTCTCTATGGTTTGCAAAAACTTGATCCAAGATTTGAGTATCATTGGTGATTTCTGCTCACCTTTAGCATGGATTGATCCGAAACATAGTTGTGAGATCCATCCGGGAACCTACAATTGTATCAAAGCTTCGACTCAACCTTTTGGGATTTTCGAATCATCTTTTCGGATTTTGATCATGTTGGTTGGTATATTTGAATTTGTTTATGTGTTTGTCGTTGGATTTAGTGTATTTTGGGTTTGGGCCGTGGATTTGCTCAAAATCAACCACATTTGAAATTTCGAGTTCATCAGCGTGTTTTCCGAGTTCGAGTTCATTATTATCAAGTTCGCATTCGCAAAACCAAGCAATTCGCAGTTGAAGTTGTTTGCAGATCAAGTAATTCGCAAGTTCTAGTGGTTTGCAGTGCCTGGACATTTTCATTCGCAATGTTCAAGGAATTCGCAATTTCTGTAACTCACAAGTTCTTGAATTCGCAAGACGTGGTGATTCGCAATGCTGGTTAATTCGCAAAAGTTTGTGATTTCCAAAATCTTCAAGTTCGCAATGACTAGAAATTCGCATTCGCAACTCTTTATTTGCGATTGCGAACTTAGGGACTTATAAAGTTTTCAGAATTTCTGTTTAACCTTAAAGCATACTTTAAAATTGCTTCTTAAGCATAGATGTATTTGAAGTATTACTTATTGATGGACAACGAGTCCGGGTCAAACAACAAGCCTCCTAAACTCATGAGCATTGAAGAATTCAATGATTGAAAGTACTTCTTTAAAAACTTTGTAAGAATCCAAGACATGAGAATCTTAACATCTATTGAAAAAGGACCTAGTCGCCCCACAATCAAAAATTCTGCCAGTGAAAAGGTTGAGAAGACTCTTAGTGCCATGAGTCCCGAGGATTTGGAATTACTTTCCGTCGATCAAAAGGCGCTTGGTTACTTAACCATGTGTTTGGACAAGAAAATTACTCAAAGTGTGAAGGAGTGTAATATGGCTAAGGATCTTTTGGATGCATTGGTGGAGAAGTTTGAAAGTAGCGTTGATATGAAGGAAAGTATAACAAAGATGTCGAACGGGGAATTCAATATATTCAACCACATTCAAGGTGCAAGCATTGAGTCGATTATTGACCACTTCGAAGCTTTAAATACCAAGATAAAAACACTAATTAATATACCTAACTAATTTAACTATAATAATTAAAAACATAAAACACTAATTTAGTTTTATGTATAATTTATTTACCCCCTTTTTATATCCAACAAAAATACAATTTATTCATATAATACTATTTCTTTTTATTAAAAAAAAAACAATTTATTTCCACTCAATTTATTAGCATATATCAACACGTAATTTTTAATAATAAATATTAAAAAATAATATTTTTTTTAATTGATATACTTAGAAAAATTATTGTGATAAATAATAATAAAAAAAATATCATACAAATGTGTCCATTAAATATAAACAATAAATATACAAGATACACAAAATTATATAACATACACTTGTTTTGAGCAATAAAAACGTACAACATACAAAAAAGTATACAACCAATTACATGTGTAATTCGACATCAACAATTATATAAACTAGACAAAGATACGCATATCCTATACATGTGTTGGTTATATGTTTTTTGTGTGTAGGTTATATGTTTTCTTATTCTTAGAACAAGTGTATATTATATGTTTTTGTGTAGGTTGTATATTTTTTATTGACATTTAATGCTAACATACTTAAGATAGTTTTTTTATATTATTCATCATGATGTACCTACGTGTTGATGGAAATAGATATATTAAGTTGGAAGAAATTGGTTTTGGATAGAAAAAAAATTTAATGTATGAATAAATTTTATTTGTGTAGGATAAAATTTTCGAGTGTATGTTATATGTTTTTCGCGTGTAGGTTATACGTTTTCGTGTACGCGTGTAGTTTATTGATGATAAATTTTATGTGTCGGTTATATGTTTTTCATGTGTAGGTTATATGTTTTCTTTTTCATAGAACAAGTGTAGGTTATATGTTTTTGGGTAAGTTGTGTACTTTTTTGTTGATATTTAATGCAAACACATGTAAGATAGTTTTTGGTACTATTCATCACAATGTAACTCGTGTTGAAGGATATTAATATATTGAGTTGGAAGAAATTGGTTTTAGATAGAAAAAAATTTTAATGTATGAATTAATTGTACTTGTGTAGTATAAAAATTCAAGAGAGAAAAAATAAGTTATAAAAATAAATGAATTCTTAATATTTTTCAATTATAATAATTTGATTATTTATATTAATTGAATAGATAACTATTATATTTATTAGTTATATTAATTGAAGAGAGTGTAACACCCACAAAATTTTGGTAAAAATTTGACAAGTTTATAAAGTTAAAAGACTAAAATATTCATGAGATAAGTAATGGAAAATATTTGGTAAAGAAAAGAAAGCATTTTTATGCTAAGGAAATAAGTAAGGAAAACTCCATCCCACATGGAAAGTGGGAAAGAAATGAAATCACTTTATAAGGAAGGAATTGTCCATGGAAATGTTCTTGTATGGCTAACCACTCTCACTAGTCCTAGCGGAGGGTGCAAAGCACCTGACGTGCACGCGCACGGGCTCGGGTGAAGGGCGATGGGCGCAATGTGGCACTTTGATGGCGCACTTTGCACTTCGCACGCTCGCATCGCCGCGAGCCGCCTTTGTATATTTGGATAATGAAACGAAATCAAGATATGACAAGTTACCAAAAGATCAGGGACTAAAAATGAAAAGATTTGAAATTTTGCATCTTCGCGTTACGCGAAGAAGAATCGAGTTGCATCTTCGCGATACGCGAAGATGCAGGACACGTCACGGGACACGTGTCAGACCGGAGTGACACGTGGCAAGCCTACGATGACTCACCTAAGCTAGTGCACCTTAGCGATACGCGAAGATGCACTAAATCAGGCTATAAATAGGCAGCCATGGGATGAAGCTCCCATCACATCGCACTCACATTACCTCGGTTTCCGTGCCATAGCCTCGAAAAGTCCGACGCATTAATTGTCTAGAAGTAAGTGCAAGCAAGAGTGCTACCCACACAAAGTCTAAGCATTTCGTAGACAAGCCATACAAGGTAGGGGTTCTGCCCGATTATTTTATTATATATGGCTTAGACCCTAGTCGAGTGTATAGTCTATACCTTGAGCAGATAATAAGTGAAATATAGCTTTCATAAGATAAGGTTATTATTCTTTATTATAAAGATATTTCTTATGAACGAAGAAATGGGATATATGCACGTTTCTTCATGATAAAGAAATGTAGTACTTAAATGTTTTATAAAATGAAATAAATATCAAGGTAAAGGTTATGCAAATAGACTTGAGGTCTATAGCTAGATCATAGATCTAGTTATTTATAAAATTTTATTCTCGTACTATAGGTCCGAGATAAAGATCAGGCAATTGTCAGAAAGATACATTGATATCACAAAAGGTGAATACGTCCAACCTTTTTACAATGTGAAATGTTTTATGACGTGAATACGTCCAACCTTTTTATAATGTGAAATGTTTTATGACGTATTCTATGACGTGAATACGTCCAATCTTTTTATAACGTGAAATGTTTTATGACGTGAATACGTTTATGTACTGTCTTTTTGAAAAGATATTTACTCTTATAAACTATGGACTGTTATCCATATGTAAAGAGTTATGAAAGTATTTTCACGAGGGTTGGTTCAAATCCTCTAAAACGTTTTGATACAAGGTAGTACTAAACACTCAGACTAAAATACACATGTGTCTGGATCCTTACATATAACTACTTTAGTGGGCACACTACAGACATACTAACCACGAGGCAAGTGACTGTCTCTATGGGCGAGTGAAGTCCAATTATATGGTTTGTGCGTATGTTTATTTCCGATGAGATGAGATTGAGACCCACTGAGTCGTTGAACGCTATTGGTGTTGTGTCATAACGAATCGTGAAAAACTTTTTGAGTCAGCGTGTTCACCAGCATATAGCTGACGTATTTTGAAACTGTTTTCAGGTAACCAGGAGTAAGGAATAGTGATATGCCAAGTGGAGATAGAAGAACACTAGGCATAGTATACAGCTGGTGGCTCAGCTAACTTTATAATGAAGCATATATATTAAACTTGTCTTTAAACAAGTAATTTTGTAAACAAAACCTTTTGTTATGAAAGTAAATATTTTAAATTAACATTTTCCGTTGCAAAACTTTGATAAATTGTTAGAAACGGTACCAACTGTGAGTCACACGCCTAGGCCTGAAGGCGGGGTGTGACAGAGAGAACATGCATTAATATTTTCCTCATTTATCTTTAAGCATTTAAAACCTAAAATAAAATTAGTGGCCCATATTTATTTCTCGCAGTAATCTCATTTTCTTCTGAACCATCCCTTATATATGTGTGTGTGTGTGTGTGTGTGTGTGTGTGTGTGAGTGATATGATTTTAATGATGTGAAGTTAATGATAATATTATTATGATGCTGTTGATGATTATAGGAATTAGGAAGAAAAATAGAGAAAATCCTTAAAATAATCCATTTTGGGAGAGAGAAACTCATTTTGATCTAAAATTTGAAAAAAATTCCCAAAATGATTCATTGAAAACTCACGTAGGCGCTACATTTGGATTCCCATCGTGAGTTTTCGCTATCCACTAGTTTTCTGACACGTGTTAAAAGTCTGACCTCACCCGTGAGATTTTTGAAAGGAAATTTGTCTGACCCTTGAGTTTTGATACCAAAACGTCTCCTTGAAAGTACTCTCCTCCGTGATATTTCACCATGCTTTTGTCTCCTCCGTGAGTTTTTGAAAAACTTTGAATCCACCTAATTCCATTATTGATTCACCACCACCGACGACGAACGAGACACCAACAAAAACCCAACACCGCCACCTCTGGTTGCTCAACTGAGGTTCTCCGACGACATAGAGATCGTCTACTCGGTTTCTCAGTCATCTTCTCCGGCTTGGAATTTATGGGAGGGTTGACTTTTTGGGTATCTACTCCGTCGTCTTCCAAACATCAACTCTGTCGTCTTCTCCAGTTTTCGGCAAGTGGTGGTGGTGGTGAATCAATGGTGGAATGAGGTGGATTCAACTTTTTTTTCAAAAACTCACGAAGAAGACAAAAGCATGATGAAACATTACGGAGGAGATGGTTTTCAAGAAAACGGTTTTGGTATCAAAGCTCACGAGCCAGGCGGATTTCCTTTGAAATCTCACGAGTGAGGTCAGACTTTTAACATGTGTCAGAAAACTAGTGGCTAGCGAAAATTATCGATGGGAATCCAAATGTAGCGCCTACGTGAGTTTTCAATGGATCATTTTAGGAAATTTTTCAAATTTTGGATCAAAATGGGTTTCTCTCTTCTAAAATGGATTATTTTAAGAATTTTCTCAGAAAAATAATATACATGGTTATGATGTTATGAGGTGAGACCAGTATTATGTAGATGAATGAAGAGTCTCACATATGTATATGGTCAAGAGATGCTATGAGTAATGTAACGTTATAAATTGATTATACTAAGTATGATGAATATATAGCCATGATAACTATGTAAGATGTCCATATGATGTTTTGTAAATAAGTAGAATTAAGCAAGATGACATGTGAATGAGACTATATGCAATATGGCACTGTTGCCATGATAATGAATGGTGTCGAATTAATGTTATGGGAAGGATTAATGTCTAGCCAGTTGGCTATGGGAATGGGATTATAGAGTAAGACACGTGAACAAACATTAGAGTATTTTTGGATGATGATATGATATTTCGCGTTTTATGAGTTTTACAAATGATTCATGTTGATCTGTTTGGCATTTTGATTTTGAGTTTCTGACAATGATTTTTGAAATCTGTGCTATTTTTATGTTGAAATATTTTTAGGTGCTATATGAAATTAACAAAAGTATAAACAATCTTATTCAAAAGATCAAGTGATAAGATTAAAAAAAAAAGGAAAACATGTACATGTGGTGGTATTTTTATTTTAGGTTATTGAACCATGTGGTCCATGCGTGAATGTAATGATTACAAGGAAGAAAGTTTAGGGTTGACAAGGCCCTAGACCAAAAGCAAAAGTTAACAATTAAAATTAAACTCTTTTCTTTTGTTTTTGTTGGCCAACATTCCTTTCTTTCAATAGGCTTTATTTATATCATGTAAAAACCAGCTAAGCAGTCTTGTTTAAGGGGCCATTTTGTTTGTCACCGTGCAACTCAACCTATTTAACAAAAAATCTTTTTTTATAAAATCTTCTTAGCATAACAGTAGTTCTTGGTTTGCTGATTTTATTGTTTGTTTGTACTTTGCATGTGTCATAGAATAAAAAAGCTCGGGTGGTACTTTTATTGGTTCAGATTTTAGATATTATAGTAAGCCTAATATTGGGCTGCTAATTGGCCATGGATGATTATGGCCCAGCGTTTATTGCTCAACTTGTTAGGCTCCTCCACTGCAGTACCGCACTAGTACACTACTGCTATGCTGCTAATCTGCTATAGTCTTTCTTTTGGGTTCGTTTCTTCTTGGGCTTGAAAGTGTCATTCGATTTGTATTCTTTTGTTTTTTTTTCTAATAATATTAGTTGGTGTAAACGGCTATCTACTTAAAGAAAAAAAAAAACCCAACTGCAAAATACATTTTAGTTTATTAGAATACTTAGAAGTAGAAAATTCAACCCGTTTATTTTTGTAAGGGTCGATTAACTTTTTAACCATGCTAAAAGTAACTTAGCTAAATAATGGAATGAGTTAGCTAAATGGTGGTTGAGGTATAAAAGTTGCAATTGATCACTTAGGTTAGGATTGTTTCAGCAGTATACACAAACCCTCAGAAGTAGGGAACTATTCCGTTTAAAAAATTCTCTTTGGACTGGGGGGTGCATTGCACGCGAAAAGGGGTTAGTAGATTGGAACAATAGGATACAATGGGGAATATAAAGATGTTGGATATAGATTGTATGTCCAATTGGGAATGGGGGACAAAATTAAATTCTAGATTGACGTATGGATTGCTGACGAACTGTTAAGAATATTCCCATCGGTGTTCGCTTCGGATAAACAGAAGGACTCATGGTCCAAGACCGGAAATGTTATGAAATGAAATACAGTGGAATTAGAGAGGGAATACAAATGCGCGATCGGCCCAAGCTAGAGATGAGTTTCAGGCTTGTTTATCTCTAGTCTCATATGTGACTTTTACTATAAGCCCGATAAATGGTTATGGAAGCACATTGATGGGTCGGTGAAAGCTTTCTTGGTAAAGAGCTTAAGGTGGGATTTAGATAGCTGGCATCATCAGGTGGTTGAGGGAATTTTTTGGCTGAATTCGATTATGACTAAGGTTAATTGCTTTGTTTGGAGACTTTTGTTTGATTCTATAGCAACGAAAGCGACACTATTGTTGAGGAGGATCATTACGAGGATGATGCGTGTATGCTATGTGGTATGCATCCAGAATCGTCGAAACATTTAATGTTGCATTGTCATGTAGCCAACTGGATTTGGCTTGGAACTTAATGATGCATTAATGTCGTGTAACCAACTAGATTTGGTCATTTGTTCATAATTGGGTAAAACTACTTGTTTCTAATCGAGTTGACACAATAAGAGATGTGATGAAGTTTTTGATGGGTGTCGAATCCAACAAATAAAATAAACCTACTTAGACTTACTCTGAATAGTATGAATGGAAGTAAGGTTTGTGTCCTAGAGATGCAGGTTAACTTATTACACCTAAATGTTTTAAGTGTAGATACAATTGCTTTTAAAGGGGGAGATTTTGATTTAAACTTAAAATAATAGAAAATGATTTTTTAATAAAAAAATGAATTCAAATTGTAAGACCAAAATGTGACTTGCGATATCAAAGTACGAAACCGGTTATATATTTATGGTCAAGATAATATTTAATGTCGGCGAGCAAAACCGGACACGAAACGAGAGCTTCGGGACGCGCGTTTAGCTTCAACAGAGGAGAGCTTCTAGAATGATAGTTGTTTGGCTATAAATAGAGCCTTATGTTATTAGTTTTAGTGTGTGTTTGTTTGGTGTAAACATCCACCCAAGGGGAGCTCACCTTGGGTGGGTCGGTTCGTGTTTAATTTACTAAATCTTTCAACCGATAACGAGATCGTTCATTTATTTTATCTTTATATCATTTATGTTTGGTCGTTTGTTTATACCGCACCCGTCTCGAGCACTTATCAAGAACAAAGTCGTTCGTTGTCGGATCCGGTTTCAGGACCTACAATTGGTATCAGAGCGGGTCGTATCTTATGATTCACCTTTGTTCTTGATATTCGGGTTCTATTTCCGCTATTACCAGAACCGAGACGTTAAAACCCGTTGAAGTTAGAAAATAAAGTTCGAAGATCTTGAAAATAAAGTTAGAAAATAAATTTCGGCTTCTCATTGTAGATCCGGATGCTCGGGATCTACATGTGCCATATCCGGGCGTTTCGAGAACCGTTCTACCAAACGCCGAAAATCCGGCGATCCTACGGTCCTTCCCGGCAAAGATTCTAGAGATTGGAGATGCACATCAAACTCCGACATGAGTCGGTTATCTCTGTTTGTTAAGGAGGTCCGTAGGTGAGATTAAAAAAAATGGCAAAAGTAGCGCCGGCGAGAGGCTGGATGTGGCCGGCAACAGATTTCCGGTGAGTGGTGTATCAGAAATGGCGGCGACAGAGATAGGTATGGTGGCGTTGGTGAATGACTTTCCGGCTATAGGGTGGTCGGAGGTGGAGTGAGAAAGGAGTGACGGTGGTTGAGGACTGGAATCAACTTTCCGGTGGCCGGAGATCGGTTTTCTGGCAGGCCACCATGGGTGGCGGCTGATGGATGTTTGAAGCATCATGTCTGATGTAAGTTCATCATAATGGCTGGTAGGTTTTATTTGTTATGGGCTTATTCAAGGATTTGGGCCTGCCTAGATGGGCTGTTATTTTGCAAACAAGCAATGGGCCTTGTGTGGGCTGTTAAATTAGAAAAACAAAAAAAAAAACCAGCCCATTGCTTTCCAATCTGAGCTGCTAGTTTTCTTTTGGGCCAGCTGGATTATTTTTATGATGGATAAATTCATGTGGAGCCGGTTCATGCCAATTAAGAGATTTTCTTTTGTTGACCAAACTGAAGAAAGTCAAATTTGTTCGGGTTTCGTCTTGCTTAACCGTGTTCAAAGCTCGTTATTTCTAAGGCGTTCAAGAAGTTGGATCCGAAAGGTGAACTTCGAACGAAATAATAAGTTTTGTTTATTTGATCGATGAAGCCGGTAATTCGAGATTGATTTGTGGAAATTCGAGCTCATCTCATGCCTATATACAAGCGAGAACTACTTCAACATTAAATATAGGTGGGTCATACCTTGAGGGGGTGAATTGAAACGAAGAGGCTTCGATTTATCGGGTGACTTGTAAAGATGCGAGACACGGTTTGACAAAGTTTTGATATCACAAATCAAGGGGGTGATTGTAAGGCCAAAATGTGACTTGCGATATCAAAGTACGAAACCGGTTATATAGTTATGGTCAAGATAATATTTAATGTCGGCGAGCAAAACCGGACACGAAACGAGAGCTTCGGGACGCGCGTTTAGCTTCAACGGAAGAGAGCTTCTAGAATGATAGTTGTTTGGCTATAAATAGAGCCTTATGTTGTTAGTTTTAGTGTGTGTTTGTTTGGTGTAAACATCCACCCAAGGGGAGCTCACCTTGGGTGGGTCGGTTCGTGTTTAATATACTAAATCTTTCAACCGATAACGAGATCGTTCATTTATTTTATCTTTATATCATTTATGTTAGGTCGTTTGTTTATACCGCACCCGTCTTGAGCACTTATCAAGAACAAAGTCGTTCGTTGTCGGATCCGGTTTCAGGACCTACATAAATATTTAAAAACTAATTCCAACACTAAGGCAATTTCTTGATTCAATTCTAACTTATGATCCTTAACAATTATGGTGCAATGGTCTTATATTTAGACAGTTTGTATCAATACTAGATGTCATGTAGTTTGGAAATCCACTCTATCTATCTAATGTCTAAGCACACATCATTCGGTGATTAGAGCCAACCCGCTACTCCAAGCACACGCCTTTCGGATCTTGATGTGTGGGTTGCGTGTTCGAGTTATTGATTATAATCAAGCATTCACGCCGTTGGGAATGTCTAATTCTAATGATTCTATAACGAGTTTAAATTCATAGACAAACATAAACCGTTAATTTTTTCATTTTATATATCAACTTAAAATCTTATTAGGTTTTGAAATCTTAAATACCTTTATTAGAAAAACTAATAAGGTGATCAGGTTTATTAACAATCTAATATGTAGCAGAATAAATTGGGTTTAAGGTCAAGAATCTAACAAACATACCATTCAAACAAGCAAATCACATAATTGTTTCACATAAGTTTTTAATCGAAATCAAAATACCCTGTATTGAAATTATATTTATTTAGCCGGGCATGGTGGCTAAATCAACTAAACCAAGTACAACTAAACATGAAATAAATAAAGCTTACCAAAAAAACGAAACAAAGGTTGAAGTTGATCTCCAAGTTTTGCTGCCATCAAAAAGATGCTCTCCAAGTCTTTTCTTTTTTTTCTTTGTTGTCGAACAACTTATATATTTAACCTCAAGCCTTTGAAAGTTTTTCTTCTTTTTACATGGGTCATGTGCTTCTTTTGTGGGCTTCTAGATACTAGGCGTAAGCCAGTTAACTTAATATCCACGTGGAGTGGTACTCATGAACTAATAGCCTCACTTATTTTGTTGAGAATTAATTGCATGGTTGGTCTCTACGGTTTACTGATATTGCATGTTTGACTCTCAAACTTGAATAATTATAATCTTGATCCTAATAGTTAAAAACTTATTACTTAGGCGGTTTAGATATATGAATTTTGTAACAACGGTGATCCTTATCCGCTAACGTTGCTTACTTCTTCAGTTAGTTATGTGTAAAGACCAAACTACCCTAAAAAATAAATAGTAATGTAAGTGGGCCCACTCCCGCCGTCTTCCCCTACCCCTACTCTTACTCGCACCACCACCTCCTTCCTCTTTTTCGGAACCATGGTCTCACTTGATTCCTATTGAAACATACTTGCAGCCACCACAAGCAGCAAACCCTAATTCTAGAGAGGGGGGGGGGGGGGGGGAGATTGGTGGTTTCCGGCAACAGTCCGTCGGTGGAATCCAAATTTAAATTCTCATGTGTTTTTCAATCCAATCGAATTAAATGTCTCTTCAATTTCACGCATTACTAACACCATTCTCATGTGAGTATTGATTTCCACCGTCGTTTCTTCCGGAATATAGAAATTCGACGAAGGTGTAACTGAAAAGGTTGTATAATGAAAACATGAAGGTTGCTAACACCATCGTCCCTTGGTGTAGGCTGCCACCATTTTTAGATTTAGGTAAGCATTGCAAAAAAGGTCATAGTTGCGATGGGTCGGAGGTTCAGGTTGTGCTGCAATGTTCAGGTCTAGGTCAGCGATGTGAAATTTGGTAAAGAATATGATCGGAAATGAAGATGAGGGTTTGTCCTGTCGGAGGTGACGGGTGGTGGATTGGGGTTCGTTTCGGTCAAAACCTCAAGTCAAACAGATGCATCTGTGGTGGTGGTTCCATGGTAGGTGGTCGCCGGAAGTTGAGAGGTTCTGGTTATGGGCACGATTTTCTGGTGAGATCCCGTGATGAAAATGAAGAGTTTAGGGTAATCTGGAGAAGATGGTGGATTGGTGGTAATATTATATTATTAGTGAGGGTAGCTTGGTCGTTTTAGACATACTTAACTGAAAAATTTAACGTCGTTAGCTAGTAAGTACCACCATAGTTACCAAATTCATACATCTAGACCACCTTAGTAATAAATTTATAACTATTAGGATCAAGTTTGTAATTAGTTATGTTTAAGGATCGAGCATGCAATATCTGCAAACCGTACGGATCAACCATGCAATTAAGTCTTTTGTTGAGTTTCTTGTGAAAAGATAAATCCACCGCCACCATCTTGTTTCCCTTTACTATTCTTTTTACACACATTACATATATTGGCTTTTTTCAAAACATCATTTAAAAACTCTAATTAACCATACTGATTTTCCCTTTTGACTACATCGTGCAAAGCTCATTTTCTTGAAGCTGGACACAACATTTTGGCTCGTCAACTCTTGTAACTGCTCCGCACCTACAAAATTAACAAAAAGCAATCCAAAGTAAATTCCGCTCCACAAAGCAAATGTTTCACAAAATAACGTGACATGTGTACAATAAATGCATTATATATGGTGAAAATGGAGTGTTTAAAATGCTATAAATATGTACTTAGGAGTTTCCAACTAAATATAAGATAACAAAGCGGAATGCCGGCCATACAAGCTATTTTGATGGTTACACCTTCAAAAATAAAGTTCTCATAATGGACAACTTGTTGTATGAGATCAAAACTACATCCTTCCTTTGCGTGAAAGAAGTAATAGATTGGACCTTGATTAAGAAAAATGATACATGTTTAATTTTGTAAATTTTCCTATCTAATTGATTACTTAAGGTAGTACTTTGATTCTTTATTTTTTCCATCTTTTGTATGCTTGGTAAACTAACGACTTCCTGTTTTTCGTTTTATAATATTTAGCATTTCATAAATAAAAAAAAAGTAAAAAATTGAACGAGTTAAAATTTGGTGTGAATTCTAATTTATTTATCGATCATTTTTACATGTAATAGATTGGACCTTGATTAAGAAAAATGATACATGTTTAATTTTGTAAATTTTCCTTTCTAATTGATTACTTAAGGTAGTACTTTGATTCTTTATTTTTTCCTTCTCTTGTATGCTTGGTAAACTAACGACTTCCTGTTTTCGTTTTATAATATTTGGCATTTCATAAATAAAAAAAAGTAAAAAATTGAACGAGTTAAAATTTGGTGTGAATTCTAATTTATTTATCGATCATTTTTACATGTAATAGATTGGACCTTGATTAAGAAAAATGATACATGTTTAATTTTATAAATTTTCCTTTCTAATTGATTACTTAATGTAGTACTTTGATTCTTTATTTTTTCCTTCTCTTGTATGCTTGGTAAACTAACGACTTCCTGTTTTCGTTTTATAATATTTGGCATTTCTTAAATAAAAAAAGCAAAAAATTGAACGAGTTAAAATTTGGTGTGAATTCTAATTTATTTATCGATCATTTTTACATGTAAAGACTACATTCTCCAGAAATCAGATCTCCAAACAACAGTAAATCTTTTTAAGAAAAACTTTGGATAACATCAATAAAATTTGGATCCATAAAAGAAAAGCGAACAATATTGTTGGAGATGCGAGGAATCAAACCCCGTGCCTCTCGCATGCGAAGCGAGCGCTCTACCATATGAGCTACCCCCGGTTTGTTTAACTTGGTGTTTATATGATTTTAGTAGGCGTATTTTAATATTCTAATTATTTTATTGTAGCGGATAGGTAATTTTTTCTAATTTTTCTGGATAAGAATTACACTTCTCATTTATTTGAAAAATAAAATATATCTCACTGTCGATGCCTCGATGATAGTTTCAGTTTTTACATATATATATTCATCAACTAAAAACAAAATCCTTTAAAAATAGATTTGACCATAGAAGTTTGTCCTCATTTTGTTCACAATGAAATATCCACTTGCTCTTGTTGAAGTTACCTTCGAATTAAACTACGTGAAAAGAAGTGGCCAAACTAAACTCTATGTTCTACACTTTTAACATGCTCTATTGTAGCAGCACCAAACCGTGGTTTCACAAAATAGTTATAGACCATATTATGTCTTTTCACACTTAAAAGTCAATAAACACGATCATTTGGTGCTAGCACATTTCTTAAAGCGAATATTGTTACGGTACATGAAAGGCGAAGTGTGAAAGGGAAAGTTTCTCTACTCAATTGGGAGAGATTGTATCTATTATATAATGCCATTATTACAAGTACAAGAAAAAGGAAATGATATATAATTGATACAATATTAAATACAGAATATTGACATTGAGTAAATCATAGGATATGAATATATCAATATATGGGAATGATATATTATTGTCTATTATCCCCCTTCAAGCGAAACGGCGGCGAGCAAACATGTAGTAACTCCCGAAAGCGTTCAAATTGAGGCCGTGGTAAGCTTTTGGTGAAAATGTCGGCCAGTTGAAGCTTGGTAGGAACAAACCGAGTATGAAGCTTGCTAGACAAAACGAGCTCACGGACAAAGTGATAATCTAGGTCAATGTGCTTGGCCCTCTTATGAGAGACGGGATTTTGACTCATGAACAGGGCACTACAGTTATCACACGGTAACGTAGGGCTATCCGGTGGAAGTGCATGAAGCTCACGTAACAGGTGAGTGATCCAAATAATTTCAGCAGCAGTATTGGCCATAGCTCTATATTCGGATTCGCAGCTTGATCTAGAGACAGTGGGTTGTTTCTTTGCACTTCAAGAGACAAGATTGCCTCCTAAAAAAATTGAATAACCATAAGTTGATCGTCGTGTTTCAATACACCGAGCCCAATCGGCATCTGAATAGCCCAGAATGGTGGTGTTCTTGGGTCGGCTAAAAACAAGACCATGCAAGATTGTCCCCTTTACATAGCATAATATACGTTTAACAAGTTGAAAATGATGATCAGTAGGAGCATGTAGAAACTGGCATGCCTGATTTACCGCATATGCAAGGTCGGGCCTGGTAATGGTTAAGTATTGTAAGGCACCAACAATCGAGCGATAGAAAGTAGGTTCAGAGTAAGCAGAACCAACGGATGTGAATGAATCAGTGGTGGCTAGGGGTGTGGGTACAGGTTTGGTATCAAGAAGGCCGGCACGATTTAGTATGTCACGTGCATATTTTGCTTGGCTAAGAAACAACCCATCTTTCGTGTGAACAACCTCTAAACCCAAAAAATAGCTTAAGGACCCCAAATCTTTTATTGCAAATTCATTATGCAAAAGATTAATGAAATTGGTGATCATAACAGGTTTATTACCGGTTAGGATCAAATCGTCCACATAAACAAGAAGATACAAGAGGCAGTCTCCTTGATGAAAAACGAACAACGACGTGTCGGCTTGGCTACATGTAAAACCGTAAGAGACGAGGAACGAGCTCAACCGTTGAAACCAAGCTCGCGGTGCTTGTTTTAAACCATAAAGCGCCTTATTTAGTTTGCACACGTGATTGGGATAACCAGAATCAACAAAGCCCAGTGGTTGTTCCATATAGACGGTTTCTGCGAGAGATCCGTTTAAAAAAGCATTGTTTACATCTAGTTGGTGTAGAGACCAACCGTTTATGACTGCCAAGGATAAGAAGATTCGAACGGTTGATGCTTTCACGACCGGGCTGAAAGTGAAGTTAAAATCAAGACCCGGGATTCGAGTGAAGCCTTGAGCAACCAGGCGGGCCTTATAACGATCAAGCGACCCATCCGAGTGGTATTTGGTGAGAAAAACCCACTTGGAACCAACGACATTGGCTGTTGGAGGTCGAGGTACTGAGGTCCAAGTATTATTGTGATGAAGAGCATCTATTTCCTCATGCATAGCATGCATCCAATGTGGACTTTTAGTGGCGGTTCGAAAGCTTTTAAAATCAGAGGTAGTAAGTAAGGCGGCATGAAGGCTGTGATGTACGATATGGGCAAGTGTGGCACGGTGCTTGGGATTGGGCTTGTAGGTGCCAAACCTTGGATCGGGTAATCATAGGATGAGCTGAAGATGAGATGGGTGGGTTGATAGGAGTGGCCGATTGGGGTGAACAAGGGTCCAAGGTGGGCAGCGATTGTGTGGCAGTGGGTGGAGATGGGGACAAATTTATACCTGGTTGGGGTGAGGGTGGGGTAGTGGGGATGGTTAATGGTTCAACCAAGGAAGATGTTTGGGATGGTGCATGGAGAGATGCATCATGCATGGGTAACTGATCTTTGCATAAAGTACAAGGAATGAAAACAGTGGGTGTTGAATGTGTTGTGTGAGTGGGAGTAGGGATGGGTGGAGGGGTATAATTGGAAGTGTTTTCTTGATAGGTGGAAAGTAGCAATTTAGTCAAGTCGGAGGAGGAAGAGTTGGCTTTATATGGAAACATGGTTTCGTCAAAACGAGCATGACGGGTAACATACATGCGAGATGTTTGAGGGTCTAAACATTTATATCCTTTGTATTGAGTTGCATAACCCATGAAAATACAACGAATGCGACAGGGAGCTAATTTATATGGAGGCAAAATGACAAATAACCAAGTCTTTTTAAAACCGAAATAGTGTCAAAGGCAACATGACCCAAACGATAATGCCATAGTTCAAACGAGGCTTTATTGGAAAACAAAGAAGCAACAAAAGCAAGATTCCCATCCCGGAGCACCTAAAGACCATTTTCACACCGACCTTGAGCTAGAGGTTGGCTTGTTTTCTGGTCCTGAATGGTAAAAAAGGTTGGGAAAATAAGACATCAACGGGATAATCGGTGGTTAATTGACTGACGGATAGAAGATTCTTGGTTAAATTAGGAACAACCAAGACATCTTTTAACGACAAATGTTTATTAATAGAAAAATGACCGGTATGAGAAATTGGTAAAAAATTGCCATTACCAAAAGCAACTTTAGAGTTACCCTTATATGGAGCGATGGAATGAAGGGGGGTCGTAGAATTTGCCATATGAGTAGTGGCTCCGGAGTCGGCTAGCCAATCAGGAGCACCCGTGGTGACATGGCATTGTGCCTGAAAAGCTTGAGCAACAGTTTCATCAATATTATGAGCTGAAGCATGGTCAGATAGACGGGGACATTTGTCTGCATAATGACCCTCGTTTCGGCATAACTGGCATTTAGGTGGTCGACGAGGGCCACGAGAGAAGGCTTGTGGACCGGCACTACGAGCACCAGGAGAGTGAGCAGGAGACTTGCCTTTGTTCGGATACAAACCCGGACCTGAACCACGATTACCGGAAGCACGATGCTGATTTGCCACGAAAGCAACCGAGGGCGGTGTGGGTGGGTGAATGGTTTGCAGAAACTGTTCTTGGATTTCAGCCTTAGTAACCAACTCTCTGAAGGTAAGTGCAGTAGGATTAGTACGAACAGCAGTAGAGAAATTCTCAAACGACGCTCCAAGACCACACAAAAAATAGTGGATCTTATCGGATTCATTTACGGGTTCACCAATGGCGGACAATTGGTCACAGATGGCCTTGAACTTATGACTGTATTCGGTAACAGATTCAGAGCCCTTGGTGAGTCTACGGAGACTATCACGTAGCAGATGCATTCTTTCAATAGAAGAGTTGCTATAGGCAGCTTCGAGGGCTAACCAAATTTGCCGGGCAGTCTTGAGACCAATCACTTCAGCCACAGCTTCTTCCGTAAGAGATACGTTAAGGATGAGAACTGCTCGTTGATCGGCCTTTAACCATTCTGCATATTTAGGGTTGGCGGGTGCCATCGGATGAAATACTGGCAGGAGGAGGGTTGATGGTGCCATCAATATGGCCGGTTAGCTTTTGGTAGGAGAAGAGGGGAAGCATTTGATTATGCCAATAGAGGAAATTGGTGGATGAGAGTTTGAGAGGAATCATGTGAAGTACGGTGGCCATGGGAAGAGTTCCATCGGTGGAGGAAGAAGAATCCATGAGAAAGATGGAGAGAGCTTGAGAGGGGCAGGGAGGGAGGGAGGGAGGGTAGGGTTAGGATCGTAGAAGGCGTGATAGCATGTGAAAGGGAAAGTTTCTCTACCCAATTGGGAGAGATTGTATCTATTATATAATGCCATTGTTACAAGTACAAGAAAAAGGAAATGATACATAATTGATACAATATTAAATACAGAATATTGACATTGAGTAAATCATGGGATATGAATATATATCAATATATGGAATGATATATTATTGTCTATTACGAAGGAAAGAATGAGGTTTTGGCCCTAGTAAAGGCCACATATGTGGACAATAATAATAATGATCAAACTCGACATTGGCGGTTCAAACAGATACATCATGAGTCGGCCGTGGGAGGGGAGGTGGAGGGAGGTCCAGCTAGGGAATAGAAAACAAATGCTCCAAACGACGATGTTAGAACTTAAAAAATTTATGCATTCGGAGTCCAAATGCTCCAGAAGATCACCAACATCTTATCGATAGATACCAAGTTTTATGATCACTAATGCCTCATATTCTAGAAAATTATTAAAGAAACTTTCAAAGTTTCATTTATATTTTGATAAACGGTTATAACGTTGAAACCATGACCGAATATGATAATAAATATCTTTAATATTTCATATGAAAAATATGTCCAAAATACCATATTAGAAAACAAAAGGTTTGGTTGTCTAGAACGTATTGCAGAAAATAAATCATAAAATCAAATATGGTAAGTAACCAAAAGTTACTAGATAAATACATTTGATGACCAAATAGGTCATCCATATAGCATCATAATGTGCTAAATTATTAAAAGTGCTAACTAGCACCCCTATAAGTAATCTAAAAGCTTCGCTACCAAAACACTTATCAGATTTATATTGAATTTTCTTTGTAAATAGATCTTTATGCGTTCCAAAGACAATCTCCTACAAACAATCCCTCTTCTATGTGACCATTTTCATATTCGATGATCTTATGTGATGATTGCGATATTATCATATGTGAGCTTTTTAGCTACCCAAATGTAGCTTATACCTGACGATATGAAATATTGTTCTTAGACATGGTTTAACGTTGTTTTTTACTAAGCAATTATAAGAACCATTGTGGGGGGTTATAATGTGAAGTGCTGTGAGAGCCATATATCACATATGGTCTATATGAGATTTGCTCGGCAATATGGAGCGTTGTTTTTTGACATGGTTTAATGTTGTTTTTTTTTAAAGCAATTATGATGGTCGTTATTGGGTACAACGTAAAGGATGGTGAGAGACGTATGTAGTTGAAATATCTAGATAAGTGTTGAGCATTCAACAACTCATGTATGCATATAAAACAATTTGGCTGCATTAATTATGATAAGGTACAGTAGTCATCTTTACATAACAACATGCTACTCTCCATGCCTCTGAAATAATCAATTTTTAAACCAACTGGTGATTACAAATACTCCTAGATATTCTCTCTCTCTCTCCTTGTTTCTAGCTGGAGAAGATAACCTAATTCACAATCGCCACCAAATCACAAGCCTCGTCGGAGAAGACAACCACTATCACATAAAATCTGACAAGAATTGATGCAGAATCGCTCTCTATCATCCTCCCCATTTTTCCGCTCTCTCCTCATCTCGTTGATTTTCCAACCTATGTTTTTTCGATGTGCTTGTCGGTGAGGGTGGTTTGGTTGTGGTGGTTCAATATTTGATGCGATGTACATAAATGGTTCAAAATATATCCGTCTTTGGACTATGGGAGATTGAATAACTTTCGTGGTCTGTACAAGTCGTTTTGTTTCACTAATTACTACTATTCCATATATGTCATGGTACGGGATTATCTGGACTACAAAAGCAACCTAGATTATAGAGAGAGATCTGATAATTAATAGTCAACAAATTGTGATTCATTTATCAACAGGTTTTTTCGACTTCTAAAGCGATGTGATGGGTCCATAGTAGTATAAGAAAAGTTGTCATGGTGGCTCCATTGTGGTGCGACGATGGCCGGTAAAACATGGAGGAGTTGTGAAGGTGGGTGGTGATGTAGTAAAGGAGCTTCGGAAATGTGAATCATGCCAATGCCATGCTCGCAACACCCTATGTCCCAAGAATGATCTAATACAAGTTTCATCCGCTTGGCCGTTCCAAATATGGTCAATAGACATCATGGGACCCTTCCTAGAAGCTCCAGAAAAAGTGAGCAATTATGGTGGTAGCTATAGACTATTTCACAAAATGGGTAGAGGCCAAGCCTCTAGCATCTATCAGCACCACCATCCTCAAGAAATTCATTTGGGAATTCATCATCTGTTGGTTTGGCCTACCGTAGACACTAGTTAGCGACAACGGCACTCAATTCGCCAACAGAAGCTTCAAGAATGGCTTGTGGAGCTACACGTAAAACAAGTATTCACATCTGTAGCACACCCGCAAGGCAACGGCCAAGTAGAAAGAGCTAATCGAAGTATCCTAGAAGGAATAAAGTCAAGGCTAGGAACGAAACGAGACGGATGGGTAGATGAACCCTGCACGTCCTTTGGGCATACCGGACATTAAAGAAAACCAACCATGAAGAGACCCCGTTCAGCTAACTTATGGGACAGAAACAATGAGACCCGTGGAGATTAATTTACCTTCCGCGAGGGTATTGTTAGTCTAGGAAGACAATGAAGCAGAACTATGTCTGAACCTGAATCTGTCAGAAGAAAGAAGAGAGTTGGCAGCAATTAAAGAAGAAAAGTATAAGCGCCAACTCGAGAAATATTATAACAGCAGAGTCAAGAAGTGCATATTTAAAGTGGGGGGTTATTTTATCCCGCAACAGAGAAGATTCAAATGCGGAAACCCCAAGGACCTTAAAAATCACCCAACTGCTGGGAAAATGTGTCTGGTCCTTAGAGAAAATAGACGGAACACCAGTTCCACGCACATGGAACGCAGCACAGCTGCAGAAGTGTTGTATTTAATGATATGTATGAAACGGGCCTAGGGCCATCTTATTTCATAGTAATACAAAATTCTTTCTTATTATTTATCTTTTAAGCATATTCTAAATGACGTTGAAGAACAAACGCATAGTAGAAAAGCAAAAATTAAAAATATTGCAAAGAGGATATAAAACAAAAGGATTTTATTATTTCCAAAGTATACAAGGCTTGCGTTACATAAGATCAACAAAAAGCATCACATAGCCAAAACGGACATACAACCACGATTCATAGAAAACAACAAAAAGTTAGTCATAGTCGACTAACTCCTCTTCCTCGGATTCCTCCTCATCATCCTTACCCTCGGGCTGATCACCACCACTACCTGTTAGGATTAATTCACACACGAAACTGAACACATACACGAAAGCAATAAATGAGCATGAGGATTTAACGTGGTTCGGTCTAAACTGACCTACGTCCACAGGTGGCAACCAGGTATTCTTTATTGAGTAACAAGGGATTACAAGTACATAACGTCATATATATAGAGATTGATCTAGGGTTTATAACTTATTAAACAAGAAATCTAAACCGGGCTGGGCTTAGGCCCGGCCACCCTCACCCGTATCCTCTTTTGACTTATAATAATAAACCGACCCAGGCAAGGCCTACGAACCCAACAATTTCCCCACTCGGAGACCTTGAGTACTATCGTCTGCACTCCTCATCGTACTTCTATAATCTAAACATTAAACTTCTTCTAGTTGTCACCACCTTCTCATCAATTAACTTGAAGGCCCGTTGAAGCTCCCCAGAGCTCCAACACATCAGTCATGGCTAAAACTAGGCATAGTATACAGCTGGTGGCTCAGCTAACTTTATAATGAAGCATATATATTAAACTTGTCTATAAACAAGTAATTTTGTAAACAAAACCTTTTGTTATGAAAGTAAATATTTTAAATTAACATTTTCCGCTGCAAAACTTTGATAAATTGTTAGAAACGGTACCAACTGTGAGTCACACGCCTAGGCCTGAAGGCGGGGTGTGACAGAGAGAACATGCATTAATATTTTCCTCATTTATCTTTAAGCATTTAAAACCTAAAATAAAACTAGTGGCCCATATTTATTTCTCGCAGTAATCTCATTTTCTTCTGAACCATCCCTTATATATGTGTGTGTGTGTGTGTGAGTGATATGATTTTAATGATGTGAAGTTAGTGATAATATTATTATGATGCTGTTGATGATTATAGGAATTAGGAAGAAAAATAGAGAAAATCCTTAAAATAATCCATTTTGGGAGAGAGAAACTCATTTTGATCAAAAATTTGAAAAAAATTCCCAAAATGATTCATTGAAAACTCACGTAGGCGCTACATTTGGATTCCCATCGTGAGTTTTCGCTATCCACTAGTTTTCTGACACGTGTTAAAAGTCTGACCTCACCCGTGAGATTTTTGAAAGGAAATTTGTCTGACCCTTGAGTTTTGATACCAAAACGTCTCCTTGAAAGTATTCTCCTCCGTGATATTTCACCATGCTTTTGTCTCCTCCGTGAGTTTTTGAAAAAACTTTGAATCCACCTAATTCCATTATTGATTCACCACCACCGACGACGAACCAGACACCAACAAAAACCCAACACCGCCACCTCTGGTTGCTCAACTGAGGTTCTCCGACGACATAGAGATCGTCCA
Organism: Bidens hawaiensis; assembly: GCF_021521415.1. Lineage (NCBI taxonomy): Eukaryota > Viridiplantae > Streptophyta > Magnoliopsida > Asterales > Asteraceae > Bidens > Bidens hawaiensis. The sequence goes on along the minus strand of NW_027491445.1, from coordinate 450,141 downwards.
CTCGGTTTCTCAGTCATCTTCTCCGGCTTGGAATTTATGGGAGGGTTGACTTTTTGGGTATCTACTCCGTCGTCTTCCAAACATCAACTCTGTCGTCTTCTCCAGTTTTCGGCAAGTGGTGGTGGTGGTGGTGAATCAATGGTGGAATGAGGTGGATTCAACTTTTTTTTCAAAAAATCACGAAGAAGACAAAAGCATGATGAAACATTACGGAGGAGATGGTTTTCAAGAAAACGGTTTTGGTATCAAAGCTCACGAGCCAGGCGGATTTCCTTTGAAATCTCACGAGTGAGGTCAGACTTTTAACATGTGTCAGAAAACTAGTGGCTAGCGAAAATTATCGATGGGAATCCAAATGTAGCGCCTACGTGAGTTTTCAATGGATCATTTTAGGAAATTTTTCAAATTTTGGATCAAAATGGGTTTCTCTCTTTTAAAATGGATTATTTTAAGAATTTTCTCAGAAAAATAATATACATGGTTATGATGTTATGAGGTGAGACCAGTATTATGTAGATGAATGAAGAGTCTCACATATGTATATGGTCAAGAGATGCTATGAGTAATGTAACGTTATAAATTGATTATACTAAGTATGATGAATATATAGCCATGATAACTATGTAAGATGTCCATATGATGTTTTGTAAATAAGTAGAATTAAGCAAGATGACATGTGAATGAGACTATATGCAATATGGCACTGTTGCCATGATAATGAATGGTGTCGAATTAATGTTATGGGAAGGATTAATGTCTAGCCAGTTGGCTATGGGAATGGGATTATAGAGTAAGACACGTGAACAAACATTAGAGTATTTTTGGATGATGATATGATATTACGCGTTTTATGAGTTTTACAAATGATTCATGTTGATCTGTTTGGCATTTTGATTTTGAGTTTCTGACAATGATTTTTGAAATCTGTGCTATTTTTATGTTGAAATATTTTTAGGTGCTATATGAAGTTAACAAAAGTATAAACAATCTTATTCAAAAGATCAAGTGATAAGATTAAAAAAAAAAAAAAAGGAAAGCATGTACATGTGGTGGTATTTTTATTTTAGGTTATTGAACCATGTGGTCCATGCGTGAATGTAATGATTACAAGGAAGAAAGTTTAGGGTTGACAAGGCCCTAGACCAAAAGCAAAAGTTAACAATTAAAATTAAACTCTTTTCTTTTGTTTTTGTTGGCCAACATTCCTTTCTTTCAATAGGCTTTATTTATATCATGTAAAAACCAGCTAAGCAGTCTTGTTTAAGGGGCCATTTTGTTTGTCACCGTGCAACTCAACCTATTTAACAAAAAATCTTTTTTTATAAAATCTTCTTAGCATAACAGTAGTTCTTGGTTTGCTGGTTTTATTGTTTGTTTGTACTTTGCATGTGTCATAGAATAAAAAAGCTCGGGTGGTACTTTTATTGGTTCAGATTTTAGATATTATAGTAAGCCTAATATTGGGCTGCTAATTGGCCATGGATGATTATGGCCCAGCGTTTATTGCTCAACTTGTTAGGCTCCTCCACTGCAGTACCGCACTAGTACACTACTGCTATGCTGCTAATCTGCTGTAGTCTTTCTTTTGGGTTCGTTTCTTCTTGGGCTTGAAAGTGTCATTCGATTTGTATTCTTTTGTTTTTTTTTTTCTAATAATATTAGTTGGTGTAAACGGCTATCTACTTAAAGAAAAAAAAAAAAACCCAACTGCAAAATACATTTTAGTTAATTAGAATACTTAGAAGTAGAAAATTCAACCCGTTTATTTTTGTAAGGGTCGATTAACTTTTTAACCATGCTAAAAGTAACTTAGCTAAATAATGGAATGAGTTAGCTAAATGGTGGTTGAGGTATAAAAGTTGCAATTGATCACTTAGGTTAGGATTGTTTCAGCAGTATACACAAACCCTCAGAAGTAGGGAACTATTCCGTTTAAAAAATTCTCTTTGGACTGGGGGGTGCATTGCACGCGAAAAGGGGTTAGTAGATTGGAACAATAGGATACAATGGGGAATATAAAGATGTTGGATATAGATTGTATGTCCAATTGGGAATGGGGGACAAAATTAAATTCTAGATTGACGTATGGATTGCTGACGAACTGTTAAGAATATTCCCATCGGTGTTCGCTTCGGATAAACAGAAGGACTCATGGTCCAAGACCGGAAATGTTATGAAATGAAATACAGTGGAATTAGAGAGGGAATACAAATGCGCGATCGGCCCAAGCTAGAGATGAGTTTCAGGCTTGTTTATCTCTAGTCTCATATGTGACTTTTACTATAAGCCCGATAAATGGTTATGGAAGCACATTGATGGGTCGGTGAAAGCTTTCTTGGTAAAGAGCTTAAGGTGGGATTTAGATAGCTGGCATCATCAGGTGGTTGAGGGAATTTTTTGGCTGAATTCGATTATGACTAAGGTTAATTGCTTTGTTTGGAGACTTTTGTTTGATTCTATAGCAACGAAAGCGACACTATTGTTGAGGAGGATCATTACGAGGATGATGCGTGTATGCTATGTGGTATGCATCCAGAATCGTCGAAACATTTAATGTTGCATTGTCATGTAGCCAACTGGATTTGGCTTGGAACTTAATGATGCATTAATGTCGTGTAACCAACTAGATTTGGTCATTTGTTCATAATTGGGTAAAACTACTTGTTTCTAATCGAGGTGACACAATAAGAGATGTGATGAAGTTTTTGATGGGTGTCGAATCCAACAAATAAAATAAACCTACTTAGACTTGCTCTGAATAGTATGAATGGAAGTAAGGTTTGTGTCCTAGAGATGCAGGTTAACTTATCACACCTAAATGTTTTAAGTGTAGATACAATTGCTTTTAAAGGGGGAGATTTTGATTTAAACTTAAAATAATAGAAAATGATTTTTTAATAAAAAAATGAATTCAAATTGTAAGACCAAAATGTGACTTGCGATATCAAAGTACGAAACCGGTTATATATTTATGGTCAAGATAATATTTAATGTCGGCGAGCAAAACCGGACACGAAACGAGAGCTTCAGGACGCGCGTTTAGCTTCAACGGAGGAGAGCTTCTAGAATGATAGTTGTTTGGCTATAAATAGAGCCTTATGTTGTTAGTTTTAGTGTGTGTTTGTTTGGTGTAAACATCCACCCAAGGGGAGCTCACCTTGGGTGGGTCGGTTCGTGTTTAATTTACTAAATCTTTCAACCGATAACGAGATTGTTCATTTATTTTATCTTTATATCATTTATGTTCGGTCGTTTGTTTATACCGCACCCGTCTCGAGCACTTATCAAGAACAAAGTCGTTCGTTGTCGGATCCGGTTTCAGGACCTACAATTGGTATCAGAGCGGGTCGTATCTTATGATTCACCTTTGTTCTTGATATTCGGGTTCTATTTCCGCTATTACCCGAACCGAGACGTTAAAACCCGTTGAAGTTAGAAAATAAAGTTTGAAGATCTTGAAAATAAAGTTAGAAAATAAATTTCGGCTTCTCATTGTAGATCCGGATGCTCGGGATCTACATGTGCCATATCCGGGCGTTTCGAGAACCGTTCTGCCAAACGCCGAAAATCCGGCGATCCTACGGTCCTTCCCGGCAAAGATTCTAGAGATTGGAGATGCACATCAAACTCCGACATGAGTCGGTTATCTCTGTTTGTAGGTCCGTAGGTGAGATTAAAAAAAATGGCAAAAGTAGCGCCGGCGAGAGGCTGGATGTGGCCGGCAACAGATTTCCGGTGAGTGGTGTATCAGAAATGGCGGCGACAGAGATAGGTATGGTGGCGTTGGTGAATGACTTTCCGGCTATAGGGTGGTCGGAGGTGGAGTGAGAAAGGAGTGACGGTGGTTGAGGACTGGAATCAACTTTCCGGTGGCCGGAGATCGGTTTTCTGGCAGACCACCATGGGTGGCGGCTGATGGATGTTTGAAGCATCATGGCTGATGTAAGTTCATCATAATGGCTGGTAGGTTTTATTTGTTATGGGCTTATTCAAGGATTTGGGCCTGCCTAGATGGGCTGTTATTTTGCAAACAAGCAATGGGCCTTATGTGTGGGCTGTTAAATTAGAAAAACAAAAAAAAACCCAGCCCATTGCTTTCCAATCTGAGCTGCTAGTTTTCTTTTGGGCCAGCTGGATTATTTTTATGATGGATAAATTCATGTGGAGCCGGTTCATGCCAATTAAGAGATTTTCTTTTGTTGACCAAACTGAAGAAAGTCAAATTTGTTCGGGTTTCGTCTTGCTTAACAGTGTTCAAAGCTCGTTATTTCTAAGAAGTTCAAGAAGTTGGATCCGAAAGGTGAACTTCGAACGAAATAATAAGTTTTGTTTATTTGATCGATGAAGCCGGTAATTCGAGATTGATTTGTGGAAATTCGAGCTCATCTCATGCCTATATACAAGCGAGAACTACTTCAACGTTAAATATAGGTGGGTCATACCTTGAGGGGGTGAATTGAAACGAAGAGGCTTCGATTTATCGGGTGACTTGTAAAGATGCGAGACACGGTTTGACAAAGTTTTGATATCACAAATCAAGGGGGTGATTGTAAGGCCAAAATGTGACTTGCGATATCAAAGTACGAAACCGGTTATATATTTATGGTCAAGATAATATTTAATGTCGGCGAGCAAAACCGGACACGAAACGAGAGCTTCGGGACACGCGTTTAGCTTCAACGGAAGAGAGCTTCTAGAATGATAGTTGTTTGGTTATAAATAGAGCCTTATGTTAGTTTTAGTGTGTGTTTGTTTGGTGTAAACATCCACCCAAGGGGAGCTCACCTTGGGTGGGTCGGTTCGTGTTTAATATACTAAATCTTTCAACCGATAACGAGATCGTTCATTTATTTTATCTTTATATCATTTATGTTCGGTCGTTTGTTTATACCGCACCCGTCTCGAGCACTTATCAAGAACAAAGTCGTTCGTTGTCGGATCCGGTTTCAGGACCTACATAAATATTTAACAACTAATTCCAACACTAAGGCAATTTCTTGATTCAATTCTAACTTATGATCCTTAACAATTATGGTGCAATGGTCTTATATTTAGACAGTTTGTATCAATACTAGATGTCATGTAGTTCGGAAATCCACTCTATCTATCTAATGTCTAAGCACACATCATTCGGTGATTAGAGCCAACCCGCTACTCCAAGCACACGCCTTTCGGATCTTGATGTGTGGGTTGCGTGATAGAGTTATTGATTATAATCAAGCATTCACGCCGTTGGGAATGTCTAATTCTAATGATTCTATAACGAGTTTAAATTCATAGACAAACATAAACCGTTAATTTGTTCATTTTATATATCAACTTAAAATCTTATTAGGTTTTGAAATCTTAAATACCTTTATTAGAAAAACTAATAAGGTGATCAGGTTTATTAACAATCTAATATGTAGCAGAATAAATTGGGTTTAAGGTCAAGAATCTAACAAACATACCATTCAAACAAGCAAATCACATAATTGTTTCACATAAGTTTTTAATCGAAATCAAAATACCCTGTATTGAAATTATATTTATTTAGCCGGGCATGGTGGCTAAATCAACTAAACCAAGTACAACTAAACATGAAATAAATAAAGCTTACCAAAAAAACGAAACAAAGGTTGAAGTTGATCTCCAAGTTTTGCTGCCATCAAAAAGATGCTCTCCAAGTCTTTTCTTTTTTTTCTTTGTTGTCGAACAACTTATATATTTAACCTCAAGCCTTTGAAAGTTTTTCTTCTTTTTACATGGGTCATGTGCTTCTTTTGTGGGCTTCTAGATACTAGGCGTAAGCCAGTTAACTTAATATCCACGTGGAGTGGTACTCATGAACTAATAGCCTCACTTATTTTGTTGAGAATTAATTGCATGGTTGGTCTCTACGGTTTACTGATATTGCATGTTTGACTCTCAAACTTGAATAATTATAATCTTGATCCTAATAGTTAAAAACTTATTACTTAGGCGGTTTAGATATATGAATTTTGTAACAACGGTGATCCTTATCCGCTAACGTTGCTTACTTCTTCAGTTAGTTATGTGTAAAGACCAAACTACCCTAAAAAATAAATAGTAATGTAAGTGGGCCCACTCCCGCCGTTTTCCCCTACCCCTACTCTTACTCGCACCACCACCTCCTTCCTCTTTTTCGGAACCATGGTCTCACTTGATTCCTATTGAAACATACTTGCAGCCACCACAAGCAGCAAACCCTAATTCTAGAGAAAGGGGGGGGGGGAGATTGGTGGTTTCCGGCAACAGTCCGTCGGTGGAATCCAAATTTAAATTCTCATGTGTTTTTCAATCCAATCGAATTAAATGTCTCTTCAATTTCACGCATTACTAACACCATTCTCATGTGAGTATTGATTTCCACCGTCGTTTCTTCCGGAATATAGAAATTCGACGAAGGTGTAACTGAAAAGGTTGTATAATGAAAACATGAAGGTTGCTAACACCATCGTCCCTTGGTGTAGGCTGCCACCATTTTTAGATTTAGGTAAGCATTGCAAAAAAGGTCATAGTTGCGATGGGTCGGAGGTTCAGGTTGTGCTGCAATGTTCAGGTCTAGGTCAGCGATGTGAAATTTGGTAAAGAATATGATCGGAAATGAAGATGAGGGTTTGTCCTGTCGGAGGTGACGGGTGGTGGATTGGGGTTCGTTTCGGTCAAAACCTCAAGTCAAACAGATGCATCTGTGGTGGTGGTTCCATGGTAGGTGGTCGCCGGAAGTTGAGAGGTTCTGGTTATGGGCACGATTTTCTGGTGAGATCCCGTGATGAAAATGAAGAGTTTAGGGTAATCTGGAGAAGATATTATTAGTGAGGGTAGTTTGGTCGTTTTAGACATACTCAACTGAAAAATTTAACGTCGTTAGCTAGTAAGTACCACCATAGTTACCAAATTCATACATCTAGACCACCTTAGTAATAAATTTATAACTATTAGGATTAAGTTTGTAATTAGTTATGTTTAAGGATCGAGCATGCAATACCTGCAAACCGTACGGATCAACCATGCAATTAAGTCTTTTGTTGAGTTTCTTGTGAAAAGATAAATCCACCGCCACCATCTTGTTTCCCTTTACTATTCTTTTTACACACATTACATATATTGGCTTTTTTCAAAACATCATTTAAAAACTCTAATTAACCATACAGATTTTCCCGTTTGACTACATCGTGCAAAGCTCATTTTCTTGAAGCTGGACACAACATTTTGGCTCGTCAACTCTTGTAACTGCTCCGCACCTACAAAATTAACAAAAAGCAATCCAAAGTAAATTCCGCTCCACAAAGCAAATGTTTCACAAAATAACGTGACATGTGTACAATAAATGCATTATATATGGTGAAAATGGAGTGTTTAAAATGCTATAAATATGTACTTAGGAGTTTCCAACTAAATATAAGATAACAAAGCGGAATGCCGGCCATACAAGCTATTTTGATGGTTACACCTTCAAAAATAAAGTTCTCATAATGGACAACTTGTTGTATGAGATCAAAACTACATCCTTCCTTTGCGTGAAAGAAGTAATAGATTGGACCTTGATCAAGAAAAATGATACATGTTTAATTTTGTAAATTTTCCTATCTAATTGATTACTTAAGGTAGTACTTTGATTCTTTATTTTTTCCATCTTTTGTATGCTTGGTAAACTAACGACTTCCTGTTTTTCGTTTTATAATATTTAGCATTTCATAAATAAAAAAAAGTAAAAAATTGAACGAGTTAAAATTTGGTGTGAATTCTAATTTATTTATCGATCATTTTTACATGTAATAGATTGGACCTTGATTAAGAAAAATGATACATGTTTAATTTTGTAAATTTTCCTTTCTAATTGATTACTTAAGGTAGTACTTTGATTCTTATTTTTCCTTCTCTTGTATGCTTGGTAAACTAACGACTTCCTGTTTTCGTTTTATAATATTTGGCATTTCATAAATTAAAAAAAGTAAAAAATTGAACGAGTTAAAATTTGGTGTGAATTCTAATTTATTTATTGATCATTTTTACATGTAATAGATTGGACCTTGATTAAGAAAAATGATACATGTTTAATTTTGTAAATTTTCTTTTCTAATTGATTACTTATGGTAGTACTTTGATTCTTTATTTTTTCCTTCTCTTGTATGCTTGGTAAACTAACGACTTCTTGTTTTCGTTTTATAATATTTGGCATTTCATAAATAAAAAAAAGTAAAAAATTGAACGAGTTAAAATTTGGTGTGAATTCTAATTTATTTATCGATCATTTTTACATGTAATAGATTGGACCTTGATTAAGAAAAATGATACATGTTTAATTTTGTAAATTTTCATTTCTAATTGATTACTTAAGGTAGTACTTTGATTCTTTATTTTTTCCATCTTTTGTATGCTTGGTAAACTAACGACTTCCAATTTTTCGTTTTATAATATTTAGCATTTCATAAATAAAAAAAAGTAAAAAATTGAACGAGTTAAAATTTGGTGTGAATTCTAATTTATTTATCGATCATTTTTACATGTAATAGATTGGACCTTGATTAAGAAAAATGATACATGTTTAATTTTGTAAATTTTCCTTTCTAATTGATTACTTAAGGTAGTACTTTGATTCTTTATTTTTTCCTTCTCTTGTATGCTTGGTAAACTAACGACTTCCTGTTTTCGTTTTATAATATTTGGCATTTCATAAATAAAAAAAAGTAAAAAATTGAACGAGTTAAAATTTGGTGTGAATTCTAATTTATTTATCGATCATTTTTACATGTAATAGATTGGACCTTGATTAAGAAAAATGATACATGTTTAATTTTGTAAATTTTCCTTTCTAATTGATTACTTAATGTAGTACTTTGATTCTTTATTTTTTTCCTTCTCTTGTATGCTTGGTAAACTAACGACTTCCTGTTTTCGTTTTATAATATTTGGCATTTCATAAATAAAAAAAAGGTAAAAAATTGAACGAGTTAAAATTTGGTGTGAATTCTAATTTATTTATCGATCATTTTTACATGTAATAGATTGGACCTTGATTAAGAAAAATGATACAAGTTTAATTTTGTAAATTTTCCATTCTAATTGATTACTTAAGGTAGTACTTTGATTCTTTATTTTTTCCTTCTCTTGTATGCTTGGTAAACTAACGACTTCCTGTTTTCGTTTTATAATATTTGGCATTTCTTAAATAAAAAAAAGCAAAAAATTGAACGAGTTAAAATTTGTTGTGAATTCTAATTTATTTATCGATCATTTTTACATGTAAAGACTACATTCTCCAGAAATCAGATCTCCAAACAACAATAAATCTTTTTAAGAAAAACTTTGGATAACATCAATAAAATTTGGATCCATAAAAGAAAAGCGAACAATATTGTTGGAGATGCGAGGAATCAAACCCCGTGCCTCTCGCATGCGAAGCGAGCGCTCTACCATATGAGCTACCCCCGGTTTGTTTAACTTGGTGTTTATATGATTTTAGTAGGCGTATTTTAATATTCTAATTATTTTATTGTAGCGGATAGGTAATTTTTTCTAATTTTTCTGGATAAGAATTACACTTCTCATTTATTTGAAAAATAAAATATATCTCACTGTCGATGCCTCGATGATAGTTTCAGTTTTTACATATATATATTCATCAACTAAAAACAAAATCCTTTAAAAATAGATTTGACCATAGAAGTTTGTCCTAATTTTGTTCACAATGAAATATCCACTTGCTCTTGTTGAAGTTACATTCGAATTAAACTACGTGAAAAGAAGTGGCCAAACTAAACTCTATGTTCTACACTTTTAACATGCTCTATTGTAGCAGCACCAAACCGTGGTTTCACAAAATAGTTATAGACCATATTATGTCTTTTCACACTTAAAAGTCAATAAACACGATCATTTGGTGCTAGCACATTTCTTAAAGCGAATATTGTTACAGTACATGAAAGGCGAAGTGTGAAAGGGAAAGTTTCTCTACTTAATTGGGAGAGATTGTATCTATTATATAATGCCATTATTACAAGTACAAGAAAAAGGAAATGATACATAATTGATACAATATTAAATACAGAATATTGACATTGAGTAAATCATAGGATATGAATATATCAATATATGGGAATGATATATTATTGTCTATTATCCCCCTTCAAGCGAAACGGCGGCGAGCAAACACTTAGTAACTCCCGAAAGCGTTCAAATTGAGGCCGTGGTAAGCTTTTGGTGAAAATGTCGACCAGTTGAAGCTTGGTAGGAACAAACCGAGTATGAAGCTTGCCAGACAAAACGAGCTCACGGACAAAGTGATAATCTAGGTCAATGTGCTTGGCCCTCTTATGAGAGACGGGATTTTGACTCATGAACAGGGCACTACAGTTATCACACGGTAACGTAGGGCTATCCGGTGGAAGTGCATGAAGCTCACGTGACAGGTGAGTGATCCAAATAATTTCAGCAGCAGTATTGGCCATAGCTCTATATTTGGATTCGCAGCTTGATCTAGAGACAGTGGGTTGTTTCTTTGCACTTCAAGAGACAAGATTGCCTCCTAAAAAAATTGAATAACCATAAGTTGACCGTCGTGTTTCAATACACCGAGCCCAATCGGCATCTGAATAGCCCAGAATGGTGGTGTTCTTGGGTCGGCTAAAAACAAGACCATGCAAGATTGTCCCCTTTACATAGCATAATATACGTTTAACAAGTTGAAAATGATGATCAGTAGGAGCATGTAGAAACTGGCATGCCTGATTTACCGCATATGCAAGGTCGGGCCTGGTAATGGTTGAGTATTGTAAGGCACCAACAATCGAGCGATAGAAAGTAGGTTCAGAGTAAGCAGAACCAACGGATGTGAATGAATCAGTGGTGGCTAGGGGTGTGGGTACAGGTTTGGTATCAAGAAGGCCGGCACGATTTAGTATGTCACGTGCATATTTTGCTTGGCTAAGAAACAACCCATCCTTCGTGTGAACAACCTCTAAACCCAAAAAATAGCTTAAGGACCCCAAATCTTTTATTGCAAATTCATTATGCAAAAGATTAATGAAATTGGTGATCATAACAGGTTTATTACCGGTTAGGATCAAATCGTCCACATAAACAAGAAGATACAAGAGGCAGTCTCCTTGATTAAAAACGAACAACGACGTGTCGGCTTGGCTACATGTAAAACCGTAAGAGACGAGGAACGAGCTCAACCGTTGAAACCAAGCTCGCGGTGCTTGTTTTAAACCATAAAGCGCCTTATTTAGTTTGCACACGTGATTGGGATAACCAGAATCAACAAAGCCCAGTGGTTGTTCCATATAGACGGTTTCTGCGAGAGATCCGTTTAAAAAAGCATTGTTTACATCTAGTTGGTGTAGAGACCAACCGTTTATGACTGCCAAGGATAAGAAGATTCGAACGGTTGATGCTTTCACGACCGGGCTGAAAGTGTAGTTAAAATCAAGACCCGGGATTCGAGTGAAGCCTTGAGCAACCAGGCGGGCCTTATAACGATCAAGCGACCCATCCGAGTGGTATTTGGTGAGAAAAGCCCACTTGGAACCAACGACATTGGCTGTTGGAGGTCGAGGTACTAAGGTCCAAGTATTATTGTGATGAAGAGCATCTATTTCCTCATGCATAGCATGCATCCAATGTGGACTTTTAGTGGCGGTTCGAAAGCTTTTAAAATCAGAGGTAGTAAGTAAGGCGGCATGAAGGCTGTGATGTACGATATGGGCAAGTGTGGCACGGTGCTTGGGATTGGGCTTGTAGGTGCCAACCTTGGATCGGGTAATCATAGGATGAGCTGAAGATGAGATGGGTGGGTTGATAGGAGTGGCCGATTGGGGTGAACAAGGGTCCAAGGTGGGCAGCGATTGTGTGGCAGTGGGTGGAGATGGGGACAAATTTATACCTGGTTGGGGTGACGCTGATGTGGTAGCTGGTTGGGGTGAGGGTGGGGTAGTGGGGATGGTTAATGGTTCAACCAAGGAAGATGTTTGGGATGGTGCATGGAGAGATGCATCATGCATGGGTAACTTATCTTTGCATAAAGTACAAGGAATGAAAACAGTGGGTGTTGAATGTGTTGTGAGTGGGAGTAGGGATGGGTGGAGGGGTATAATTGGAAGTGTTTTCTTGATAGGTGGAAAGTAGCAATTTAGTCAAGTCGGAGGAGGAAGAGTTGGCTTTATATGGAAACATGGTTTCGTCAAAACGAGCATGACGGGTAACATACATGCGAGATGTTTGAGGGTCTAAACATTTATATCCTTTGTATTGAGTTGCATAACCCATGAAAATACAACGAATGCGACGGGGAGCTAATTTATATGGAGGCAAAATGACAAATAACCAAGTCTTTTTAAAACCGAAATAGTGTCAAAGGCAACATGACCCAAACGATAATGCCATAGTTCAAACGAGGCTTTATTGGAAAACAAAGAAGAAACAAAAGCAAGATTCCCATCCCGGAGCACGTAAAGACCATTTTCACACCGACCTTGAGCTAGAGGCTGGCTTGTTTTCCGGTCCTGAATAGTAAAAAAGGTTGGGAAAATAAGACATCAACGGGATAATCGGTGGTTAATTGACTGACGGATAGAAGATTCTTGGTTAAATTAGGAACAACCAAGACATCTTTTAACGACAAATGTTTATTAATAGAAAAATGACCGGTATGAGAAATTGGTAAAAAATTGCCATTACCAAAAGCAACTTTAGAGTTACCCTTATATGGAGCGATGGAATGAAGGGGGGTCGTAGAATTTGCCATATGAGTAGTGGCTCCGGAGTCGGCTAGCCAATCAGGAGCACCCGTGGTGACATGGCATTGTGCCTGAAAAGCTTGAGCAACAGTTTCATCAATATTATGAGCCGAAGCATAGTCAGATAGACGGGGACATTTGTCTGCATAATGACCCTCGTTTCGGCATAACTGGCATTTAGGTGGTCGACGAGGGCCACGAGAGAAGGCTTGTGGACTGGCACTACGAGCACCAGGAGAGTGAGCAGGAGACTTGCCTTTGTTCGGATACAAACCCGGACCTGAACCACGATTACCGGAAGCACGATGCTGATTTGCCACGAAAGCAACCGAGGGCGGTGTGGGTGGGTGAATGGTTTGCAGAAACTGTTCTTGGATTTCAGCCTTAGTAACCAACTCTCTGAAGGTAAGTGCAGTAGGATTAGTACGAACAGCAGTAGAGAAATTCTCAAACGACGCTCCAAGACCACACAAAAAATAGTGGATCATATCGGATTCATTTACGGGTTCACCAATGGCGGCCAATTGGTCACAGATGGCCTTGAACTTATGACTGTATTCGGTAACAGATTCAGAGCCCTTGGTGAGTCTACGGAGACTATCACGTAGCAGATGCATTCTTTCAATAGAAGAGTTGCTATAGGCAGCTTCGAGGGCTAACCAAATTTGCCGGGCAGTCTTGAGACCAATCACTTCAGCCACAGCTTCTTCCGTAAGAGATACGTTAAGGATGAGAACTGCTCGTTGATCGGCCTTTAACCATTCTGCATATTTAGGGTTGGCGGGTGCCATCGGATGAAATACTGGCAGGAGGAGGGTTGATGGTGCCATCAATATGGCCGGTTAGCTTTTGGTAGGAGAAGAGGGGAAGCATTTGATTATGCCAATAGAGGAAATTGGTGGATGAGAGTTTGAGAGGAATCATGTGAAGTACGGTGGCCATGGGAAGAGTTCCATCGGTGGAGGAAGAAGAATCCATGAGAAAGATGGAGAGAGCTTGAGAGGGGCAGGGAGGGAGGGAGGGAGGGTAGGGTTAGGATCGTAGAAGGCGTGATAGCATGTGAAAGGGAAAGTTTCTCTACCCAATTGGGAGAGATTGTATCTATTATATAATGCCATTGTTACAAGTACAAGAAAAAGGAAATGATACATAATTGATACAATATTAAATACAGAATATTGACATTGAGTAAATCATGGGATATGAATATATATCAATATATGGAATGATATATTATTGTCTATTACGAAGGAAAGAATGAGGTTTTGGCCCTAGTAAAGGCCACATATGTGGACAATAATAATAATGATCAAACTCGACATTGGCGGTTCAAACAGATACATCATGAGTCGGCCGTGGGAGGGGAGGTGGAGGGAGGTCCAGCTAGGGAATAGAAAACAAATGCTCCAAACGACGATGTTAGAACTTAAAAAATTTATGCATTCGGAGTCCAAATGCTCCAGAAGATCACCAACATCTTATCGATAGATACCAAGTTTTATGATCACTAATGCCTCATATTCTAGAAAATTATTAAAGAAACTTTCAAAGTTTCATTTATATTTTGATAAACGGTTATAACGTTGAAACCATGACCGAATATGATAATAAATATCTTTAATATTTCATATGAAAAATATGTCCAAAATACCATATTAGAAAACAAAAGGTTTGGTTGTCAGAACGTATTGCAGAAAATAAATCATAAAATCAAATATGGTAAGTAACCAAAAGTTACTAGATAAATACATTTGATGACCAAATAGGTCATCCATATAGCATCATAATGTGCTAAATTATTAAAAGTGCTAACTAGCACCCCTATAAGTAATCTAAAAGCTTCGCTACCAAAACACTTATCAGATTTATATTGAATTTTCTTTGTAAATAGATCTTTATGCGTTCCAAAGACAATCTCCTACAAACAATCCCTCTTCTATGTGACCATTTTCATATTCGATGATCTTATGTGATGATTGCGATATTATCATATGTGAGCTTTTTAGCTACCCAAATGTAGCTTATACCTGACGATATGAAATATTGTTCTTAGACATGGTTTAACGTTGTTTTTTACTAAGCAATTATAAGAACCATTGTGGGGGATTATAATGTGAAGTGCTGTGAGAGCCATATATCATATATGGTCTATATGAGATTTGCTCGGCAATATGGAGCGTTGTTTTTTGACATGGTTTAATGTTGTTTTTTTTGAAAGCAATTATGATGGTCGTTATTGGGTACAACGTAAAGGATGGTGAGAGACGTATGTAGTTGAAATATCTAGATAAGTGTTGAGCATTCAACAACTCATGTATGCATATAAAACAATTTGGCTGCATTAATTATGATAAGGTACAGTAGTCATCTTTACATAACAACATGCTACTCTCCATGCCTCTGAAATAATCAATTTTTAAACCAACTGGTGATTACAAATACTCCTAGATATTCTCTCTCTCTCCTTGTTTCTAGCTGGAGAAGATAACCTAATTCACAATCGCCACCAAATCACAAGCCTCGTCGGAGAAGACAACCACTATCACATAAAATCCGACAAGAATTGATGCAGAATCGCTCTCTATCATCCTCCCCATTTTTCCGCTCTCTCCTCATCTCGTTGATTTTCCAACCTATGTTTTTTCGATGTGCTTGTCGGTGAGGGTGGTTTGGTTGTGGTGGTTCAATATTTGATGCGATGTACATAAATGGTTCAAAATATATCCGTCTTTGGACTATGGGAGATTGAATAACTTTCGTGGTCTGTACAAGTCGTTTTGTTTCACTAATTACTACTATTCCATATATGTCATGGTACGGGATTATCTGGACTACAAAAGCAACCTAGATTATAGAGAGAGATCTGATAATTAATAGTCAACAAATTGTGATTCATTTATCAACAGGTTTTTTCGACTTCTAAAGCGATGTGATGGGTCCATAGTAGTATAAGAAAAGTTGTCATGGTGGCTCCATTGTGGTGCGACGATGGCCGGTAAAACATGGAGGAGTTGTGAAGGTGGGTGGTGATGTAGTAAAGGAGCTTCGGAAATGTGAATCATGCCAACGCCATGCTCGCAACACCCTACGTCCCAAGAATGATCTAATACAAGTTTCAACCGCTTGGCCGTTCCAAATATGGTCAATAGACATCATGGGACCCTTCCTAGAAGCTCCAGAAAAAGTGAGCAATTATGGTGGTAGCTATAGACTATTTCACAAAATGGGTAGAGGTCAAGCCTCTAGCATCTATTAGCACCACCATCTTCAAGAAATTCATTTGGGAATTCATCATCTGTTGGTTTGGCCTACCGTAGACACTAGTTAGCGACAACGGCACTCAATTCGCCAACAGAAGCTTCAGGAATGGCTTGTGGAGCTACACGTAAAACAAGTATTCACATCTGTAGCACACCCGCAAGGCAACGGCCAAGTAGAAAGAGCTAATCGAAGTATCCTAGACGGAATAAAGTCAAGGCTAGGAACGAAACGAGACGGATGGGTAGATGAACCCCGCACGTCCTTTGGGCATACCGGACATTAAAGAAAACCAACCATGAAGAGACCCCGTTCAGCTAACTTATGGGACAGAAACAATGAGACCCGTGGAGATTAATTTACCTTCCGCGAGGGTATTGTTAGTCTAGGAAGACAATGAAGCAGAACTATGTCTAAACCTGAATCTGTCAGAAGAAAGAAGAGAGTTGGCAGCAATTAAAGAAGAAAAGTATAAGCGCCAACTCGAGAAATATTAAAACAGCAGAGTCAAGAAGTGCACATTTAAAGTGGGGGGTTATTTTATCCCGCAACAGAGAAGATTCAAATGCGGAAACCCCAAGGACCTTAAAAATCACCCAACTGCTGGGAAAATGTGTCTGGTCCTTAGAGAAAATAGACGGAACACCAGTTCCACGCACATGGAACGCAGCACAGCTGCAGAAGTGTTGTATTTAATGATATGTATGAAACGGGCCTAGGGCCATCTTATTTCATAGTAATACAAAATTCTTTCTTATTATTTATCTTTTAAGCATATTCTAAATGACGTTGAAGAACAAACGCATAGTAGAAAAGCAAAAATTAAAAATATTGCAAAGAGGATATAAAACAAAAGGATTTTATTATTTCCAAAGTATACAAGGCTTGCGTTACATAAGATCAACAAAAAGCATCACATAGCCAAAACGGACATACAACCACGATTCATAGAAAACAACAAAAAGTTAGTCATAGTCGACTAACTCCTCTTCCTCGGATTCCTTCTCATCATCCTTACCCTCGGGCTGATCACCACCGCTACCTGTTAGGATTAATTCACACACGAAACTGAACACATACACGAAAGCAATAAATGAGCATGAGGATTTAACGTGGTTCGGTCTAAACTGACCTACGTCCACAGGTGGCAACCAGGTCTTCTTTATTGAGTAACAAGGGATTACAAGTACATAACGTCATATATATAGAGATTGATCTAGGGTTTATAACTTATTAAACAAGAAATCTAAACCGGGCTGGGCTTAGGCCCGGCCACCCTCACCCGTATCCTCTTTTGACTTATAATAATAAACCGACCCAGGCAAGGCCTACGAACCCAACAATTTCCCCACTCGGAGACCTTGAGTACTATCGTCTGCACTCCTCATCGTACTTCTATAATCTAAACATTAAACTTCTTCTAGTTGTCACCACCTTCTCATCAATTAACTTGAAGGCCCGTTGAAGCTCCCCAGAGCTCCAACACATCAGTCATGGCTAAAACTGCCCCTGACCCATTCTCTGTCCCAACCGGCTCCTACTGTAACGAACTACTGGATCCTGAGATATCCCGAGAACAAACACTCTCCATATTCAACAAGTAATTCACTGGAGAGACTTTTACAGCTGGAATACTGGTTTTCTTAATCCAC
Organism: Bidens hawaiensis; assembly: GCF_021521415.1. NCBI lineage: Eukaryota > Viridiplantae > Streptophyta > Magnoliopsida > Asterales > Asteraceae > Bidens > Bidens hawaiensis. The sequence continues at coordinate 432,488 of NW_027491445.1, read as the reverse complement.
TGTCGACCTGAAACTGTAACTGAAACACGGCCTATGCTCCCACTGTCATGATGTCCTCCTACTGATTTAACCTTCCAAGATCGTTCATCCCGAACCTTGACTTTGGCTTTGGGTTTGTAACTTGCAAAACGAACCTTCTTCTGCCCACGAGATTCTATGAACCGGACTTTGTGTTTCATCGAAACTGGATTCCCTCCTTTCGGTGACATATCGACCATATACAATGAACCAATTTTCTTGCCACGAGATTCCCTTTGACTACCTTCCACTGCCCATTCCCGAACTTAACATCGTGTCCATAGTCATCCAACTGCCCAACTGAAATTAAACGTTTCTTCAAGCTTGGAATAACCCTCACGTCTTTCAAAGTCCAAGAAGTACCGACTGAAGTTATCAAATCAATATCTCCCATACGCGTAACCTCTAGAATATCATCGTTCGCAAGTCGAACCTTTCAAAAATCCCCAAACTTTAGATTCTTCATCGTTTCACTACAGTGAGTGGCATGAAACGATGCACTAGAATCCATCACCCAAGCATCAATGTTACTCTCAACACTGCAAACCAAAGCCTCATCACTACTGACCCCGTCATACGTGTCATCTTCTGTAACGTTCACCTCTTTCTTTCCATTCGGACACGGACTCCTGAAGTGTCCCTTCTCTTTACAACCCCAGCATTCTATATCTTTACAAGTCTTACACTGACTCCTCTTCCTGCTCCCACTGCCTTGTAGTTTTCCCCTACTTATACCTTCTGTGACTAGCATATTGCCTGATGTTTCACCTGAACTTCTACGTCTTGAATCTTATCCCAGAATCAAGTCCCGAATCCCATCAAAAGTAATTTTTGTAGACGAAATACAAATCGCAGCCACTGTTTGCGACCAACTGTCGGGAAAAGAGGATAATAACAATAGGCCTTGAACTTAATCATAAAACTTAATGTCAACTGACACTAAGCGAGACAGGATCAAATTAAGAGTATTAACATGCGTGTAAATGACCCACCCTCTTTCATTCTTGTTGTCACTAGCTCTCGGATAAGATAGACCTTATTTGTTGCCAAAAGCTTCTCATACACGTTGGATAGTGCCTCCATCATACTACGCGTTGTGGTTTCTTTCATGATGTTAAACGCCACATCTTCCGACAACGACAAAGTAATACAAGCCCTAGACTTCTTGCCTAACTTCTTCCAGTCTTCATCAGACAACTTTTCTGGTTTTTCATCCTCAAGCACTACATCTAAATCTTTCTGACAAAGTAGCGCTTCTATCTGCATCTTCCACCAACCAAACTTCTGTCCGTCAAACTTTTGTATTGAAACATCTCCGTCTTCTGCCATGACAATGACTAAAACGAAAACCTGGATAAAAAAATAGACATAGCAATGACACGGACCTGAACTTAACGGTTGTTCTACTGAACTCTGTTAAAAATCAACCTATTTAAACGCAGCGGAATAACGAACTTTAAATCAGAAACCGAAACTTTAACTGAAACGATAAAACCTAAAAAACGCGGTTGGCACTAGTTCTCTATTTCCTTAAATGATTCTTCTAATTGACAACGGTTATTCGGCGAAAATAGGATCTTGATTCAAATGGTCTTGACTCATGCTTTGCAATAATAGGATCCTGACCAAATTTATTTCTAGGCTAAGCTGCCCAAGATTTTGGGCCACACAAAATTAAATAGGTTGGGCTTACTGCCCTTATATTTAAAGGCCCAAAAAAATAAATATCTGGCCCACTAAAAGAACTTGAATCTTGTCCAAAAAATGAAATCTTGGTCTAACCTCTCACGTTGTTTATGGTAAAAAAAGTTGAATACTTCCAAAAAACAACTTTTGCTTCAACCTTATCTTCAACTAAGCAACTAAGCACCCTGCTTCATCTTCTTCTTTGACCTTCTAGTATTCAACTCGAATAAAAATTAAACCGTGTTCTTCTTCGCAACACTCGAACTTCCTTTTCTTTTGATCCGATACAAACAGCCGCAAAGCGACGGCGGCGCTAGGGTTAGCGGTGGCTGCCCTAACAGAACCCTTGACCGGCTGTGACTTCTACTTCCTTGGTTCATGTTAGCGCCGGCGCAATCGCTGGTGAGGCTATGATTAATTGCTTTCAAAACAGAAACCAAAGATCATCTACGAGCTAGCAACAATATTAGGGTGGCGGCTATTCATCTGCCTACGTAACCCTAAAAAATGATTCTGATGCGGCGATAACGAGCAGAACTAGTTCAAGCGTGTTCTTCGTGTGTAACAAAACCTAACCTCTGATACCAATCTTTAGGATTCATTCACACATGAAACTGAACACATACACGAAAGCAATAAACGAACATGAGGATTTAACGTGGTTCGGTCTAAACTGACCTACGTCCACGGGTAGCAACCAGGTATTCTTTATTGAGTAACAAGGGATTGCAAGTACATAATGCCATATATAGTGAGATTAATCTAGGGTTTATAACTTATCATATAAGAAATCTAAATTGGCTGGGCCCGACCACCCTCACTCGTCTCCTCTTTTGACTTCAAATAATAAATCGACCCAAACAAGGCCAACGAACCCAACATTACCATCACCTCTGTGGCCATGGCGGAAGGCTCATCCTCATAACCAGGGGATATAAATCAACCCTCGTGAAAGCTGCCTTCAAGCAGATCAAGCCGTGCGGCCTACCGGCCAACTTCAAAGCAGTTCGAACAACGCCGAACATCAAGTTTTCATACTTCACCTATATGTCCTGGTAAATTTGATCATAATCAATATCATGCAGAAGGAAGTCGGTGACAGGGCGGTTGGCGGCAAGGAGTTATCCAACTTTAGTTCAGATTTGTGTGCGGCGGACAAAAGCTCTGCAACACACTCAGTCAACTAAAGACAATCCTTGACCCACTCAACAACCTGGAAAACAAACAAACGATTAGTAATTAGGCCACAAGATAATAACAAAAGATAATTCATACCCTGCGGACGAAGTCTGTCATGAACCAAGTTTGGTCTGCTTGAAGGGTCTTAACAGTGATGTCACTCATGAGGAGTTCTTCAGCTTGGCCAGCAACTCTGATATCAAGAATAACTAGGGCTGTCAATTTATAACACGAACCTGTTAACAAGACATGGGTTTTAACAGGTTTGGGTTTTAGCTTAACAGGTTTCGTATCTTAAACAGGTTGACATGTTTAAGACATGTTAATATTCGTGTCCTAACAGGTTAAAGACCTGTTAACCTGTTAGTAATCTGTGTAGATTTTTAATTTAAAAAAACAAATATATATACACTCCTAAAATCCTAAACCTAAAGTCATACTTATATACGATATTTCATTCATGTCCGTCAGAATCTGATATTATATTTTTAATGGATGTTATGATTTGCTTCTATGGCTTTTTATTACAAGTATGTTATGGATTTGCGTTTTTTTTTGTTTCATATATGTTAAGCATTGTGGTTTTTTGTTTCAAATATGTTATAGATTATGTATTAATTAAGACTTTTATGTTTGTTTTGGAAATTTTTGTTTCATTACACGTGTATTATTCATTGGATGTTTAAGTATGTCCCTTAACAGTTCTTAACAGGTTAACCTGCTACTAACCAGGTTCGTGTTCGTGTTTGAAAAAAATGACACGATTAGTTATCGGGTCGTGTTCTTGTTTAGTACAACAAGTCATCGTGTCTTATCGTGTCGTTTCTTATCGTGTCGTGTTCGACATGTTATGACAGCCCTAAGAATAGCATTATCAGAAGTCAATTTCTCCACTTGAGCACCCTTAGCAGCGGTGTTGGCCTGCGAAAATTCAAGATCAGCCTTCAATCGAGCAATCTCATCATCCTTCTCTTGAATAGCCTTGTCCTGAGTGGTTATGGAAGAGGTGAGGTCAACAATCAGAGAAACTTTCTCTGTAAGAAATCTGTCATGAGCTACTACTTGCTCTCACAAAGCAGCAAGAGCAGCATTAGAAGATTCTAAGTCAGCTTCAGCTTTCACGCTTGCTCGCGGGCACCTTTCAACTTTAAATTCCCACGCTGACAAGATACTTCCCAATGATGGGGGCTTCGCTATGTTTCACAAAATCGGATGATAGCTCTTGGCGAACAATATCAAGGCTCCGCTTAGCAGTATGGGCTTCTTTTCGGTGCTCCTCGGCTTCCTTTTCCAGCCTTTCACAATCCGCTGTCATCAAAGACCAATCCTCCCTCATAGCCATCCACTCCCGGGTTATTTCAAAGTTGGTAGAAACTGAGCGAGACACTCCGCGGGCGTAATCGTCATAAAGATGACCACGAGAATGCCCGCGTTGATAATCGAGCTCCGCGGGAGGTAGATAGTGGCTCACAAAATCATGACAGACAGAAATGTCGTTGAACCGAGAATGAGAAGTGAAACTCCAAGAAGAAACAAAGAATTCTTCCCCAAAACGAGGTAGTGGGCCATGAAATCCACCATACCCTCTACCACTAGTACTAAACTTATCACCACCACTGTGCCACCACCCACACCATCACCACCTTCTCCGCCACCACTAGAAGGTTTGTCCTGGAAGTTTGCAAAAGTAGGATCTTGAAACATCGAATGAGGTGGTGTAGACGGAAGATCACCAATAAGGTCAACATCGGTTTCAACATCTTAAGCCGGAGTTTCCAAGTCACCTCCCTCAAACTCAGCATCTTTCATCGGAGAAGGAGAGGGAGAAGGTAAATACCTATCAAGAGCCGAGAAGGAGGAGAAGACTGATGAGGGGGAGTAGGAACCCTTTCCTTGATCACATGGCCACCACGAGGTCCTTCGTTGGATTTCTTCTTCAAGGAGTCTGGAAAATACATTAAAAGCCACAATAAAAACAAAAATAAAAGGTAACGCAAAGCGAAAGCACGAAGAGATACCTGGAGAGGTCACAGAATTTTTCGCTAACTTATCACTAAGCTTAGCCTTCTTGCGGATAGGAGCAAGAGATTCAAGATTGAGGGAACTTTCGGATGCAGCAGCTTGCACAGAAGGCTTAGCAGTACCACTCGAAGAGAGAACAGTCATAGGGGCTCCCTTTCGCTTCTTCTTCCCTGACTTAACTTTCTCGCCCTTCTAGCGAGAGGTGAGATCAACAGCAGTTTCCGCATCAGGACCTACCAAACTTTCAATGGGAATACAAAGCTTTCACGAGTCTATTCGAGAATGGGAAGCTCTCATTCCAGAAAATCTCGACTGGTCATAACACCCGGATCACCTTCAACAAGGGATAGAATAACACTTCTCATGGTTGACAAAAAGGGAGTGGATAGTTAAGCAAATTAAAGATATCACTAAAAAAGCGGAAAGATATAATTAAAACAACACGTACACAAATCGTCACGGCCATAAAAAGGAATCTTATGCGGCCTTGACCAAATGCGGCTCATTCCGGTAGTAACCAAAGCGAACTCTTGGATAGCAAAGAGGTGTTTCTTGAGTAGTCAAAGTCTGGTTCCAATACTGGTCCTTGTAGCCTTGTGGAGGTAAATTTTCAATCTTCTCAGAAGGATAATGGTAATTCATGGGAAGGGGGGACGGCATCCATGCGGATGTAAAAGAACTTTTGTTTCCACTCAACAAACTCCGCGGAGCTTCCCCAAAAAAACCCAACTTCTTGTCGCGCAGATGGAACCTAAACCAACCATCTTTGGTATGGAGCTTGTAAAAGACGTTGAAACTATCAACAGTGGGAGTTATACGTTGACTCCGGCAACAAAATGCAAAATGACGAAGACGCATCATCCCAAGCAGATGTATATAGGTAATATGGAGGACATAGGACAACGACATGTCACCGACAAACATGGTAATAGGCAGACGGAGTTACCATGGCCAAAAGAGTATAAAGCCAATTTACCGGCCGGAGCATCCATGGCGGTGCTGCCGTCGGCAGGTAATTCTGGCTCCCACTCCGGAAAGACATGATAACTCGAAATCAGGGTTTCGAAGTCAGAACATTTCCATTTAATAGCCACTATTAATCAAGGAACCACCACTCTTCTTGCTACCTTTCTTCTTCCTCGTCTTCTCATCAGTAGAGGAAGTCGCAATTAATCGTTGGCAAATGTGGGAAAACAAGGAAAATAAATGAAAAATCTTGACATATGAGAGATAAATCTAAAAGGAGAAGAGAAAAAGGAAATCGAAGAAAAATAGGGTAACCAACCTATCTATACTAACCGTCGGTGGAGAAAGGGGTAAACCGGAATATTAAAAAAACCATGGGGTCTAATAAGAGAGCGACACGTCATGCTGGAGTTTCGAAAATTTTAAAACAAGTGAGAGTGTGAAACACATGTGCCGAAAGTTGAAAAGACTCGCTGCCATGTCAGACGCCGCCTAACGACACTGGAAATAGACACACTTGTGGGAAGATCTTATCCATATTAAAAAAATCCAGTTACAATTCAGTTACCACCTGGTCAAAATGCAATTTAAGGAACCTTCCGCACTAAAAAGGATGCAAAAGAACCCAATGGTAAAAACAACAAAACCAAAGACAGCAAGAAACCATCCGCGTCGACGGGGGAATGACAGTCAAAAGAACAATAATCTTCCAAGGTTGTAACAACCAGATAAACAACAAAGTTTGGTTGGAATGAAGCCTGGTCCGAGATCACCACTAAATACAAAGAGTATACCAAGCACGTAAGCAATGATTTTGGACCATGCTACATACCAATCAATCAAGTTATTGTAAAACATAATAGGTGATCGAAAAAGAAAGAGAATTGGAAAGCAAATAGATATTAAAGAGAAATTGTGTAGAACAATGAAACTCAGTGCCTATTTGTACTACCAGAATTAAATGCGGTAGATAACTACTGTGCGCAACACGTAGAAAGCACCAATAAAAAGAAGGCACGTGGCGCAGAAGCATGGAGAGTTAATGTGCCGCCATGCAGAAGCATTTATAAGGCACCTGGAATCACCACAGCTAGTTGTCAAGCAAACAGTTAAAAGCTACCTCCATAAATAACCTCATAAATAACCGTCATGGACAAGTGACGAAAGAAAACCACAAAATCCTACAAATAAAAGTCCAATATTCACCCATAGATGAAAACCGCGGAAGAAACAATGGACTAGGGGGCTTGTGGAGGTAGGGTACCAAATAACGCACATGATAATACAAGACAAACCCTCCGCATACGCGGAAGATTCCCCGCAGAAAAGATATACTTCCCATGAGAAAGGTGCCATCATCAAGGCAGAGATAACCATCCGCATACACGGAATATCTTTTGCAGAGAGAGATATATCCCCTGCAGAAGAAATACTTAACGCTTAACAACCCAAGGAGGTTAGTGGAAGATACGTTATGCTAAAAGGCAGGAAACCACGTGACAGGGAAGGGAAATGCCAATCACAGGTCATGATCCCTATAATGTCCACGACTGCACGATGGACTAATCAGGAAAGGCCAACATTGTACATGCCTACAACAATAATCTCCATATGCCATCTGTCCAACTAATTAGGGGTCATTATCATGCTCAACCATAAGATTAGAAGGTTCATTGAGTGGGACAGCTGGCTCAATCCTTCTCCTCCCATTTGGCTATAAATACTAGAATAGAACCAACGGTAAAGGGATCAACAACCTTATTCTCTCTAAGAATTCACTCATCACTTACCATATTGATTCTCACGCTGGAGGGAGGTTATGAGAAGGCCCCCTACTCCCCTTCTCGTAACGAGCTTATGGTATTCGGTTTTGCATGGGGGTAGTCGGGACTCATACTGATCAGCTCATAATAGCCGTCGGACATACATTGAGCTAAGCCCACTAGGGGTTAGTTTATTGTTTTTTCACTCTTGGTCGAGATATTAGGCTAAGCCTACTAAAGGTTAACTTAGTGTTTCTTTGATATAAAAAAGAGACCGGAAGTGATCTCTTGACATACCACAACCATATGCTTTATTATAAACTAGGATAGAGCTCGTGTGATACACGGGTGATTAAAAAAATAAAAAACTGAGTCATGGGTTATAAAATAACTAAAAGGGTTCATGTACCATATTGCGTTTATAAAAAGAGATGATAAAATAGGAAGCTACTCACATGACATTTACGTGACATCCTATGTAGAAGCCCTAGAATGATGTCATGCGGAAAAATCATCTTGCTTTAATATTATATTATACACTTTTGACCCGTAACCTCGTAATACATTTGTAAAAAAAATTCAGCAAATTGATCAGAATGTGGAAACCAGTTATTATTTCTTAGGTAATAACTAACTTGAGATAATTAGAAATTGTTAATAATATAATTCTAAGAAAGTCATAATTTATTTAATTGAGTTAATTAATAAATATTAAATATTAATAAATGCATTAATTGTTGTATGATTTAACATAAAAATGTATTAAATTGAAGGAGTGGTAATTAAAAAATTAGTTAATTAGGTGGAATATGTATAAATGAAAATTGATTAATTGACATCCCATGTGAATGACATATTTGAAGGACATGTGGCAAACATGTATCTACCTATTCTAATAAAGTAAAATAAATGTGGACACTTGTCATGTTTTGGTTAATTATCACAATTTTTTTCCCTCCAAAACTAATATACCCTAATATATGTAATAAATCAATAATGATTCACTTTCCTTTTACACTATATTTATATAATATCTATATATTTTTTTAAATATAAATATTAACATATTATTTTACTATATATTTCAAAATACTTGATCAATTTCAAAAATCAACAACAAATCATGTTTCTCAAATGAAAATTGTTTCGGGTTTTTTGTGGAACTTAAATTTGATTTTATGGGTCAAAAGTTGGTAAATAGATCGTTTGGTATAATTAACTGCATTTAGGTTAAAATTTGTAACGGGTCAAAAATGAAAATTTTGAGTATTTTTAAAAGTTTGAGAATGCATAATAGATTTATCGTCAAATTTGTTATGGGTTCAAAGTGTTGACTTTAAAATGTCAAAAGTATGAAAGTTAGAAGTTTAAACATGATTCGGGTTTCAAATTTATTTTTAAGGGCATTATTTGAAATAATCAAAGGTTCGGGATTTGGCAAACGGACTATTTTTCCCTTAACTATTAAAATATAAGAAAAGGTTGCGAACACTTTCGACGTGCCACCCCCATGCCTATCAATGCTATCTAACTTTTATCAAATTTGAAATATTTATGTCAACATTAATTTTCCTTTAATGGTGATCAGAGCGTTTTCTGGGAAGCATGTCATGCAAAATTATGCTCAAATGAATATTCACAAAATTGAATGGGTTAACATGTTATTTTTTATGTTGTCATTATGACAAAGTCGAGAAGCCCACTAAAACTTATCAAAATCTTTTTCATGGTGTAGCTCAGAAAAACATAGCTCTTGAAGAACATCCATTGTTATAATTTAATGTTATACTTTCCTTTGAAGGGTGGTAAATTGATAAATATATCAATAAAGGTAACGCTCCCTTTGTATTTAAGCTGAGTGATTAGAACTACTATCGTATGAGAAGCTTTATTTCTAAAATTGGTTCATAACCAAAAGTCTTTCAATTATACATATATGGCACCGAGAATGAATTTTTCAATAGAAAGAAACATTCTCGGGTACGTTTTTGCACGGACATTTTTTTATTAAGTTAATTTAAAAAAATCATTTTGTGATATAAATAAAATCAATTTATGTACACATTGTATAGATACAAGCATAGATGTAATACATTTTTTTTTCATATACGCTATGCAATTATTTTTTTTACTTATAATTTTATAATTTGAATCATCCCGTGTGTGACACGGGCTCTAAAACTAGTTGCTTTAATATATTAGTTAGATTAGATAGTTAGATAGATTCTAAAACTTCCTTACTACTTGACTAAGTTAGTTACCCGTGTTACTAATGACATTATTTTTGTTAAAGTTTGTAAAAATAGAAATGAGAATAAATACAACTTTTTATATGTTCAATGCTATATGCATAAATTAAGGAGAATTAAAAAGATATGAGTTTTATTTTAAGCTTTAATTTTGACATACTTATAACATTTTAATATAATCTTGATTTCAAAATTTAAATATTCACCGTGAAGTAGAAGTATTTGGAATTTCTAAAAATGTGTGTGTAATATGTTATCATCACAATAATAGTTTTTTCTACTGATAATTTGTGAAAATCAATCTTAATTAAAATACACATTAATTTTTGAATAATTAAAAATAAAAATGTTAATTTTGACAAAATTCAGAGAATTTAATACAATGTTTAGTTCAAATTCAAATCATATTATGTAACCATTAATGTTATTTGACTGAAATTTTATTAAAAATATGGTAAGTATTTTGAGATTGATAAACTTTTAATGCGAGATTTTTAACTTCAATTTGAATTGATTTTTTGTGTTAAATAATATTAAATCATAATTATGCTATTATATGCATAATTATGCTTAAATTAAGGACCAGTTAAATATATCGTGGTTCTATTTATGCATAAATTATGGAAGTCGATCGGTTTTAATTTATAATGACAATTTTGACATAATGAAAAGATTTTAATATATATAATCTTAAATTCAAATTCAAATAACTATTATCTAATGATGAAATAGTATTTTAATGGAATATTAATAAAAATATGGAAAGTATTTTAATGAAAAGTATTTTAAGGACTAATAAAAAATATCAGGGTTTTATTTTAAGCATGAATTTTGACATAATTAAAAGATTTTGATATAATCTTAAATTCAAATTCAAATCACATTATGTAACCATTAATTGTTATTTAACTGAAATTTTATTAAAATCTGGAAAGTATTTTGAGATTGGAAAACTTTTAATGCGAGATTTTTAACTTCAATTTGTTACGACTTTTAGTGTTAAATAATATTAAATCATAATTATGCTATTATATGCATAGTTATGCTTAAATCTAGCACCAGTTAATTGTAATGAATAATCATGATTAGGATTAGAAAAAGAAAAAATATAATTGCTAACATATACCAATTTGCAGTTCATTTTCTGATGATTATATAACACAAGGGCATCGAGAAAACCATTTGCAGTAGCCCTCTTGGATGAAGTTCTAACTGACCATTTGTTATCACGTAAACTTAAAATAAATATAATCAATTGTTTTCGACGAACACGCAACTCAGGCAGTAGTTCAACCAATCCATTTGCAAATCATACATTTTTTATCATATTTTGCTATCAAAATATTAAAAGACGACACTTTATGATATTGAATTTGAAGTGGTTGAAGCATATCTTTAAACTTGTCATTGTTACTTTTTGCAAATTCATTTAGGAGTTCCTGTAAATTATTATAAAATAAAGTATATAAAATCTAGCTAAAATATTGTAATTCACAAAATTATTATAATACGTACCAGAATTGGGAGTTTAGGATCCTGAATTATAATGTATAAAGAATTCATCAAATTCAAACAGTTTCAAATAACCTCTATGACAAAACACAAAAAATTAGTTAATAATGTATAAACAAAATATAGATGAAGATGATAAAAACAAAAAAAAATGCTTAGAAAAACGGGATTGAATGGACAAAAAATTATTGTATAAACCATAAATAATGTATAAGCAACCAATCGATTAAAGAAATGGGATTTAATGAATAAACCCTAAATTACGAAGAAACAGACAATGAAAATAAAAAATCAAAATATGAAAAATCTCATAATAGTAAGAAACATTTTGATACTTGATAAACGGGAGATGATCTTTATAATTTGATAATAGTTACTAATTTCGTGAGAGAAATTGATTGACGGCAAATTGGAGAGAGATATATGAAAGAGTTGAATGTGGATTAGGGTTTCTTAACAATAAGGTTTAAATAAGAGGAATCAAGTGAGTTGGCAATTAGTAATTGGAAGGTGGTTGACATGACATCTAGGTGGACACCCTAAAATGATGCCATGTAGAAAACTTATTTTGCTTTAATATGTTAGGAAGATTAGTTGGGTAGCTGCCCAACGAAATGAGCATCATAATTAAGGGACCAAACCGGTACTATTCCTATTATTGGTACACAATAAAATAATATTTCAAACAAGAAAAATATAACAATAACCATACTCACCGTCGATAACCCCCAAATTCCGATGGCCGTGAATAAGGAAACTTGACGGACCGAGCTCCGAACTGCAATCCTTCAACTCACTGACCGTTGCCTACACGCTGCATCCAAATGGTTAGCCAAAGCCCCTTTATTATTTCATTTCACTTCAAAACCCCCAAAAAAATATTAAATTATTTGCCCCTAAACAAACAGGGCTGCAGAACAACTGGTGGGCATTGAACAATCATCTCACACTCGGTTTCGTTCCACCGATGAAATTGTATCCACTCACGTGTCTACGCCGGTGCCGGAGGAGGATAATGATAATGAGGATGTGGGTTCGGACTTATTAGCTCTTGCGAAGACGTATATTAATTGCACAGAGTATAGGAGGGCTGCTCATGTTTTATCTGATCAGACTGGCAACAAAGCTTTGTTCTTGAGATGTTATGCTCTTTATCTGGTTCGTTTTAGTTGTTAAATGTTGATTGCTTTTATGCTCACCAGGTAGGCCTGTAAACGAACCGAACGTTCGGTGAGCTATTTGTGAACCGTTCAACTGGAAGTTCGTTTATTTAATAAACGAACGAACATGAACAAAAAATTTGTGTTCGTTTAATTAAACAAACGAACATGAACACATGTTCCGTTCGTTCATTCATGTTCATGAACGTTTGTTTATGTATTAATAGAAAAATAATTAAATATTATCTGGATAGGTCACCGGTTTTATATTTGTTAATTTGTGTTTATTTAAGTGTTTTCATTTAAGTTCGTTTATATTTGTGTTCATTTACATTTGTTCATACATGTTCGTTTATGTTTGTTCAGTTATGTTCGTTTAGATTTTAAACAAACGAACACAAATGTCCATTTTTAAATAAACGAACATGAACATAAATATTTGTTCGATTAAGTGTCCGTGTTCTTTTAAAGTTAAATGAACGAACACGAACATGTTCTTGTTCGTGTTCATTCGATTCGTCTGCAGGCTTTCATTATTCACATTGATGAGTTGATCTCAATCTCTAGGCTCTGCCGATTTTATTTGTGTTCATGAACCGTTCATGAACACATTAATTTCCTTAATGAACGAACACGAACATAAAATCTCGTTCGGTAAGTGTTCATGAACCGTTCGTGAACACATTATTTTCTTAACAAACGAACATGAACAAGGCCTTGTTCGTGTTCATTCGGTTCGTTTACAGCCCTACCACCAGGTGTTCGTTTAAATGCCAGTTGCATAAATGAACTTGTTTTACTTAAAACCCAGTTATTATTATTATTTTCTTTTCCTTTTTCTTTCTTGCTTTAAATGGAGCATAAGATCTTATCAGCTATTGTATATAGAAGAATTAATACTTGTTTATTAAATGATGTCGGGTTTTTAACGAGCGGCTCACTTGATTTATAACTTATTTAAGGCTGGTGAAAAGCGAAAAGAAGAAGAAACGATTGAACTCGAGGGACCTTTAGGCAGAACCGATGCTGTAAACATGGAACTCGTGTCCATAGAACGGGATTTGGCTGCGGTCCGTAAGACCGGTTCACTCGACCCGTTTGGGCTTTACTTATACGGCCTGGTTCTCAAATCAAATGGTAGTGAAAACTTAGCACGAACCGTGCTTGTCGAGTCGGTTAATGCGTACCCGTGGAACTGGAGCGCGTGGAAAGAGCTACAATCATTATGCACGGCAACCGACACGTTAAACGGGCTCAAACTCAACAACCATTGGATGAAAGATTTCTTTCTCGCGTCTGCATATCACGAACTGCGTATGCATAACGAATCGTTAACCAAATATGAATACTTGCAAGCAACTTTTGGGTCTAGCAATTACGTAAAAGCTCAAATCGCTAAGGCCCGATACAGCTTGCGCGAGTTCGAGTTAGTTGAAGCTATTTTTGAAGAGCTTCTTAGAACCGACCCGTATCGTATTGATGACATGGATTTGTATTCAAACGTGCTGTATGCAAACGGATGCTTTTCAGGCCTAAGTTACCTCGCGCATAAAGTTTTCTTAATTGACAAATACCGACCAGAATCATGTTGCATTATCGGTAACTACTATAGTTTGAAGGGTCTTCACGAAAAGTCGGTTATGTACTTTAAACGCACATTAAAGTTGGATAAAAGATATCTTTCCGCATGGACGTTAATGGGCCATGAGTTTCTCGAGATGAAGAACACACCAGCTGCAGTTGACTCATACAGGCGGGCCGTAGATATAAACGCGTGTGATTATCGGGCCTGGTACGGGCTCGGGCAGGCGTATGAAATGATGGGAATGCCGTTTTATGCGCTTCATTATTTTAAAAAGTCGGTTTTTCTGCAGCCGGGTGATTCGCGGTTGTGGATCGCAATGGCTCAATGTTATGAAACGGATCAGGTTCAGATGGTTAATGAGGCGATTAAGTGTTATACACGAGCTGCAAATTGTAATGATACAGAGGCGATTGCGGTTCATCGGTTGGCGATATTGCATAGGGAATTGGGTCAAAATGAAGAGGCAGCATTTTATTATAAGGAAGATTTAGAACGAATGGAAGATGAAGAACGAGACGGGCCGAATATTGTGGAAGCATTGTTTTTTCTTGCAGATTATTGTAAAGTTCAGAAAAGATTCGATGAAGCGGAGGTGTATTGCACACGTCTTCTTGATTATAATGTCCCGGTAAGCTGTTAATATTTTATGTTAGACTTTCAAACACGTCAAATCGGTTGGTTGAAAATGGGTTAGAAATGGGTTTGGAAGTTGTGTGGAGTTTAGTGTACGTAACTTTCTAAATTTTTTGGTTTAAATATCTTATTTAATGGACAAAAAAGAGTGTTTACGGGTCAATTTTAGCCCGTTACCCAACTTACATAACCGGGTTTTGTCTTAAATTTAGTTTTGGAAACAGGGAAACTTGAAAAGTTGAAAGCTTTATGAAGTTAATTCTTGAATTTTAATTGTGAATGCAGGAGAAAGAAAGAGCAAAAAGTCTTCTTGAAGATATTAAACTTGCACAATCTAGATTTACTTGAATAGATGTTGAATGCATCCCCCCAATTCTCATATGTTTTGAGTAGTAGTTATATCCCTAGTTGATAGTTTGATCTACGCTACAACTTTTTTATTTTATTTTTTTTATTGTTATGATTTGTGTTGATCCTATTATTCCGAATTCAAAGTTTTGAGGATACAATGAAACATGCACCAGCGACATCCCACGAGTAGGGTATGAGGATGACATAATGGCAAGCTTTTCCTCTATCTCAGGAGATAGAGAGTCCGCTTCCATCGAGACATCCAGCTCAACAAATCTTGGTTTGTTTACGATGTATGATACAAATAAGATATCTTAAAACGGAGGACCTGAAAAAGGATCCGGGGACAAGGCAAGGCACCAAGACAAAGCTAAAATCAACTTTGGTTTTAGATTAGATAACCACATTAATGAAACCTTTGTTGCAAACAACACATCATTCTTGCATGAAGTACAAAAAACTTTTAACACTTTAGCAATGCAAACCATAATGTGTTTCTTGTTACGTTTTCGTAACACTTGAACAATAGTTATTAATCAAAACAGAGTATAACGTTAATCGACCGGAGTGTAACCGGATTTAGCTAAACAGTTCCTTAAGTAGTCACTTCTTGATCTGCCACCTGTTTGGTGGAAGCATCGTGCCTCCACCTTTGGTTGCTTGTTTCCTGTCACCAAATATCAGTTCTTTGAGAATTCTTTTCTTAATCTGCTATCGGTTGGCTGGAAGGCTATCAAAAGAATGCTCGTTGGACTTCCCACAGCCGCCTCCGGTGTCCATGGTTGTTCTGCCTGTTTTATAGTTTCTTGTAAAGTACTAAAATGTGTGTTTATGATTTGAGATGAATGAGATTTTTGTTTGTGTAAATATGCACACATAGTCATATAGAATGAGGTATTTAAAAGTGAGTTTGTGTGTTGATCAAGGTTAAGGGTCAACAATAGATAACCTGACTAATGACTACGTCTATGGTAAGTGCCACCTTCTAGTTGCATGAAAGGACTAGAAGACTTAGCAACCACTTCATATTTTCTTGGTTTAGTTTTACTGAAGGGAACAAACAATATTTAAACCCAAATTCAACTATTTGAATCTTCATGCTTATTTTTAACAAATCATTAACCAGCTCAATTTTATTATTATAATAATAAATTCTAGAAACTTTCAATGACAATTTATATGTTTCTGTTTGTATTTTAGGTGGGGACCATACGTATTTGTATAATTGCATACTGTGTATGTGGTTAAGCAACACCATAGTACCATACTATTGTTTATACGTTATGTGTATAATAGAAAATCGATTGACCTATTTTTCTCCGTCCATTTTTTTTAATTTAGATACCTTAAAGTTGAAATTTCTTAAATTAATTTTTAATGAGCTATAGGTTGTTACTGCATCTCTTTGATCGTTATAGATTAAGTATGTTGCTAATTAAATCATTTGAATAAAATTAAATCAACTTCAACAAATCAAATTTATTTAAAGTTGAAATCATCTTAAAATCTCACATGAAGCAACAAACCAAATAAATACACTAGATCTACGCTTAAAAGCCCCTAACGTATTGGTGGCCCGACCGGACTCGACTCAACAAAGTTAATTGGTGATCAAAACCGACAAAATCTTTTTGATACGGACAAAAGATATTGAGAGGGTGAAAAAGTTATTGAATCGTCTTTAGTCGCTTTTTTAAAATGTAATAAGATTATACTCAAAATGCAGATAGATTGTCAACCGTCGACAACCAAATTCGATTCTAGTTTGCTTTGTTCTTGGATGATTTTTTAGAGCATCCTAAAAAATAAAAGAAATGTCATTGACCTTCTTAGATTGAAACCATTTTTAATATTTTGAGTAGGTTGACTGGAAAATTATGTTATTTTCCGCAAATTCAAAACATTGTGAATTTTGAATTCAAGAATTATAAAATATGTTCGGACATTTTCTTTGGAAAGATTCTACCTAATAATGTTATAAAATCTATTTTAAAAGGTTTGAGTAAATTTTACGTCGGATTTTTCCTAATTTCTTGTAAGATGTGTCATTTATTTGAAATGAAAGGGGGTTGGTGAGTTGATTAGTCGTTAACATAGTATGGCTGTATGGTTGTACACGTCTTTGGTGTGTGTCACCTTCTAGTTTTTTTTGAACAGTTTGGCTCACTGGCTATGCACACCCCCTAACACCTAAAGGACCCGGGTTCGAATCTCCCAGAGAGAGGGACCTTTCAACCTAAAATGGTATTTTTTTTGCCTCCGCAGAGACTCGAACCTAGGCCACCACCCGGGCGGGACCCTCGCAAGCGAGTTATCCCCCCACCTCCGACCAGCTGGGCTGGACCTCATCGGCAGTGGCACCTTCTAGTTGCTAGAAGGAACATAGACCTGGTCACCACTTGATTATTCCCATCTCTTGGTTTTAATTGAGGGAACAAACAAACAACATTCTATAGTAATTATAATATTCAAATATTTAATAGGGGGATTCTAGGGGCACCCGTATAATACTGGCCTTAGAGCATTCTCATCTAACCCCTTATTTTACGTGAGGGGATGTTTTTATAATTTAGAGAGTGATTCAGAGTGTTGTGAGTGAAAGGTTTTTATATTTTAGAAGAAGTAGTGATTTTTCTGTATATTTGAAAAGTTACTGTTTATCCCTATAATTTTTTAAAATATTTTGAGAGTAGTTGTGAGTGAAGAAAAAAAAAGGTAATAATAAAATATATAAAAAATATTATTTAATTGAAATGGAAAGAGCAAATGTAATAAGTTTTAATATAATTTTTAATTCAAAGATGGGGAGTGGGATGAGAATGCACTTATATTCATAGCTATGTGTCCATCTATCACTACTGTAGTTTTCTTAATATTTTTCTTGTTCTGATTTCTTATGCCACTTTATGCCTTTTTGAATATATCATTAGGTTACTATTTATCCACTTTATGCCTTTCATTTCACTAATTTGGCATTCACTAATTTTTTCAAAAAACATTTTTTCAAAAAACTAATTTTGTATAAAGCATAACTCAAATATAGTTATAATAAACTATGCTGTCACATTATAAAAGATGGACAAACAAACATGGGTTAAAACCAACTAATCCTCAATCAAGCTTTGTGTATCCGATCACGCCAAGAACCCTTCTGCGAGGATCGAACCTGTGACAACAAAATCCTCATCATCGTCACCACAAATATGATCGGGCTAGAACTTAATTTTTTTTATGTTACGTTGAGTAAATTACATTTTATGTCTTTTAGATATATAACAAATTTCAGGTGTTTTTTTTAAACTAAAAAGCATAACCGGAATCATCCTTTATGTTCAAATATGTCTACACGTTTCCTCCTCTTACTCTTACAGATACTTGAGATCAACCCCGATTTGACTATCAACCCGTTTTTGACCCATTCCCTTTTTGGAATTTTATTTTTTACTTGACTCGTTTGAGATGAAACAAAGCCGAATTTGCAAATTGTCACAAACCTGATCGCTTATGAGGCTTGCAGCAGGGACGGTTTCGGGACTTTCTTTTGTGCAATTGTTTCCATCTGCTTCACTGTCTGTATCATATACAGGTGGTGCAAGTGATGAAGTTCCAAAAATAGCCTCATCATGAGTCGCCTTAATCTTCTCCTCCCGTCTTGCCTTCATAATGACCAAAATACCACTCACTACCCGAAGTTAAATAAAAAATGTTTAATATGCGAAATACCTCCACAGTAGAAAACCGAAAAGTTTGGCCAATATGCTTCACTAAAGCTCCATCATCTTCTGCAGCTGAAAAATGCATACTAATTGTATGAGTGTGTCTGTGTGTGTGTGTATACATATATGTATGCATACGGGTACCTATATGCGTATATCTATATGTACGTGTATATGTATGTATACATGTATGTATCTATATCTATAATATATACACACACAAACACACTATCCTGCATGATGAATAAATAAAAGGGTTTGTTGGCCGGCTCAACCCGGCCCGTTTGAAAAATGGGCTAACCTTCAATCTCTTCATCATCAAGTGGAGCATCTTTGTCAAAGTTAAACCTCTCCCATCCTGAGCCCATGCCATTAGCTTCATCCTGTTTAGCTGAAAATTGAAATACATTCATAATATTATTTAAAAATAAAAAAGAAAACAAAGAAAGAAAGTCATATCCTTTTGTTTATGCAAATAAACTCTCTGGTCAACTCAGTTAAAACATCAAAATGGGTGTAAAATGCCATTAATCTTGCTTGTTGCAGTCCAACCAAGCATAAACACAAGCACATGTTTCTTTAAGGGTGATTTTGTGATGCATAAGGCAGTTATGTAACCACATAATCATCTCAATTTTCTCTCTATATCT
The DNA here is from genome assembly GCF_021521415.1 of Bidens hawaiensis. NCBI lineage: Eukaryota > Viridiplantae > Streptophyta > Magnoliopsida > Asterales > Asteraceae > Bidens > Bidens hawaiensis. The sequence continues at coordinate 412,998 of NW_027491445.1, read as the reverse complement.
AGTCAAGTAGTCAACACTGTGTACAAACGGTTATTCAGTTCTTGCAGTTGTCTACTTAAATTGGTTTTGTATTGAACGCACCCTTATAATTATAGACCATAAACTCAATTAACTACATAGTGATCCACAATATACATCAAAAGTGGATCAGTCTTCATAATGCTGATAACAGTTAGGATACTGCAGTAAAGTAGTAATAATTATACAATACCACTAACTTACCAGTTGCAGAAAGCTGAAGTTTCATCTTTGCTTTGACCCTTTCAGCTGGGGACTGCATACAGCACAAAGCATAACATATATCAACTTCCTAGCTCGTTAACTATAACATAATCCAACCAATTTGTGATCAACTTAGCTCTTTGTTACAAGCAAACATTTCTAGTGAAAACAAATAAGAAGATTACACTTCACATGATGTAGTGATTTGAAACAAAAAGTGGCAATCACTAGTGTTTATCCATACATGCTCACAAGACTATTTAACTTATAAACAGAATCCATAAATAATAGTATACTAGTAGTAATGCAGACATATTAATCTAGTTTGCCATCAAATATGACATTCATAATAGTATACTAGTAATGCACACATTCTTATAACATTCAAAATTACAAGAAGCATACCATCATGTCATAGCCTTGAATCGATTTCGCATCATCGCCTCCGCCAATTTTCCCCTTCCTACTCCTCCGATCATCGTCCCTAATCTTCTCCGATCTCCGGCCCCGAGGAGACACACTTCTACTCCTCTTCCTTCTTCCTCTATCCCTACCCCTATATCGATCCCTACTAGTCGACCTATGATTCCTCGAACGATCATCATCATCTCTGCTTCTGCTTCTACGCCTCCTATCGCTATCTGTACCTCGAGATCGGTCATCCGAATGTTTTTTCTTGAGCTTGATTTGGATAGATTCAATTTGCGAATGTTTCTGAGCATCGGTTGATTTGGAAGGACTCGAAGCTTTGACGAAGCTGGTGAGAAACGACGAAGGAAGAGCGGAGCCTCTGGCGTCGTTAGGGTTTGAAGAAGATGAGAAACCGAGGCCTTGTTTGAATCGGGCGGCGTTACCGCCTTTACGAGTGAGCTCGTCGTAGTACGCTGCCGCTTTCTCTTCCTCCATTGATTTCCTTCAATGGCTGTTGGAGCAAGGGGCTAAATTGTAAAATACTGTTTTGAGGACAGAGGTAGCAATACATTTTCGTTGTATTCCCGAGTCTCATCTAACGAGGGAAGGGAAAGGAAGGGGAATTATAACAGGAAAGAAAGCTAGAGGAAGGAAAATGTTTGATTTTATTTCGTGTTCCTGAGTTTAATAAAAAGGAAAGGAAAGGAAAGAAAATTAAAGATTTTTGCTGTTCCCGAGTTAAGAGGAAAAGAAAGGAAAGTTGCAATTTTTCTATTATACCCTTTAAGTAAACTATAATAGAAGTTAGATATAAGAGTAATTTAGGAATTAATAGGAAATTATTAATTCATAACCATTTTCAATAAATATTAAAAAATTATAGTAACTTTTCAAATTTACATAAAAATCAATGTATTTCTCTCTTTTCCTCCCTTTTAGACATTCGCTGCCACGTTACACGCGTATCAACGTCGGGTTGTGCGTGTTAGTAAAAGAATTGTGACATTCGTGACAAAACCGGATACACCTCGGTATTCACAAATCGAATAAGAGATAAACCGCTTATTGTGTAGCAAACAAACGAATAACCAAACGGGTTAGTTTATGACCCAGATATCTAGGGGGCATCAATAAGTGATATACGTTGAATATAAGTCAACATATTAGTATTATGGCCTTAGTTCGATACCAACATGCTCGTTTAACTACCCGCTATGGATTTAAACGCGAAAGAAAGCAACAAAACAAACATTGTATCATCCGTTAAGCCGAAAAAGATTTATAAAACACTTAGTGGGAATGTTTTTAAGCGATCCGTGAAAATATTTTCGGATTTTACAAACGTAAAGTAAGTTTTTATAAATTTACACAAAAATGGTCGAAAAACGATTGTTTTCGCACTGTTTGTCACACCCGGTATATTTTTCAGGTCAAAAATCGAACCTGAAATAAATTTGGACTAGGCATTTCTAGTACGGACACACACATTGAGAGAAATGGGCCAAAATGAAGCCCAATTGGGCCTTAGCCCTTTCGATCGGAAATGGGGAACCCCCCCCCCCCCCCCCCACCCTCCTAAGGTTTTATTTTTATACTTATTATATATAAGATATTTTCACATAAAAATCATCAAAATTCTGAAAACCCCTTCTGTTCTTCAGCAGAAACTCAAGGTAATTTTGTTATTTTCATCCATTTTAACATGATTTAATTAGGATTAATATCATATAAACAGAGTATAATTGTTAAAAATCATTTCTAACCATGCAAAAATCTTAAAAATAGTCCAAAAATATGTTTTGATCATACACATGGTTAGGAACCTGGTTTGATAGTTTTTTTTGGCCATAAACACATATTAAAGGGTTTAAACGGCGTTTTTATGGTTCAAAAGTTCGGTTTAATACCCTAGCCGAAACCCTAAGTTCCAAGGCTGCCACAATGATGAAACATGGTTGGTTTGTGATATAGGATCTATACTTAGCTTACATATAAGCACACGAGCCCGGAAATTGGATTAAGAGAGCGAAAACGGGCGAAAACCGTAAAGGTAATGTCGAATTGCTCGATTGTGGGCTGTTTAGGTTAAGGTTTTGATGCGCATATTGTTAGGTCATGAAATTTTTTAGGGATGTCAGGGACCATATCATTAAGTCCTTGTCCAAATTTGGTAATTTTTCGACCATCCGTGAATATTTAGTGAACTTATTACCGAATTGAGATGTTTATTTGGGAAAAATACTTAAAATGCTTGAAAGATTATGAAATTTTGTGGAGAAATCATATGTGGTATAAAATTATCACATATGAAATTTGGGGTCATTTGGAAAACCCTAAGTATGTTTTGTGGATTCGCGTTTATTCGAATTTCGTAGACGTTTTTGGCTCGAAAAAGGTATTTGGCATGATTGTTAGCTTCTGGAATTGTTACAGGTTGTTTTGGGATATATTTTGTTCACTCAGGAATTTTTTTGGAATTTTTGGAAATCGTTTGGTATAAACGGACGATTTTTGAGTTAAATATAGCAGATAAAATGATTTTTTATAAACTAATAAATCAGTAAATAAATCCAAAAATATTTTTATAAAAATCTAAATATTTTAATTGATAAGTGACTAAATTTTCATAATTTACTGATTAACAGATAATTAATGTGCTAATTTGAAAATTAAACAAGTTCAATTCTAATATAAACCGACGAGTTCGTGATAAACGAACATGTTGAAATATCAGAATATCAAGAGTAATCAAAAAACATATTTTCGGATTTAGTAAAAACGAACTTTTTGTGGGAAATACGGACAATTTGGATAGGTTGTGCGCGTTTCTCTCCAAAGCAAATTTAATAAACAGAAATGAGCCCCGTAGCAAATCCAGACCCCTAAATTGTGATATTTCTTTGTACTTAATCATTTTACTAGACAACACGTTTACCCAAGTTTACATCTCCATAACTGTTCTCCAAACGTATAAACGAGCAACTTGGCCCAGCTGGTGAAACGGGGAAACTGCGCCAAGTTCGATTTTAAACATTAGACATTGAACAACATCACAATCTAAGCATATTGACACTTTCTGGGTGTTACAGCCACACCCACACTAGCTATACAGACCAGCTTAGTATAAAGATTATAATAATATTAAAATATTAATATTATTATAATATTGAGTATAGGGACTAAGTGGTAGCAAGGGAAACGAACCCCGAGCTGACCTTGCACTGAGTGCCTACAAAACCGTGAGTTTCATGACCCCACTTTTAAACTGTTTTTATGAACTTTTTGGGTGAAAAGCATGTTTATATACGTTATTTATCTGAAAACGGTTTAGGATATAAATTATCTGAACGTCCTAATACGTAAAGTCCCTATAAACATAATGATTGACTACGTGCTGATGAAAGGTGAATAGGATTGATATAATGCTAAATATATATAATTCCCTTGTGTATTTTATATAATATTTTATTAGTTTTTGTTTGGTTTTTATTAGAATTTGTATATTACTAACATATTTGAATAATGTAGGTTCCGGAGGTTTATCTTGGTTAAAAAGAGCGAAAAAAGAGCTAAAACTAGCTAAACCGGTGAACCAGAGCATCAGAATTGAACCAGACCACATCAGAATTGAACCAGACCGCATCAGGAAACGAACCGGACCGGTCAGCCCCCCTCATCCGGAGCCCCGCGCGACCGGAAGGAAAATTCCCGCCGCGTGGCGCTCTGGGCACCCAGTTTCGCGTATTTTCTTCGTTTTTTACTAGTTTTGGGCCCAAGAAACCTATATAAACACCCCTAAACTTAATCCTGAGCATACCCTGCGAACCAGAGCCAAATTTGGAGTTTCTTGGAACTTAGGATTGCAAAATTTGGCGAGTTTGAAGGCAAGGAATCAGCCGGTGAAGTGCCAATCGATCAAGAACAAAGACTACGGGTTTTAGCACTTATTTTCTTCCGTTTACATTATTTTTCACCATGATTTCCTTTAAGTTTGTTTTGTTTGATTTTATAATAATAGGCTAAACATTATAGACTACCTAGGCTTATGATGAACCTACTTTGACGTTGTGTTTTGATTTGGGATTTATTTATCGTTATGATTTTATGATTTATTATATTAAATTGATGCGTATGGATATTCAGGATTGTTTGTCATTATGATAGGTTGCTATTAGGTCATCTACTTTGTGTTTTTAACTATTTTATGATTGATTCGCGATTAGATCATATGAATAATAATTATTAATTAAATAAACCAAAGTGTGCTGCTGACCTAAATCTGTAAAGTGCTAGGTTATTGATAGGTCTTTGTTGATCAGGATTGCTAGATTTAGTTCTTCGTAAGGAGTCTGTCTATGTTTGATTGGTTAACTTTGTCTATCGAATCAATTAAATATATTAAACTGTCTTTGATTTCCATGCTGTAAGGTAGGATTTCGTATAAAGGAACTAAGTCATAAATAATTAGGTGACCGTAAGGAAACTTGATTTTAAATACTGGTGTGCGTTAAAACTTATTAGAAACCCATAGGTGTCTCTTGAGAAGGGTTAGGGGTCCTGTTCGGGTTTTCTCTTAGGTGTCTATTTTACGATCCCAGTCCATAACTAAATATTTTCCCGATTAATTAACAACTGAAATTTAGGGGATTCTAGCCTAGGTAGTTTTCTCATCATCTGATTTACTCAAACTTGTGCTTTCGTTTATTTTACTTGTTTTCTTTAAGTAGTCTTAATTTAGTATTTTAAATAAAAGCCCCCCCCCCCCCTTTAAACAAACAAATAGTCGTGTCAGTATTAGTTGAGTCTAATTAGCTAGTTACGTAATTTAAAGAGTCTTGTGGATTCGATATCCGGACTTACATAGCTGTACTAGAGTCGATCGGTTCACTTGCTGGTTAGTAGTTTAGTTAAGTTTAAGAGTCTAGAATTTATTACATAGTGTCTAGATTAGCGTAATTTTAGTTAATAATTATTAAGACTACTTTTAGCACATCAAGTTTTTGGCGCCGTTGCCGGGGACTCTTAGCGATTGCGTAATTAGCTTTGATTAGATTTGTCTGCTACATACGTGCTACTTGTTTTGTTTTGTTTTGTTTCTGAGTCGTAGGAGTCTAATTAATTTTAGTTTAATTTTAAGTTTAGTTTAGTTTATTTATTCTTAGTTTTTATTTTCGTATTTGCATAGAGTCTATTGATTTGGTCTTGTGTGTTTTTCAGGTTTATGCCACATCTTCGTTCACAAGGACCAACTCCGTTAAAGTCTGAGGCCAGTTCATCATCACTGATCATCATAGATTCTCCACCGAAGTCATCACCACACAGTTCATCGCAGTTGAGTCCCAGAACCATTCCCGATATTCAAATGGCCGACTACCGAACCGTTTACCAACAAGCCTTCGAGGGTTTCACCTGAGATCACTCGCACATCATCACCCTAATCAATAACGCTAATTCCTGGCAAATTCCATCTTATTTCATAACCAATCTCACCCAGAGTAACCTATTCCATGGCCATGACGATGAAGACGCACCAGCGCACATCAACCGTCTTACCCGTGTGCTCAGAACGTTTAATTTGCAAGGTGCTAATGAAGATGTCATTTTCCTCCATTTGTTCCCGTTTTCACTTACGGGTCGTGCCGCCACTTGGCTCGATTCGCAACCTTCTGGAGCATTCACTACTTGGGAGGCGTTGCGTACCGCTTTCTTGAAGAAATAATTCCCACCTGCCAAAGCATCTCGTTTCCGAGATCAGATTCATTATTTCCATATGGAGTCGGACGAGCCGTACTATCAAGCTTGGGAGTGTTTTCAGAGTTTACTGGCCCTTTGTTCACAGCATGGTCTTACTCGGTGGGCCCTTGCTGAGAAGTTTTACAATGGGCTGACATATGAGACTCAGGCTCGATTCGACACTGCTGCTGGAGGTAATTTAATGGATAAGAAAAGTGTAGTTGAGTGTAATGAATTGTTTGAAAGTTTTGCCCAGTCCGAGTTTGCTAAAAAGCCACGTCACGGGAATTCAAATCCCGTCACTAGTACACCCTCATCCGTCCGAGGTGTGCACCGGGTTAATCTGGATACAAGTGTGGTGACTGCCTTAGAGAGTCTAGCCAGTGAGATTAAAAAACTTAAGGCTAAGGTAGATAAGTGTGAGTTGTGTAGAGGAGGGCATGGGACTTTAGATTGTCCGTTGATGAGTCAGGATCAGGTAGAGTTCATAGGAGGGCAGAATAGGGTTCCTAATGCGTTTAATGGAAATAATAATTCAAATTGGAACAATTATAAAAGTAATAATTATAACTCTAATTGGCATTCCCCCGGTGCACCCCCTGGTTTCAAATCAAATTCAAATCTTAACTGGGGGCAGGATTTGAGTAGTGGTATTGGTAGGTTAGAGGAGATGATGAAGCAAATACTAGTTAGAGATAAGGAAACTCAGAAAAAACTTGCCGATCATGATTTACTATTAAGGAATCACCGGTCCGCATTCTTAGATCTTCAGAGAACCGTAGGTGATATAGCCCGACGTTTAGATGAGAGACCCCCAGGTTAGTTTTCGGGTTCTACTCAGAAAAATCCGGCAGCTCAGTTAAATGCCATTTCCACCCGTAGTGGTAGGGTTTTAGGTCGGGAGAGAGATGTTGAGGTAGAGGAGAGAGAAGAGTTAGTAGATGGGGAGATAGTGATGGAGACTCCTGTGAGGGTGCAACCTAGGCTAGGCCCAGCAAGTACCGCACCAACTAGTAAGCCCATAGTTAGAGGAAGTGAGGAAAAGAAACCGAGAGATGTTAGGCCTTCACCGCTTATAGATCATGCTCGTGTCCCGTATCAAGCCCGTCTTAAGAATCAGAAATTTAGTAGAGAGTACGGAAACTTCTTAGATATGTTTAGGCAGCTTAGGATTAACCTTCCGTTTATCGAGGCCCTCCAGCATATGCCGAAATATGCCAAGTTTTTGAAAGATCTTCTTAAACGAAAGGAAAGTCTGGAGGAGCTTTCGACCGTTCCACTAAACGGAGAGTGTTCTGCAGTAGTGCACAATAAGGTCCCGGAAAAGTTACCCGATCCCGGTGTTTTCACTGTTCCATGTTTGTTCGGTAGGGATACCTCGTGTCAAGCATTAGCCGACCTAAGAGCTAGCATAAACTTAATGCCATATTCGTTGTTTGAGAAGCTAGGCCTAGGAGAACTCACCCAAACCCATATGACCTTATCTTTAGCTGACCGTTCAGTAAAGTACCCTAGGGGGATCATAGAAAACTTTCTCGTGAAGGTTGATAATTTAGTTTTCCCCGTAGATTTTGTGGTTTTAGATATGGAGGCCGATGAGAGAGTTCCTATTATTTTAGGTCGTCCATTCTTGCGTACTACTAGGGCACTAGTTGATATATTTGAAGGTAAGATCACTCTTAGATCCGGCGACAATAGTGTTACTTATGTTGCTAAATTCATGAGACACCCGAGTGGTCAAGACGGTCTCATTGATCCATGTCATCCTGTTTATGCGATTGAGTCTTTTGTTCCAGGCATGGATCTATGTCTTGAGAACCCCCGTTCCATCAGAGTTTGTATGGAGGAAGAGAGAGAGGTCGTGAATTCTCAAGAGTCGATGGAGTTTGATAGAAAGAAAGGTGGTGGTCCGCAAAAGTTTGTGGAGTTTGGAAAAGTTGGAGATAAAAGGAATAAGATTGAAGATGAATGGTCGTATCGTGATGCGGTTTCTTGGAGAACCATGGAGTTTTACCGAGGTGGAGGATGCTCCACTTGGGAAACTGATTAGATTAATCAGTAGAGTGTCTCGAGTGAAAACTTAAATGTAGAGTTTGTATATTTGTCCCATCTTTATTTTTGAGTCGTGTCGGGTCACTAACGTAAATTTTTGTAGTATTATTTACTTTTATTTTTAAGTTTTTGCAGGATTGAAAGAGCTAGAAAAATGACCCCCATGAAGTTTAATGCAAAATTCAAGTGTGGGGATGGAGCAGCCGACCTGTATACTTTTTATTATTTGCTGCTATTTTTTCATGTTTATATATTGGGTGGGTTAGTTGGTCTGGTGACATGTTTTTAATGTTGAATATCTATCGAGCTGATAAGATATATTTTGAGATATTGTTTGTTGAAATTTTTGCCGATTCCGTTCGTGTGTGAGAGAAGGAGACATCGTTTGCTGAACGCGTTTGGAGTTGGAGGACAGCTATAGAAGAAGACTTTGGCATCATATCGTTATGGGCATATACCAGCTAAGTCCTTTCCATTATTTATCTTGCTTGTTTATTTTTATTTTTGTTTTTATTTTTAGGTTTTTAGGTTTTTGTATTTCAAGTTTATTTTTATTTTTCGTCCTTATTCTTGCATTGAGGACAATGCTAACTTTAAGTGTGGGGATAGGACATTTGAGTCATAGCTAAATTTTATTTTAATCATATGAAAATAAAAAGTTTTGAAAAATGTCCATTGATTTTGTTTCTTTTTGCACTTAAATGGGAGATGAGGATATTTATCGAGAACTACTAATAATATGAGATAATATAAAAAAAGGCATACTAAGCTTGGGATGTGTCGGTAGGCCCAACTAGTTGTGATGGGGTAGGTGGATCTTAACTCTAAAGGTGTGAGACCCATGGTTTTTGATATCACATGAACTTAAATGCTTAATGTGCGTGAGGGCTTGATAGGCTGGTGGCTGGGTTTAAGTAGACAACAATATCGGCAATCGCAGTTTTTACGTTTATCTAAGCTTAAAGATAACCTAATATATTTTTAAGACCTTATTTCTCCGATTCTGATCCCATTGCAATGAGACTTTTTCAGGGACGAAAAAGAGATAAGTCTGGGGATATTTGATATAATGCTAAATATATATAATTCCCATGTATATTTTATATAATATTTTATTAGTTTTTGTTTGGTTTTTTTTAGAATTTGTATATTACTAACATATTTGAATAATGTAGGTTTCGGAGGTTTATCGTGGTTAAAAAAAGCGAAAAAAGAGCTAAAACAAGCCAAATCGGTGAACCGAAGCATCAAAATTGAACCGGACCAAATCAGAATTGAACCTGACCACACCAGAATTGAACTGGAGCGCATCAGGAAACGAACCGGACCGGTCAGCCCCCCTCATCCAGAGCACCATGCGACCGGGAGGCAAACTTGTGCTTTTGTATATTTTACTTGTTTTATTTAATTAGTCTTAAATTAGTATTTTAAATGAAGGCACGTAGTACGAACGAACAGTCACGATTTTATAGTAATTCCAAACTTTTATCATAAACCCATACACATACATATGTATATACAAAGACACAAATGTACATATACAAACGTAAATACATTTCTTACATGCACGCGTACATAAAAAACTATGACTGTGTGGTACGTAGAACTAATTTCGTTAAAACTTATGAAACTCACCAACTATTCGTAGTTGACCTGTTTTTAACATGCTTTCAAGTATTTTAAAAAATGGAGTAAAGTGCTTATGTGCTATCTGTTTGGATTGTGATCGATGCTATGTAAACTAGTACATGCATTCGAGTTAGAAGTGAGGTAGTTGAAGAACTAGTTTTTATTGTATCACCTAGTTTGTAAAAGATGTTAGAACAATGTAAAATATTGTAAATTAGTTAGTAATGTTTCTTTATAATCAATGTATTTGATACCAGTTTTTTCTGTTACATCGGTAAATCGCTTAACGGGGTGTGACAGAAGTTGGTATCTGAGCCATTGGTTATAAAGGATTAGGTTATCCCTTAGGATACCTATAATATAACTATAGGCTCAATTATATCTGGGAAAATTAATAATAAGTAATGATATATATTGTTGGATGTCGGGATGAACTCGTAGGGCAAGTGAGTTATTATGGTCCGAAACGTAATAACAGACTTCCTTGTGCGGGGGAATTCGGGGAGAAGTCGCGGAACGTACCGATAGGTAAAAATGGCAACATACATGTGTAAAAGTGAAGTGGAGTATTTATGTAATGTAAATACGTGTTTATCTGAAGCAAGGTGCATGGATACGTGTACGTACGATACTGTCGATAATATTACATTTTATCGTAACGAATATTATATTTGATTATAATCAATATTAATCCCTATTATAATTAAAATTTTAAATTTTTTAAATATATACTATATTTTATTATAATTAATATTATACCTAGTCATAACAAATAAAATAAGTTATTTTAGCCCTAATTAATAATATCCTTTACTCTAATCAAAGCTATCGGAAAATGTTATTTCATGACTAACTGTTGCACCGAAAGATATCGAGATCCGGTAGCCTTATGTCGGACGAAGAACTGGTGTTGCCCATAAACGAGAATTCTAATAATGCTCTATCGAGTCTGAACTGAATCCTAATGCACGACAGAATCACAGATTGGGCGTGATATGCAAGGCCTAGGAAAGAACCACAGGGAGTGTGATCTACATATACTCATCTCGATAAGGGATATAGTACTTCCCAGCTCGGACCTAATCTTTATTCCACGAACCTGTTTTCTAACAACAAACTGAACTGCTTTCCGATCATCTTTCCACTTCCGTTGTTCAGGAACAGGCGCTATTCCTAGGAAAATACCTAGTGACGAACCCGATTTATTAAATCATAAATATAATAATTATTTTACAAAGTCTTCAATTATAATATAACAGACTGTGACCACCAGTACATATTATATACTGACTGAATTGCAAAAAGAAATACTAATAATATTAATTTTCTTTACAAATCACCAGAACAACCAACCCCGATGAACCTCCTTAACTACCAAACTTATCAAACCATTTATGTACGAATACCTTCAATCACTTTGACATTTTTGCCATTTTGATCGGTTATTACAGAAAGGAAATCCCTTACTCTTAAGTCGATGAGATACCCTGGCTGTTATGGGGCATGCTTACCCCCAACTAGTAAATTACCATTTTTAGTAGACCCAGCATACATACGGATACCGAATGACCGGATGAGAGAATATATTCTATAGTGATATTTAACAACATTCAGAGGTCTAGTGGAATATACAAATGCATCCCTATTATAACGCACTGATTAAACTCGTAACGAGCAGATGCCTACTTACGGGAAAGGCCAAACAAACACAATTGCCTAATGATAGGATCGTACCGGAATAATTGTTTGGCGAGTTGTAAACCGTTTATAATTCTTATAATGTGTATTTGGATAGATAAGGATAGTATGATATTATTGTGTATAGAATCTTTTCGATACTCCATGCAAGCATCTAATAGTGTGTCCTATGCTAATCTGGAGGAAAATTTGGGCTATCCGTTACAATACTGATGTAACATCTCGGATTTTTCGTATTTGTATTCGTTTAAGTTTAATCGATTCAGGAACGTAATTTGGATCTTCCAAACTATTTAAAACTTGTATTTATTGGTATTTAACTTGGTTTAACTTATTTTATAATTTCATAACTTTCAATTATGCCAAATATCCCTTAGAAACCATTAAAATCGCTTAAAACGGTTAAGAATCGCATTTTCGGGAACTACAAGGACTAGTTTTGCCAATTCTTTCCTATTTTCGATTAAATTAACGAAACTTAAACTCCAAGAAATGTTATAGCTAGTCCAATTTTGTTTTGTTGGTGTCCAAGCCAAATTTTTTTAGTTATTGTATTAGATTTTCTTATTAAATAACTTATTTTATTTCCTAATTTGTTTTTAGCATCCAAATCGCTTATTTTTGACATAAACCGGGTAAATTAAAGTCCAAGAAAAGGATTATAACTAAAATATAAAATACAAGTCCATATTCTTAAATTACTGATAAATCATGAAATCTTTGATATATTACATCGATATTCTCATTAAAATCGTATTTTGTTACTTAAACGAGTAAATCTTCCAAATATAGCTCGTTTTTGTAATCTTTATATAAACATATCATAATTCTCTGCCACAAACATGTATCCTAACCCAAAAGAGACCTCATAGCCATCACCTACCTCTGACCATCACCAAACCCTTCGGTTTTTGCTTATTCGTTGAAGATACAATGCATGTTCGTTTAACTTTGCATGCGTATGGACCTTTAACTCATCATATCTCTTGATTATTTCACTTTATGGGTAAGTTGTAAACATAGGAATCATTCATATACATTACCTAGTCAATAACCTTCAATCAATTTCAGTGGTTGAAGGGTGTTGACTGGTCAAATCGTTTAAAACTCGTTAAAGGGCAAAATAGTCAACAAGTTTGACTATCCGTTTTCTCATACTTCTGGTCGGATTCAACGTTCGGTCCAGAAGATTTTTATTCTCGTAATGAGATTTTAAGGCTACTGACCAAAACCCGACTTCTGAATCGCTGTTCGGATTCTGGTTAGTACCAGCTCGCTTACATCTTAAAACAAACATAACTTAAGTTCTAAACGTCCGTTTGGATTGATTCCAGCAGAAACGAGCTCGTTTTTATTCATATTATCATATCCTAAAATATCATATTCTAAATTGTTCATAACATTTGACGTGTAGTGGAAGACTCGCTTATTCGTAGCTCGTTAATCGCATTTATTAATCGCTTGTCATTAGTCTAAGGTGAGTTTGATAATTCCCCTTTTTTCTACACTGTTTTCAAACGTTTTAGGGACATATGCGTACTTATTCATATTTTCCATCATATATATATATATATATATATATATATATATATATATATATATATCTTAAACAATCGTAAACATAATCATTGTGTATTATATCAATTAAATGCTATTTGCTAATTGCTACTCGTTTAAGTGTGTTTGTATTCTATCTAGTGTTAGATTATCATTAGTATGATCATACGACCGTCTTAGTAACCGGAGCGTGATTCGCTTGGAAAAGGTAAACCGACAATTTTAGTCATTGTAATCAATGCCCGATTCGCTTGGCAACGATTCATTGGCACACTAGCACGATTTGGTTATATACATGTTTTGTTTTGAATTGATTGATTACTATCACATGGTTGGTTTGCGCATTTATTATTTATCATTTATCAAACATCTATCATATATATATATATATATATATATATATATATATATATTATTTATTGTGTCAAAATTGGTGATCATCTCACTCAACATGTGTTGTTGACAAAACTCCATTTTCTACGCATCTGCAGATTGTTTGTATTGAAGATTGAAGTTGGAGATGTAGACAAGACCTTAGATTATAATCAAGATAATCATAATTTGAGTTTATATTTATACTTTTAAATTGTTTGTTGTATTTGGATTTTATGTAGATTATTTGAATAAAATAATTAATTAGATATTGTCATTTATATTCAATGATAGTACCCTCGAGCTGTGAGCAATCAGATCACGCCCCGGAATTTCCGCCTTAGGTTAGGGTGTGACAGATTGGTATTAGAGCCGAAGGTTATAAGATAGGTCGTTAGAAATTGTCCTAGACATATGTTAGGAACCCTATGTGTGCGTATCTTAATTGCCTTATGTGCTATTAAAAACTGTTTACGGCTTGCTTAGATTAATTGTTTTATTGTTTATCTTATTTATGTATTGCACACACACATGAATTCCGAGGTTACGCCTCACTTTCCAAATATTTTTAAACCCTCTTATTTTTGGTAGATTGCCTTTTATTGCGGGAAAATCCTTAAGAATTCTCGTGTTTTGTTTTGCTCATTCACCTTGAAGCATGGGGGTATGACAAATGTCGTACAAACATAACTTTAAGTGGTACCTGTAACCGGCTAAACGATTGCGTGGTAAACATAACCGGCTAAACGCTTATACTTCCAAATTTTGTTTTTAGTTATTTTAAATTTATTTGATTCGTTGATTCAATATTTAGTTGGGTCGGTTAAATGCCATGTAACGCTCTTGGGCCGAACAACTCCATTGATTTGATAATTCGTTAATTTGTTGGGTCAGTTAAATGCCATGTACACGCTCATGGGCTGACCAACTCAATTGTTTATTACTTGTTATTTGAATTGGGCCAACAAGTTGCCATGGAACGCTCATGGGAGGCCAATTCACAAACTTTATGTTGCTTTATTTAGTTGGACCATTCAAATTGCCATGGAAAGCTCATGGGAGGTCAACTCGTTTGATATGCTCGGTTATTTTATTCTTGGAAAATTTTATAAACATTGTTCATTTACTTAAATGCTTCAAACTTGTGCATATTATTTTAAATCCCGACTTGTCCCCGAGTCTTCACTAGCACTAATTTATATATATACATATACAGACGCATCCCTATTATCTCACATCAACTCATCTCCACAACTTACCCATCATCTTATACTTTTCGTTGTTGGTCCTCATAGAATGTCTTTCCTAGGAATCAATCATCATAATCAACGTCGTTCACCTGCTTCTCGTGATTTCCGTTCGACTACTAGAATCGACAAGGAGTTTGCTGATGTATTCCGTTAACCAAAACGACCGCCAATCTCAACAAAACTAAAATACACCGAACAAGAAATCTTACACTAACTCATATCCGTTAAAATATTATTTAAATCATCTTTTCTTATTTATTTCCATATTCTCAAACTATAAATTATCAAGTATATTTCAATCATTACCCTCAATTTTAAACTATAAATATTTTATTACCTCTTGTTACTTTTCACAACTTACTTTTTATTTTATAAGTCTTTATTATTAAAAATTCAAATATTGTAAATTTCATTGATATTAAACTACATTTTTCATCATTCAAATTTAATTTTCATTATTAAATTAAATCTTCCATTAATTAAATTTTTACCATTAAAATTGTCTTTTTGATAAATCTTTATTAAAACTCACCACTCACTTTATTTATTGATTAAGTTCGTTATTTGAAACTAAACGTTGGTTAGTAAATATTTCAACTCCTTACTTTGACTTCTGATACATTTTGAAAATTTTAAAACGTTTTAATGATAAATTCGTAGTGTTAGAATAGTCATGGTGGTTCATATATTTCTAGCCTCGTGATTATTTTATTATAATATTTCATATCTCATTCTCATCTCCACTATTAATTTAATATTCATTATTTATTTAAATTTTTCATAATAAATCATCGATAATTCAATTTACTTATTTCCTACTATTTATAAAGATTTTGTGAAAAAGAAAGATTTCACAATTTAATCTAATTTAATATCTTCAATTACCTAATTTATATTTTATCTAATTTTAAAGATTTAATTGGAATAGGACTATCTCGGTGATTCGGGAATATCCGCTTCCCAGTTTAATATATTAACAATTTAATTCAAATATGTATATTTTCGCATTATCATTAATATTTAAATTATTAATTACTAACTATTATAATATTTTAGAATATCTGAATCGAATTAATTTAATCTCAAAATTACCAACTTGAAAAGCTATAAACTTTATATTAACTTCTCTTTAACTCTCATAAGTTTTCGAACTAATCAAACTCGACTCACCAAAATCTTCGTTTAAACTTATACTCTCGATTTTAAGAATTTCATTCTAATGAATACGATCTTTAAAGATTCCACATGTTATTAACTATCTTAAGAATTGTTATAAATTAAACTTTTGCGCATATCATCTCAGGAAACAAGTTCCTTTATCTATCACGTTTAATTTCATATTCTACTCTTAACTTATTCTCAATCATCATAATTCACTTCAAATGTCTGTTTCACGAAATCCATTCCAAACTCTAAAATTTGTAACTTTGCTATAAAAGGTGTTTAGAAATTTCACGGTTTTAACAAATTCAACTCGAACATGTATTAACTATCTTTTGAATTTATATTTTAAAATTATTCAAACATTTGTTTTCTTTCAAAATGATGGTTTTAAATATTTTATAACCCACATGATGGAATAAGTTATGCGGACCATCCGACGATCTAAGTAATTATGGGTCAACACGTAATTACCAAAGTTCTCGCATGGAAATCATAATACGTAAGATTGTGTGCCATGATTTTGAACCTAAGGTAGCTTGGGTAACGGTACAAAGGATGAGATGAAAAGGACATGGGGGATACGCTGCTGGTACATCCTATATTTATGCCCTTATCGGATTGTCATTTGAAGCGTTGCTTCAGTTATTAGAAGTTCAAGGTTATGATATTTTTCTTAAAAAGTTCAATTATTTTCAAAAAGATTATGTTTTGGTTTTCCTTAATATCTGGACGAAATTCCCTAAAGTAGGGGAGACTGTAACATCTCGAATTTTTCGTATTTGTATTCGTTTAGGTTTAAATCGATTCGGGAACGTAATTTGGATCTTCCGAACTATTTAAAACTTGTATTTATTGGTATTTAACTAGGTTTAACTTATTTTATAATTTCATAACTTTCAATCATGCCAAATAGCCCTTAGAAACCTTTAAAATCGCTTAAAACGGCTAAGAATCGCATTTTCGGGAACTACAGGGACTAGTTTTGCCAATTCTTTCCTATTTTCGATTACATTAACGAAACTTAAACTCCAAGATTTGTTATAGCTGGTCCAATTTCGTTTTCTTGGTGTCCAAGTTAAATTTTGTTAGTTATTATACTAGATTTTCTCATTAAATAGTTTATTTTGTTTCCTAATTTGTTTTTAGCATCCAAATCGCTTATTTTTGGCATAAATCAGGTAAATTAATGTCCAAGAAAAGAATTAAACTAAAATACAAGTCCATATTCTTAAATTACTGATAATCACGAAATCTTCTGGTCGGATTCAACGTTCGGTCCAGAAGACTTTTATTCTCGTAACGAGATTTTATGGCTACTGACCAAAACCCGACTTCCGAATCGCCGTTCGGATTCTGGTCAGTACCAGCTCGCTTACATCTTAAAACAAACGTAACTTAAATTCTAAACGTCCGTTTGGATTGATTCCAGCGGAAACGAGTTCGTTTTTATTCATATTGAAATATCCTAAATTATCATATTCTAAATTGTTCATAACATTTGACGTGTAGTGGAAGACTCGCTTATTCGTAGCTCGTTAATCGCATTTATTAATAGCTTGTCATTAGTCTAAGGTGAGTTTGATCATTCCCCTTTTTTCTACACTTTTTTCAAACGTTTTAGGGACGTATGCGTACTTATTCATATTTTCCATCATATATATATATATATATATATATATATCAAACAATCGCAAACATAATCATTGTGTGTTATATCAATTAAATGCTATTTGCTAATTGCTACTTGTTTAAGTGTGTTTGTATTCTATCAAGTCTTGGGTTCTCATTAGTATGATCATACGACCGTCTTAGTAACCGGAGCCCGATTCTCTTGGCAAAGGTAAACAGACAATTTTAGTCATTGTAATCAATGCCCGATTCGCTTGGCAACGATTCATTGGCACACTAGCACGATTTGGTTATATACATGTTTTGTTATGATTGATTGATTACTATCACATGGTTGGTTTGCGCATTTATCACATATCATTTATCAAACATCTATCATATATATATATATTATTTGTTGTGTCAAAATTGGTGATCATCTCACTCAACATGTGTTGTTGACAAAACTCCATTTTTTACGCATCTGCAGGTTGTTTGTATTGAAGATTGAAGTTGGACATGTAGACAAGACCTTAGGTTATAATCAAGATAATCATAATTTGAGTTTATATTTATACTTTTAAATTGTTTGTTGTATTTTGATTTTGTGTAGATTATTTGAATAAAATAATTAACTAGATATTGTCATTTATATTCAATGATAGTATCCTCGAGCTGTGAGCAATCGGATCACGCCCCGACATTTCCGCCTTAGGTTGGGGTGTGACAACACCGAGTTAAAATTTCTTGTCACTTGGTGACAACTCTTGATATATACATACAGACAATGGCCTCTGCTAGGCTAAATCTATGTACTATCCCTAGTGTGTAGACTCGGGAACAGATCCGTGTGATACATATGTGTTATTTGAAATACCTGATTACTTGTTAATATGATTCCTTTTGTGATTAGTTAAGTAGCAAACTATTGTTAAATGTGCTATAACTGGTTATTGTTATAGAATGGCCCCGAAGAAAACAAATACATTATCTGAGACAAATGTAGCCGAGATGATTGCTCAGCAACTACACACAATAGTTCCGACAATAGCAGCATAGTTCGCTGCTGGTATTAATACAACTATGAATACAAATCAAATGCCGAATACTAATACGACCGTGAATATTAATCCCCCGACAAATGCTAATACAACAACAATTGCTTCCCCGATAAATACTAACACTATCGCAATTAATACTCCCCATTTGAATACTAATGTTACTCTCGATAATGATAATCCCCCACCAAAACTGAACGATATTCGTAACATCCAAAATCCCCTGCAACACGGATACCAACTTAAAAACTTCATGTGAGGTAAGCCTATGGACTTTAGTGGTACTGAGGGACCAAATGGACTGGTAAAATGGATCGAAAAGACTGAATCCATCATTAATATTACCAATTGTCCACCAGATTGTATTGTCAAATTTGCTACCTCTACGTTTGTGGACCACGCGCTTATGTGGTGGAATACTGTTGTGCAAATTCGGGAACAAGAGGCAACCAATCTAATGTCTTGGGCAGAACTTAAAGATCTTATGTTAAAACACTTTTGCCCGATAAACGAAATTCAGAAATTAGAACAAGAACTTTGGAATCTAGAAATGAGGGGTGCAGATCATTTGGAATATACCCACCGCCTTAATGAACTGACTCGTCTAGTTCCATGGTTAGTTACTCCAGAACCTAAACGTACTAAACGCTACATTTGGGGTTTAGCCCCCGAAGTCATGAGTCTGGTTAATTCAACTGGCCCTGTAACTTTCGAAAATGCCGTGTTACAAGCCGGAATTGTAACTTCTGATTTGGTTATAAGTGGTATGCTGAGAATGCCTGGAGAATCATCTGGTACAAAATGAACAGAGTATGGGACGAGAGTACAAGAAAGACAACCGAATAAACATACGCGCCCTGCAATACAAAATTACGCTATGATTAGTTCCGATGTGAAGCAAGATATGTATAACGGGGCTTTGCCAAGGTGTGAGGAATGTGGTTATCATCATGTTGGTGAGTGTCGGACCAATGTGTGTCACAAATGTGGGAAGGTGGGACACTATGCCCGAAATTGTAGAACCATTATGAATACTATAAACCAACCAACCCGATTTCATAGTTTACAGCTACCCCGACCTCAACCAGTCCAACAACAACCAACCTACGAAAACCAACCCATATTAAAACGTTATGTCTGTTATGAATGTGGTAGTGTGGAGCACATCAAGAAAGGCTGCCCTAAATGGAATCCAATTGCAATGGGAAGACAAACGCAAGGACCAGCATCGACGTCCAACTCGACTAGAGGTCTCGTATTGTTAATAAATTGGATAGAGCAAGTGTAGTAACAGGTACGTTCTTAGTTCTGCTTAATATACTTTAGTTTTATTTAATACGGGCACTGATAGACGTTTCGTTCCTACAAATTATTACCTTGGAAAAATATACCGACTAATAAATTAACAAATCCTTATACTATAGAAACCACCAAAGGTAAGACTACAAATACTAACTTTACTATCGAAAAACTGCCCTATTAACCTAAATAACTAGCTATTCCCTGTTAATGCACTCCCGGTGAAAGTGAGGAGTTGTTATGTAATAGTCAGTATGGACTAGTTAATTGAGTTCAAACGGAAATTATATATAGAGATAAGAACTGTTATACTACCTCTTCTAGATAAAGAAGTGATCCAGTACACGGAACAAAACCTAGTACCCTAATGCCTTTCGTATCCCCGTCTTAAATTATATATTATAATAGTTACATCAAAGATTCATTTAGACCCCAGCGGGATAAACACTTTTCCAGTATTACTTAAAATTTATCCTTCTAATTCAAAAAGGACCGAGATTATGAATGGAAGTGAAACAAAGTAATAGCATATGCCCCTTAATGACTAAACACGGATGAGAAGAACTATACTATCCGTAACCGAAATATGGAACGATTGCTTTTATACCCAAGATCTGGGGGCATTACTTGTATACTACTAATGGTACGAGTTACACAACCGTAAAGACCTACGAGTTATAAGTAATCAAGACAAGTTAAATAAGAGGCCATGGAGATTGGGTGGAATTGTTAAACAATCATAACTGTGAAAACTGAAGAACTTCCTTACTACGAGAACCGAAACTTGAACTTTAAGCTTTTATAGCCTCAATAACTGGGTGATGAACGAAGAAAAGTCATACCAGATGTTCTATTAGACTGAGTACTAGTGTAAAGATGTAAGGGAAATTTATGGAGGAACTGGTATGAGAAAGATCATAGGCACATGTGTTGTAAAGATGTGCACTATAATAAGTTAAGGTGAAATACTAAAAATCCTCGAGGACGTTACAACAGTTTGAAATACCCCATGGAAGGGGGGAACAAACTACAATGGACCTCTTAACACATGTTCCTAAAACATCCTGAGAAAGCAATGCAAGCTGAATGATAGTTCCCTGACTAATCCACTTCGAATACTCTCTTCTGATTTGTAACAACTACCCAACTGAAAAGCTCGCCTTAACAAAGTCCTATCCTTGGTGAGTTGTGTATGAAACTTTAGATCCCTGATCGACCTGACCACGATTTGTAGTCCTCTAACAAACAATCAAACCAAATTAACTATTCAAACATTAGAGGAATGTGAGACCGGTAATTTCAATCATCGTACATTAACAGTCATCGTAATATTATGCAAGCAGCTATATATTATATTATACGAGTAAGAATGTAACTCGCCAACTTATCCAATTGAAAATTGGCGACCCCCACAATACAAAATCCGAATCGACTTTGGAAACTATGGATAAAGCTCGTAATATTAATAGCAAACTGAAAGCCTCCTAAGGCTAACAAGTGGACTATACTGATATACGTGAGAAGTTATCAAATTTTGAAAGTTGTTAGTTGAGTTGATGAGACCGATGAGTTGATTCCAAAATTCAAAGAACCGTACAAAATTGCATTGAAAGGTTAACCCCATAGCGTAGTAAACAAAAATTATTTCACTCCCGATATTTTATATATATCGAATCAGAACGGGTGCCTTACTGACAGGGCGGAATTAACACAATTTGAAAACTTTTGTACAACTAAACTCTATAAAGGGACTTGTGAACATGCTGAGCGGGGAAAATCAAAAAGTTACGACACAATAAAATCTAATTGAATAAATTTAGGGGAATCCAAAACGGGGAATCAAACAAGTCCGGGAAAAGAAAGAACAAATTCCGAAACCAATACTTATAACTTTTCCCTAAAAGGATATAATTAGTATATCGAATTTCGGGGATGAAATTTCTTAACTGTGGGAGAATGTGACATTTGTGACAAAACCGGATACACCTCAGTATTCACAAATCGAATAAGCGACTAACCACTTAATGTGTAGCAAACAAACAAATCACCAAACAGGTCTGGTTATGACCCAGATATCTCGGGGGGGGGGGGGGGGGCATCTATAAGTGATATACGTTGAATATAAGCCAACATGTTAGTATTATGGCCTTAGTTCGATAGCAAACCAGTTTAACGAAAACATGCTCGTTTAACTACCCGCTATGGATTTAAACGCGAACGAGAGCTACAAAACAAACATTGTATCATCCGTTAAGCAGAAAAAGATTTATAAAACACTTAGTGGGAATGTTTTTAAGCGATCTGTGAAAATATTTTCGGCTTTTACAAATGTAAAGTAAGTTTTTATAAATTTATACAAAAATGGCCAAAAAAACGATTGTTTTCGCACTGTTTGTTGCACCCAGTATATTTTTCGCGTCAAAAACCGAACCCGAAATAAATTTGGACTCGGCATTTCGCGTACAGACACGCACATTGAGAGAAATTGGCCAAAATGAAGCCCAATTGGGCCTTAGCCCTTCCGATCGAAAATGGGGACCCCCCCCCCCCACCCTCCTAAGGTTTTATTTATATACTTATTATATATAAGATATTTTCACATAAAAATCATCAAAATTCTGAAAACCCCTTCTGTTCTTCAGCAGAAACTCAAAGAAACTCAAGGTAATTATGTGAGGAACTCAAATTTGGTATAAAATGATCACATATGAAATTCGGGGTTATTTGGAAAACCCTAAGTATGTTTTGTGGTTTTGCGTTTAGTTGAATTTTCGTGGTTGTTTTTGGCTTGAAAGAGGTATTTGGCATGATAGTTAGCTTTTGGAATTGTTACAGGTTATTTTGGGATATATTTTGTTCACTCAGGAATTTTTTCGGAATTTTTGGAAATCCTTTGGTATAAACGTATGATTTTTAGGCTAAATATAGCAGATAAAATAATTTTTATAAATTAATAAATCAGTAAATAATTCCAAAAATATTTTTATACAAATCTACGTATTTTAGTTGATAAGTGACTAAATTTTCGTAATTTAATGATTAATAGATAATTAATTGTGCTAATTTGAAAATTAAACAAGTTCAATTCTGATATAAACCGACGAGTTCGTGATAAATGAACATGTTGAGATATCAGAACATCAAGAGTAATCAAAAAGCATATTTTCGGATTATTTAAGTAACAAAGAACTTTTTGTGGGAAATCTGGATAATTTGGATAAGTTGTGCGTGTTTCTCTCCAAAGCAAACTTAGTAAACGGAAATGAGCCCTGTATCGAATCCAGACCCCTAAATTGTGATCTTTCTTTATAACTTAATCATTTTACCAGCCAACACGTTTACCCAAGTTTACATCTCCATAATTGTTCTCCAAACGTATAAACGGTCAACTTGGCCCAGCTGGTGAAACGGGGAAACTGAGCCAAGTTCGATTTTAAATATTAGACATTGAACAACATCACAATCTAAGCCTATTGACACTTTCTGGGTGTTACAGCCACACCCAGACTAGCTATACAGCCCAGCTTAGTATAAAGATTATAATGGTATTAAAATATTAATATTATTATAATATTGAGTATAAGGACTAAGTGATAGCAAGGTAAACGAACCCCGAGTTGACCTCGCACTAAGTGCCTACAAAACCGTGAGTTTCATGACCCCACTTTTAAATTGTTTTTACGAATTTTTGGGGTGAAAAGCATGTTTATAGACGTTATTTATCTGAAAATGGTTCAGGATATAAATTATCTGAACGTCCTCATACGTAAAGTCCCTATAAACATAATGACTGACTACGTGCCGATGAAAGGTGAATAGGATTGTTGATTGATAAATTAAATATAGATAGTACGAATGTCAAAACATAATGAAATTACACGTGAAAACGTGTTCATAAAAACACCTTATGAAATGTTAAACTTAACAAATTGGGGAATAACGTGGTCTATGAAGGCCATGAGTATAACGTGGTCTGTGAAGGCCATAAGGCGATCGTGGGCGGAAGGGGGGCCACAATTGTAACAAAACTAAAGTTGAGTATGGCCTATAAGCCAAGTTATACTGCAACTTAATGAACTAAGGTTTAGTATGGCCTATGAGCCAAGTTCTGCTGCAACTTAATAAACTAAAGTTGAGTATGGTCTATGAGCCAAATTCTGCTGCAACTAAACAAACTAACTTGATTATGGAAGGAATGCCAAGAAAATAATGTGATTATGCATTTTGTGAACGGAAGGGGAGCCACAGTGATTGATGATATGTGAGATATACTATAAGTGTATATGTATGTGTGTATGTGTATATATATATATATTTATATACATACTATGTGGATAGGCATAGGAAATACTATAGCGTAGGAAATACTAGATATATATATATATACATATATAAATTCTGTGTAATGGTTGACCTTAAGTGGAACCGTTGTGGGCGGAAGGGGAGCCACAGTGGTTGGTTTTACTCGGAAAATGAAGGCACGTAGTACGAACGAACAGTCATGATTTTATCTTAATTCCAAACTTTTATCATAAACCTATACACATACATATGTACATACAAAGACACAGATGCACATATACAAACGTAAACATTTCTTACATGCGCGCGTACATACAAAACTCTAACTGTGTGGTACGCAGAACTAATTTCGTTAAAACTTATGAAACTCACCAACTATTCGTAGTTGACATGTTTTTAACATGCTTTCAGGTATTTAGAAAAATGGAGTAAAGTGTTTATGTGCTATCTGTTTGAATTGTGATCGATGCTATGTAAACCGGTACAAGCAAAAGGGCTAAAAATTGGATTTTGATCTCCAGGGTTTCGTTATTCATTTTGGCATTTCTTATAATAGACTCTTTTTGATCTTCACCCATTCTTACCCTAACTAAAATTACCTTGTAAATACGTTATTCGAGCCAAGATCTGGTCGCAATTGGATATATCAACGATCAACGAGACGTATAAATTAACATGGAATAACATTCGAACTGAAAGATTACTTTATTGATAACGTTAAGGATGCATACATTTAACAATCCGCCTCGATGTGCACCTCGAAGGTGGTCTATAAGTCTAGAGAGAATCCGGCATGGTAACGTTACTTAAGGAATAAATAAGCACGGATCTTTTAGCACATTCTCTAGGGAAGGCCTATTTATAGGGACCCTCCTCATTCGTTAGACACACCGAATGAGTGAGGCTTCCCATAGTGAATGACCTTCTATTCGCTAAACTTCTTAGCAAATGGGCTCTTAACTTAACGAATGAGCCACATACGATACACTATTAGCGTATGTGCTCATAGGCTAACAAATGGGCTGCCATCCGCTAGCATATTAGCGAATGGGTTAGTCTAACGAGTGGACCCCATTCGCTATACAATCCATAACGAATGAGCCATAATACATCATAGCATAATGACTAATATACCCCTAGCCTATTCAATCAGCTACGGACTACAAATCATGCACTAACAAACTCCCCCTTTTCCATAGCTGTCGAATACTTTAACGTCTAATACTTTAACACTAAATACTTTATCGTTGAATACTTTAACTGCAAAATATTTAGTCGCAATAAATAACTCCCCCTTGACTGATGATTTTTGGGCTTGTGCAGACAGACAAATGTCTTAAGTCTTTCAAGCAAACCACAACTCGTAGCTTCTTGTATCAGATCTCCCCCTCGAGTAAGCAACTCCAGGTGATCATCTCGATCATCCAACTAGCATATGATAAGGTTCAATCATTCAACAATCAGCAATCCATCAACACCGGTAAAGCAAAAATAGCTTTACGTTTGATCTTGTCACACATCTTCATGAGCAACCCTATTATTCAGAATCTTTCACTTTGGTTTTCCCTCTCTTGATAACGTTCTTCCCAAAATATAAACTTTCTAAGCTCTTCTACATCCCATTTGCTTGGATGCACTACTGTTTTGGGTATATGATTCAGAGATCCAACCTTCATTAATCAATCCTAAATGATCTAATTCTTCAATTTAAGGACAAGATTCATATTGCATTCTTCAACAAGATCTACCTATTCGAGAATTCGTAACACCCCGGATTTAAGCGGAATACGCCTGGGTGTAACGTACAGATCACTCATAAGCTCGTAACGCTATTAAAACGACAATAATTATATTTATTTCATTTTATTAAATCACAAATACACAATTTTGCATAAATCAAATAACAATACAATAACTTTAAATTTCAATATGATATGTTTCTAGTAACTTAATGGTCCAACTATCTAGTCTTCAATCCTTAAATTAAACTTCAACCTGCAGCACATTTAAAATAATATATTTTGTTAACAATAATGTTGGTGAGAATTCATAAAGTTTTGCATATGTATATAATACGAAAAGTGTAAAATTCACGAGTCAAGATGTATTGTCTCAATCATAAAGTAAAAGAAAAATAAAAGTACATGATATTCCCGTTCGCTTGACATAAGTCAAATCTACTAAGGAACCCCCGTTCGCCGAGCTACTTGGAGTATAGATCATGATAATGATACCGCAATTTATTAACAAAAGTTAAAAAATGGACTGCGTAGGTACGTCCCATCGGACCCTTCCACTTTGCGTTTGAGTATGTGTATGAGTCTCTTCCACCAACAAAAATAATAAATAACTAGCATATAATCACATAATTTACAAGCAATATAATATGAAAACAAATGCATACAAGACATGCGTGTGTATTTTAGTTTACAACGTAAAACATGAAATAACAAATAAAAGTTTGGAACGTGCTACACCCAAAAACGTGTAAAAGTAAAAAGGGGTTATGAAAACTCACATGGAATAAGGGAAAGCGTCAACGGGTGGACGCTTTAAACAAGCTTGTTAGTTTCACGATAAGTCCCGTCGTTTTACCCTAATTTTAAAGTATAAAAAGAAATAAACATCTAATCGAAATGAACGAACTAGATACGGTAGAATGGGCTTATAACAGATTCGGGATGGTTAAAGCGTTAAATATGATTTATGTTAACTTTATTAAAAAACGTAAACAATTTAAATATTATTATATCATATATTTTATTAATTTAAGGCATTTGTATTATAATATTATTATTAATCTTCACTGGCAGTTTAATGATTTATATTTATTTAAATACTAAAACTAATGCTATTAAAAGACTTATGGTATTTACAAAGCATGGATTTTTATCTCACGAAATTAACTATGTTATTAGAATAAACCAACGAATTATAATATAACGAATTATAGTTAACGAATTTTAAAGTTAACGAACGAATTAATATTAACGAGTTAACGATTTATAAATATTTCTTAATTTCAATATTAATACTGAGTTTGAATGTTATAATGTTTACAAAAATTTGGTGTTAACGATATGTTTTATTTTGAAAAATGAAAGCGTTACGAATTATAAGGTTTAACAAACAATAAATAAATATATAAATGGTTTACGAGTTTTAACGAAACTTGACGGGTTTGAAATATTGGTTTTTAGGTTAA
Organism: Bidens hawaiensis; assembly: GCF_021521415.1. Classification (NCBI taxonomy): domain Eukaryota; kingdom Viridiplantae; phylum Streptophyta; class Magnoliopsida; order Asterales; family Asteraceae; genus Bidens; species Bidens hawaiensis. Next base: position 385,438 of record NW_027491445.1, on the reverse strand, counting down.
AACGATAAAATTAATTTATAATAAATTTATTTAATCTTAAAATGATTTTATTTAATTTTTCATGATTTTTAAACATTTATTTTGGTTATATATATATATATATATATATATATATAAGAAAACAGTTTAAAAAAATATGAAAAACTTAAAACATAATCTAGGTTCGAACCCGGGTCTCCACAACCACACTATAGCATCTTAAACAACTGATCCAACTGTGAATGTTGTTTAGAGGATAGAACAAATTTTATATGTATATATATATATAACAAAGTTCATCTTCTTTACCATTCAAACCCAAGACTTCAATCTGTAATTTGGTTCCACGTTCGTTAGAATTAAGTTGGGGCTTTTGTTCTACAGTTTATGACGATTCAAATGCATGTAAAAATTACTTGGGATTGTTCTTGTTTGACGACGAACAGCGACTCACCGGAAAATAACCTTGCCGAATTAGTTAAGGATGGCAGAGAATATATTAGATTAATATGATGTTTGGGACGATTTTAAGATGAAGATTTATGTCCTATTTTTACTAGTAATTGGGGCGTACAGTGATTAGATTGTCTTAATTGATTTATGGCCGCTTCCGTCGAGTTTTACGATTGTTACGGGTTTAATTGTTCGATTACACGTTATGAACGATGATTACGGGGTTAATAGCTAGTCTAAGTGTTGTTATTCCATTTAATTGATTTATTGACAAGGTTAATGGAGTGTTTTGGGGCTCACCGGAGGCCGTCAGATTTGCCGGCGGCGACGATACCGGAAAACGTGAAGCTCATGGGGCTGGTTACTTTAATTATAATACTATGATTATTTAAATCACTTTACATAAAGGTCCCTCAGGTTTAAGTTTCTTTAAACTAGAAAATAAAATATAATTATATTATTAACCCTTGGACTTTAAATGTGTTAAAATTTATAATAAAAGTTATAATTCTTAAATATTTTTCATGTTATATCGAAAGTTTGCAAATCGTTTAAATTTAATAAAAACTTTACGCAAAAGCGTTAACCCTGTAAATTTCGTTGATTGAATCAAATGAATAGGAAATGAACGAACAATCATCGTAAATCATCGAGATTGAAATATTAATGATGCACGATAAACAAGGATATATATAGAAACGAAACATCGGGTCGGTGTAATGAATGTGAATACAAACCCCAAACAAATGACACCTAAAATACAAGAATCGAACTTGATATATATATATATATATATATATATATATATATATATATAGGTCGGGTTTTCAGGTTTGAAAAGTAACAAATGTTACAGAATTGTCCCCTTCAACAGAAGTAATCAGCTGAATACTCGTATCTAACATTGTCAGAATCACGGTCCTTCAGAAAAAAGTAAACGGACTGACACTCGTAGCCTACATAATTCGATTTTCAATCTCGAATTAATCAATCAACAATTGGAGTCTTGAACTCAATTAAACGTAGCTATAAACCATGTATTACCACCCGAATTAAAATAATTTACTCCAGAAACCCTTGCAATCTTAGGAAGACATCAGTATACAATCCTTGAAATTTTTATCACCCCCTTTTCTTGAAAAATTTTGCAAGGTCTTGAAACAAACTACAAACTTCGCTTTAAGTTAATCGTGTTCTCATCCTCGGCCAGTATATACACGAGAAATGTCAGCCAGAAAATATGTCGTCAAAATTTTCAAGAAGAATGTCCCACTTATTCGGAATATCCTAGAAAAATTTCGATTAAATTTTTTTTCTAAAATACCTTTTCTATTAATTTTTTATTTTTTATCAGGGATATCCATCTTCCATGTGATAAGTGAAAATCATCTTCATTCTTAAATCATTTATCCTCATTCGCTAAAACATACCCTCATTCGTTAAAGTGATCCTCATTCGTTAAACTTGAACGAATAGGGTCTCATTCGCTATAAATAATCTCATTCGTTAAAATGATAACCTCATTTGCTAACTTGGAACGAATGAGGTCTCATTCTTTAGAAAAGTCCTCATTCATTAAACAATCATAACGAATGAACTTATACGTTAATGACTCATTGACGAATGGCCAAGAACCGGTAACGAATGACTATGTTGAACAGTAAACTAATGAATGAGTTGTTGGAGCGGTTACTGTAGCACCGGAAAAGCGTATTCCATAGGAAATTTAGTTATCTTCATTGGAAAAACGGTTTCCATGCCGGAAAACCCAAAATCAAGCTCCATTAATGGCGGACATCATCAGAACTAGTATTAGAACTTCGTCCATTTCACTATCAAAACCCTCACTAACTTCACAATCAGCAGGTGTCCTACACACAACGTCACCTACCAAATTCACACCACCTTCTCTATTGTTTACCGGTGATTTCAGATTAGAACTTCCAACCTCTTGGGTAAGTCCTATACTGAATGACGGACCAAAAGCATTGTCATATGTTTTGACATAACTTGATTCTTTTCTTTTTAACTCGACAATATCAACAGTCCTAACAACTTGGTCCACCCACTCGTCATCATTCCACATCTGCGTTAAATTTTCTTGCTCTTTTATTACATCCACAACAACTTCCTTATCTCCTTCAACTTCTACACATGAGGATGTCTTAAATGGTTTACCAGTAATGGTCTCGTACATATCACATAGTTTCCTGATGTCAACATTGTCTGGGTGGTTAACTAAGGCTTCACCAAGAATTCCCTCAAATTATTTTTTCCCTTCACTAATCACCATTACCAAGGATTCCAAACGTTCAACGGTCTCCTACATCAAAATAATACATTAATAAGTATTAAAATTTCTTTACGATGTATTACGACACAAGTTACAAATCAGACAACTATAACATAAACAGTTCATGTATCTCTAAACTTACCTTCACATCACCTAGATGTATAGCTACACTGTCCACCTCCTTACTTTGCTCACCGTTTGTTCCTTCTTCTTCACCAAACATCTTCCTAATTGCCCCTTTTCCAAGCCCTCAAGGCTGCAGTTCCTTTTACTCCCAATCTTTCAGTCTATCAAAAATCCATTCTTCCAAAGCCATATTAGTACGTACACTTTGTAGGGACTCGCAACTTGTTGAGTCTACGTAAAATAACTATAATGGAAAAAACAAATTAATACGTCATTTATAAAACACATACTTTCTGTATAATGAACTAAAGAGAGCCTACACAACATTATTTTATGAACTAACTATTAGAATGGTAAGCAGACCTAGGAAATAATCATCAGGATCCTCCCTACTCTATTTTTCCTTACAATCTTTCAAACTCCTAAAAATTAGATTACGCCAATCCAGACTTCTCACATCCGTATCCTCCTTGAAAAACGTAAGGATGACATCATACATTTCCCATTTCCTTGACATTCAACCATGCTTGTGATGATCAACATCACAAAATCCAACTTAAACATCCAATCGACATCGTCGTACGTTTCTAGTTTATCAACTATAATTGCTGCACTTACCTCTTTTACATTACTATGAAAGGCTCTCCATTGTTTGCTAACATTCCTATTACCCTTTCTGTCATCATTTCTTTCTATCCTAACACCTCCCATTCGCAAACCAGTCAGCTTATGAATCCTCTCATTCATGATCTTGATAATACCACTATCGACCTTTATGCTCATCGTTGCACTATCAAACCTGCCAACAACATAGTAACCTAAACATGAGGGGATCCCTGCTACATTCAACTGTAGGATTTGATCAAACCCCCAATCTTTAACAGCTTCCTTTTGTTTTGTTTTTGATGTCCGTTCACCTATTCTCCTATCATCGCCTATTTTTTTTCCTACAACACAGGAATAAAATGTTAATCACACAGACTAAGCTGATTCAATCAATTATTATAAAATTACCTTTACTGGACAACAATTCCACATCGTGTTCCAATAGGTTATCAACTGTGTTATCAAATAAATACCTAATTAAAACATGCCTCAACAACAGTTAACTAGTTTAAAAGCTAAATACTCTACAACCATTACCTCTACTTCTATTTTTACCACAGCTATCACTTCCATCCTTCGTGTTATTGGTAACCATTTCACATTCTAGACCTGCTTTATGTTCAAAGTAAATGTAAGTTATTGAATGAGACGTATATTGCCCTTCACAACCTACACACTGGTTTTTTTATAGGCCGTGTCAACCAGAATCTTTTCGGAAATTGAAAAGATTTCTTGCAACCAATTATACGAATTTCTTGATATTAGCCGCTTGATTCTACTATTGGAAGACAATATCTCGCAATGTAAGGGTAGCTATAATTGATATTACAAATCTTCTGAAGATATGGAAGATGGAAAGTCAAATGTCGGTTTGAGTAATATATGAAAGTGTCTACACAAACTGCATAGTTTCCTATTTGATCCTATCACAACAATGACTATTGTACCCTTTTCATTTAAAAAAAAATCTTAAACCTGCACACTTAATTACCAAACTGTCACAATAAATGTAGTCCTTTGATCAATATATTTAATGGTCATGATTCACTTCTCACACTAATTTGATTTCTCCACTTAACCGTCGCTTATATATATATATATATATATATATATATATATATATATATATATATATATATATATATATATATATATATATATATATATATATATTAAAAGTTACATACACCGTACCATGTTATATGGTACATCATACCGAAGCGATCCGAAATGAGCCTACCCCTAATCATACTGAATTTTAGGGACATAGCGAATTGCGATCCCGTTCCCGCACCGAAGCGTACTGCGAATTATGTGACTATGGTATAAACATTAGGAAGAGAGCAACATGATTACTAGTATTAGAGTTCAGACACTATTTGGTCCATAGTTTTTCTTCTCAAGCTCAAAGTGGACGGCTTTAGTTGTGTTCTATAGTTTTATAAGACTCGTTAACAATAAAATAGTGCCAAATCATGTTTTAGTTAGAGCATTCCCAATTCATTCTCCATCCCCATCTCTAAAATTATACTAAAAATCATTATATTTCATCTCTTCTTTCTAATTAAATAATATTTTTATATCTTTATCATTACCTTTTCTATTTTCTCAACTCACAACCACTTTTAAAAAATTTTAGAGTGTGAACAATATTTTTCCAAAGTTAATCATGAACGGTAAATTTTTTTCTCTGCTCTACTCACAACCACTCAAAACCATCTTCTAAAAAGTGAAGAATGCGCTCACATAAATCCGAGAATGCTATTATATCTTGGAAAGATAAGGTTTGTTTAATAAGGAATTTTGCAAAAAAATAAATAAATAAACAAATAAATAATAAAAATAAATAAAAGATCGAATATGAGGGTTGAAGAAGAGGATGTTGAAGTGGTTGCTACCGATATTGGCATGGAAGAATCGCCATCTTTCTTGCCAGTGGAACCAATGTCTTTCGTGCCAAGTATGGTTTTGACAAGGTGGATCGAAGCATTAGTTATATGTGAAATCGGGAAGGAAAATATGTTATATAGTATTTGACATATGATAAATCACAATTTACTAAAGTTTCTAAATGATAACGATAAAGTTTATCTTGTTTACCGGCAATTCCAAAATCATATTTTGTATCATCTGCCAACTTTAAAGTTATATGGAATCACACTGTTATAAAATGAACTATAAATACAGCACGTGAAAGTGACTTCTATTTTAAAATAAAAATAAACTAGTCAACTTCTTAAATAGTGTGAGAATTAATGATTATGTCGAAATAAGAAATTTTTTTTATGTTTTTGTTGACTTGTCAATATTTTGGACCACCAAGAGATGTCTGATTGTCTTGTCCCAATTCAAACAAATATGATGATGTGCATGCATCAACCATCATGGCATCATTTTTCCTTTCATTTAAAATCTTAATATTTGTTTTCTATATAAAACATATTGTTAATCTTTGCTACGATCCCAACTCGAATCATGGTTTTTAAAAATAGTTTTATCTAATAAATAAAATTTCTCCATTAAATCCTCTAATTTCTTAAAACACCAAATTAAGATATCATCGGGTTAAATTCTATTATAAAGTGTATGGCAGAGACACAATAAAAATAGATCTAACGTTTATGTATAAAAGTTTCATCATCTCTTTTTTCATCTAAAGGGGTAAACATTTAAACTTCAACTAATCTTTTACTTCCGTAAACATTGTTTAAAAGTTAAGGTTCGCATATGTCCAACCAATATGGATAACGTGGGATCTATTATTGATCCTTGATGGTAGTTGGGACTTAACAATGATGCAATAGTTTGGGCCAGGATGACTAGGAGCATGAGATACATGTCAAGATATCAATGGTGGTAATGTTTGAAGTTGGAGGAGAAAATGACATCTTTTAGATAACAATAATTACTCATAAATTTAGAGGTTGCACCTTTTTGTTTAAACACTAAAACAAGGTGCTGATATAATTTGTGTGTTATAATGATAATTAAACGTAGCAGTGGGTGGTGTTGCGTATGACGAAATTTTCAATGCGAACGAAGCATGCGAGCTTTTAAAAAGAGGATATACAAATGTAGATCGGCACGGAAAAAAAAGGTAAAAATTTGTCTTTTACATATGTTTAACAAAACAAATGAGATACAACATGATATACATAAACAAAATAACTTAACAAGGCCGAAAACCTATCCTTCAAATTTAGCATACTGGTTAATGACATATGGCCGTATATAATTTTATATATTTTACCATATAATTGTAAAATAATATATCATAACTATTTTACCATAAAAATAACAAGAAAAAAAAAACATATATATTTGAAATGATATATTATATCACCATCAGGCCCGGCTCAAGGGGAGGGCGATGAGGGCGACGGGCCCAGGTCCACTCTCACAAGAGACCCATAATTGTTCAAAAAGTAAAACTTTATTTGATGTACACATTTTTTCTAATGAAAAATAAATATGTTTTAGCAACACTATCGACAATATATTTCACCAATGTCCATGAATAAAGTTGCTAAACAAGCGAAGCTACATCGAGTGGTTGCTCCAATGTCTCTCAAAAGGTTCCTTCAATTTCTAATGCAACAAAACCGATTAAACAACGACCAACGGTTCCCATGAGTGAAATAAGCAAAGGTGAAAAAGGAGGAGCTAAGACAGGTGTTGATTTATTTGATGAGGACGATGAGATACTTCCATGTATCATTTTGTTAATCTTAAAGTTTGTTCAATTAAAAGTATCTTTTATATGAATTTACTCTTTTATGCTTTTAGAAGGTAATAGAGTGGGTATTGAAGCAGACGGTGTTGATCAACATGATGAGTATGAAGACGTGGGCAATATGATGGATACAAATAACCTACATGAGATACAAATGGATGATCACGACTTTTGTGAAGATGAAGACAATATTGCAAAACAATTACAAGGCATCGAAAAACAAAAGGCATCAGCTTTTGTGTCAAAAGCCAATAGTAAAGGTAGGCGTAAGAGGTTGCATATCACTTCCATCGTCTTAAATGAACGTATTGAAGATCATGTAGATGATGACCATGTTGAAGACGATGTTGATGACCACCAGGTTTTTTAAACTCAAGCTCATCAAAGTAGTGAAATACAAGGTAATAAATACTATATACAATTTGTAATGATGTTTTAAAAACAAAAACGATAGCAGATATGTTCAAACTATATAATATTGTTTTTGTACTTGTTTTGTATTTTCAAACTTGTTATGTGCTCCTAAAAATGCAAGAGGCTATACACAAAAAGCTGAAATTTGAAAGATGGATAGTACACAAAGAATAGTTGTCACATTCAACACTTTCAGAATACCTGTTGGGGTGAAGGTAATGAGCTTGTTCAATTCCTTGGGACGCTCGTGAGGATGCCCGAGCATGTATCCATTGAATATTCAGACTGTAGAAAGGTTCCCATACAAAAAAAAGAGGACATGTATTCACTTGTTAAGGTATGTGATAATTTATGTAATTTTTTTTTAACTTGTAGTCTATGTTTACTCATTGTTTGCATCTTGTATGTAGCCTTTAATGTGGTAGGCTATTAAGCATATGACTCTTTAACTATAATCGGTCAAATTGGTAATTTTATGTGAAGGCTACTTAATGGTGGGTTTTTATTTTGCAGTCTAAATTTGTTATCCATCCAAATGAAACAGAGAAGATAAAAAAATGGATCTTCCATAGCATGGGAAGAAAATGGAGAGCGTGGAAAGGTTCGTTAAAGGATCGTGCATATGATCCAAGCCTTACGGTTGATGAAATCGTGTGACAACAAGTTAAAAATGACAGCAGATTGAATCAAGCTCAATTTAAGAACTTGTTACTCATTGGTTCACTCCAGATTTTCAGGTAACAATGATGTGTAACTTTAATTTTCTTATATAATACATATAATATTGGAATTAGATAAAAGATTTCATATTGTATATTAAAGATTTGGATAAATTAATCATGTTTCGGTTAATCGAGTTAGGTTATTTGGGTATTGGGTGTTAAAAACTTTATCCAACTACCGAACCATTTAAGTGTATCGTTTATTGATATGATGGTTCAACTAATTAGATTTCTTTTTAATTTGGTCGGGTTGCTTTGGTCCGATATGTTGATTAGTCTTATGCTAAAAACGATGACCTTATCGTATATTTATTTGCCATTTACCACAGGAAACATGTGATGCTAAGAGATCGAGCCGCTCAAATATGAAAGAGCCCCATGTTAGTGGGACAAAGTCTTTTGCTAGACTAAGTCATGAAATGGTATTATTAATCTAGCTATTCTGGACACTTATTATTTTATTTATGGGTTTTTATTTCCCTTAATAACCACCAAACCTAAATTACAGGAAGCAAAAAATAACGGTGTACATCCAACACGAGGAGAAATGTAAGTAAAAACTCGCACTCGTAAAAATGGTAGCATTGTTATGATCAAGCTGCTCACGTTGTGGTATTGTATTTTAATGTTCCTATATATTATCGATGTGTTTATTTTTATTTTTATGATTACTTATTATATTACACTCTTAGGATTCGTTAAAAGATATTGCAAATGACTCAACAATCACACCTACTTATCCAAATGATTTTAGAATCGATGAATACTCAAAAGTAAAAGGCCCGGAGAAAAAAGGATACATTTGATTAGTTGGAAGGATACCGGCGGAAAAAAGTAACGGCGCTTCTTCGACAGATTCACAAACTATTGATCAATTAAAGAGTGTAGTCAATGCTATGGCGGTAATAATCCAAGAACATATTTCCAATGCAAACTTGTCTTCGGTTCTAGGCAACATGAACATACAGGTAATTACATGCACGAACCATTAATTGTTCTTTTATATATAATTATGTATAGCATTTGTTTCATTCATATCTTTTAGGTCCCTGGTGTTGGTTCTTTGGTTAATAACAATACTTCATCGGTTAACGAATGTCATCTTCAAGAATTCCTAATGATAATGGTAATTACTTTTAAGTTATTACTTTTTTTTTATTTTTCCAAATTAATGGACATGCTTATATTGTAACCGTGGTATGAACCCTAAACTGATCATCCAAAACTTTGTGTTTTACAGGGCAAAAAAAACGTTTAGACAATTGATCTTTAAATTTCTGTCAACTTTTGCAATTAAGGCAAAATGTTAGGGTTTTTTTTCTTTCTAATTGTTAGGTATTTGAACCATTTTCTTATACATGTTTTTCTTTTGAATTAAGTAAAATGACTTTCATAGAAAAAGAAGTTTTATATTTTTTTTAATCAATACTAATGCTTGTTTATATTATTGATGATGGCAGGGTAGATATCATGAGAAGCTTTGAAGCTAAGTTTCGTGAAAGTGAAATTCTCACCTAAAAGAATGTTTAGACTCATCTTGTCACATTTGGTTGGAATATGTTGCTTATTGCATTGGTTTTTTTTAACATTTGGAATGTGTGTTGGATTGAACTTATTGTTGAAGTTATAAAATTATGATTTCTACATTTACAATTTTATCGAACTTTTATATTATGTTGTAAATCATGTGATTTTTATAGCAAAATTATGTGCCACTAAAATTAGTACATATACTTAATATAAAATCGTTTTTACTGGCACAAAATGTATGCCACAAAAGTTCTTTTTATATTGTGGCAAAACAAAAATGTCACTAAAAGTAGCATAAAGATAAAACTAAGATTACTTTTTAATGGCACAAAAATTGTGCCACAAAAGACTTTTATTATATTGTGGCAAAACAAAAGTGCCACTAAAAGCCTTAAAACATTGTGTGGCAGATCAAAAAAGCGCCACCAAAAGGCTTTAGCGTCACAGCTTCTAGTTGCACTTTTTATGTGTGCCACACATTCTTACATGGGTCTTTAGTGGCACTTTTTTGCTTTTTAGTGACACTTTTTGTGCGTCACTATATGGCATTTTTTTTGTAGTGATAGTTTTGTTTTAACATAAAAGCATTTAAAATGACTCTTTGGTTGAATGGAAAATTTCTTAGATTATGGAAATAAAAGTCATGAGTTCAATTCTTAATATTCTTTTTTTAAGAATGTATTCTTTTTTTAATAGAAAAAACTTTCATTTGTTTCTTATAAATTATTTTAGTAACATGTTTATTATTATTTGTTTGTTTTTGGGTTTTTGAAAGTCAATCTTAATGGTAAAATTGTCAAATTATCAATCAAATAATTGAAAAGTCAATTACAGAGGCCCATTGATTTACTCGTCCCAGACCCCAAAATTTTAAAAGGTTCTCGGAGACGACCCTGATCACCGTTACTAACAGGTGGCATGCATATTGTCATGGATTTGCTATACGAGTCGTGCAATGTACTCATGAATATCTGTTATTTTATCATAATTATTATTATGGATAACTAATTTCATTCTTTCAGATACTTGTAAGGGAGTCGTTCAAACTCTTGATCAATTGATACAAGAAATATAAGCGTACATTTTTTATTAATCGTTAAGAACTACTAAAGAATATACATGTATGATCTTAAAAGATTCGAGTCGTTGTGAGCTGCTTGAGAGTAACTCGCTAAAAGCTAAACAAAGTCGAGAATAAAAAAGCTTGAACCTCTATTAACCTCATATTATAAACGAGATAGTGCGCTTCCTTATCAAGCTCGATTAGTCTCATGCGTAAAAAAGGACCTATTATTTATATAGTTTTCTTATTGTGTACATATATATATTTATATATATAGGGTTGAGTTATTCTACAAAGGTCAACAAAAATGAGAAGTGTGAGAAGCCATAGTTGATTGACATGTGCCAAGTGGGGACCAGAGGTAAAAGGGTATAAGAGTAATAGTACATATTTTCTCTCTCCACATGCAAATCACATATCAATTCCCCCATCATTTTAAAATGTCCATAACTTTTTCACGCAACATTATTTTTTAAAAAAAAAATTCACCATAATAACAAGTGTTTTCTTATCTTTAATATGAGTATGACTTTGTTATATAAAAATTAAAAAAAAATTACGTCATCGTGTCTTTGTGTCATTTCGTCTTGTGTCTTTTCGTCATTATGTCTTTTTGTTTGTCATTGTGTTTTTTTCATCATTGTGTCTTTCAAATCATCATTGTGTTTTTTTAAATGCTAATAATACGGTTGTGTAATAATAATACATAAATATAATGATAAAATAACAATAAATTATCTAATACATAAAACACAATGATGAATACACATTACACAATTACATTAAACGTAAAACACAGTGATGAATACATATAACACAATGACCTGAAATGTAAAACACAATGATGAATATATATAACACAGACATGAAACGTAAAACACAATGGAAACTACATATTACACAATGACATGAACGTTAACATAATGACTAAAACACAATGATAAGTAGAAAGACAAATGATGAGCACAAAGGCACAATGACAAACAAAAAGACACAATGAGGTAATCTTTGTTTTAATTGTTATCTTTAATATGAGTATTAATTGATAACACAATGACCAAAATCTATACACAATGCATAGAAAAACCCAATTAAAAATCATAATAAACAACCAATGACAAAATATAAAAAAACCCATTATTTTTTTTTAATTTTTATATAACAATATGATACTCATATTAAAGATTAAAAAACGCTTGTTATTATGGTGAAATTTTTAAAAAAAAATAATGTTGCATGAAAAAGTTATGAACGTTTTAAAATGATAGGGGAATTGACATGTGTCTTGCATGTAGAAAGAGAAAATCAACAAAAGTGGGTTATTACCTTTATACCCTTTTTATCAATTTATTTTCTTAAATTAATCTCCACCATTCAAATCTAAGATCAATGGATTAGATTCCTTCTCACCCTTCTCATTTTTGTTGTCCTTTGTATTTTAACTTTACCATATATATATATATATATATATATATATATATATATATATGGTCAAGTTAATATAAGAAGTATGATTTTTGTAGGAAGACTAAGAAGTAATCTAGATCATTAATTTTAAATTTAAAGGGTTGAGATTAGTTTGGGGAGAAATTAGGTGCGAAATAAGAGGAATGGCAAAAAAGAAAGAACACATAAATGTTGACATTCTCTCCTCACATACAAGGCACATGTCAATTCCCCACTATCGTTTTAAAGCGTCCATAACTTTTTTATACAACATCTTTTTTTAATAAAAAAACACCTTGATAACGAGCGTTTTTTTATCTTGAATATGAGTATCATATTGTTATATAAAAATTAAAAAAAGTTAGTGGGTTTTTTATACATTGTATTATAGGTATGACCATTGTGTTTTATCAAATTGTGTTTTGCAAATTGTGTTTTATAAAATTATGTTTTATTATATTGTGTTTTATCAAATTGTGTTTTAACATAACGTTTAATGTTTTTTTTCCATTGTGTGACCATGTGTAGTTTCAACATAATGTGTTTTAACATTATTGTGTTTTTTACCGTATCAATTTGTAAACCCTATTGTGTTTTAACATAATGTGTTTTTTATTTTATGTGTTTCCATTGTGTTTTACAAATTTTATTTTTTTACTTTATATTTTTCATTATGTTATACAAATCTTATTTTTTCTATTGTATTTTATGTTGTTTCTTCCATTTCATTGTGTTTTATGTATCACTGTTTTTTCTATTGTGTTTTACAAAGTTTGTCTTTTATTATATGGAACCCTGAATATTAGATCAGATTCAACATAGAATTGTGGGCGGAGATGGTTACAGGTGGAGAAAAGGGTGGCCATCGGAAATGATGGTCATCGTGGAGGTGTAGATACAGATATGTACATTGGTGGTAGTGATTTCATCGGAAAAACGGGGAGAGTGTGTTTGGGTTTTTTAAGATGTAGGAGCTCGGTGATGGTGGTTGTCATGGCGGTGGGCAGTGGAATGATGGCAGTAGATGATGACGGAGGAGAGCTGACGTCGGCGGTGGACGGTGGCGATGGATGGTGGCAGTGCCGATAGTTACAGCTGGCGATGGTTACAGGTAGCAGCAACAGTGGTTGATGTGTGGTGGTTGCAGGTGGTCGGAATGACGAGGCGACACTGGACGGCGAAGGTTGGGTGGTGGCAGTTATTGAAATTTTCGTTTTTCCCGCGACGGTGGATGTCGAAACTGGTTATGGCTATGGTGGTGGTGGTGGTTTTTTTGAGAGATATGGTTTTGAAGTATAAGAAATGGGTTTTTGAAAATGTATGGGTGTAACATCAGTATTTTTGAGAGTAATAAATAAAAGGAAATTTATTATTACGTATGTGTCGTTAATTTGATTGTGTGTAAATGTTGGATAATAATTGGATGTGAAAGTGTGAGAGGGTTGTGGGGCCCATAGCCCCCTATATATAACCCAACCCCTCCACCCTTTCACCATTTCCTCCCTTTCACAACACACACCCTCAAGCATACACACTCACGTTCTCTCTAGCACCCGAATCCAATCCCAAGCTAAAAGAAGGAAGAACCTCGTGTGTGAACGCCATCAAGCAACAAGAATTACCACCAAATCCTCGGGTTAGCCCAGATCCAAACCAAACCCGAAGCAAAAGGTGAGTTTTGGGTTTTAAAGGTTAAGTTTTGTGGTTGAGTTCGACATGCAAACTGATAGAATGATAGATTGGGTCGTGAGAAGCTAGAAAAAAATGTAAACTTGAAGGGTCGAGTGTTAATGGGTTCGTTATATGACAAAAGATGAGGTTTGGACAAAGTAAAACACGGGTATACAAAGTTGGTACGACCCAAAACCCATAGAAATGGCAAAATCAGGCCCTAAGGAAGAGTCATGGAGGAAAATGGCTTTAAAATGGTAAAAATGGAGACAAGCAGAGATTTCGCATCGCATGCTTTGCGAAGCAAAATCCCATGCGAAGCGAAATCGCATGCGAAGCGAAATCCCGTACGAAGCGAAATCCCAGGCTCTGTCCCTTGGACCATGCTAGGGGTTGCCGCCCCTAGACCCCGCTACCAGGGGCGCTGCCCCCGGACCCCCGTTAGTTGAGGGTTTCATTAACTTAGATGTAGGAAATAGTAGTATTGGATAATTGACACGCATAATGTATTGTACAGTTAGCCGTGCACAACTAAGGAATGACATTACCATTAACGGTGAGAGAAACCGACTCCAGGTGAGTTTAGCCCCCTTTATCTGTTATGTTTCGGGGCTGTGTGCATACTCCTATGTGATAGATGATACACTTACTTGATTAACAAGTGTATGATATGTGTATGGTGGTGTATTGAATGTATTATTACATAATAATTGTATGAACGAGTATGTATGTATTTATAACTAGAAGACATGTAAAGTATGCACGTATGATAAATGTATGGTTATTCAAGACAGAAAGGACCAGACCCTCATAATATCTGAGATGATAGGGACCAGACCCTCATAATATCTGAGATGATAGGGACTAGACCCTCATAATATTTGAGATGTTAGGGACCAGACCCTTACAATATCTGAGATGTTAGGGACTAGACCCTTATAATATCCGTGATGTATAGGATAGAATAGCT
Organism: Bidens hawaiensis; assembly: GCF_021521415.1. NCBI lineage: Eukaryota > Viridiplantae > Streptophyta > Magnoliopsida > Asterales > Asteraceae > Bidens > Bidens hawaiensis. Next base: position 370,432 of record NW_027491445.1, on the reverse strand, counting down.
TATGGTATGCCACAGGGTTATGAAAGAAAGTATGTAAGTATGTATGCATGTATATAAAGTATGTATGAAAGAGGTAATAACAGGTAAGGTATGAATACGTATCCTTGGACACGTATGAGTAAGGATATGAATGTAATATATGTTAATTGATTAACTAGAACTCACTCAGCATAGCTGACTTTTAGTATGCATGCTGGCAATTAGATTAAGGCAGCTGGCTTGAGGAGGGACACATGACATGAACTGAAGAGACTGGCATCCACGATGAAGTGTCATGACTGTTTTAATTAGTGTTTATGAAAAGAAAATTTGTATGTTAAGACAAAAACAAATGTTTTGTAATGTGATGTTTGAAGTTTTAAATTATTCCGCGAAGTTTTAATTAACTATGATATTTAGAACCGTGTTTATGAGTAAATCCAACACCAAAGTAGGGCTTACGGGAACGGGACCTTACAATGGGGTGGACCAAATTGCTCCTTCCTATCCTTCTTAGAAATTGATACTTCGTATTTGAACCTAACTCTCTCTCTCTCTCTCTCTCTATATATATATATATATATATATATATATATATATATATATATATATATATAGGGAAGGGTTAGAATGAAAACTTATTGAGTTATGAAAACTTTAGAAACTCATTCTCAATCATATGTTTTTAATTAAAGTTTGAATCTTATGGTCCACAATTAAAGTGAATAAAAAATGTAAATATAAATATAACTTTTTCTCTCTCCTAAAAACATATATAAAAATTAGTAAAAAATGTTAAAAAAATAGCAAAACAATTTTTTTCCCGATATTTTGTATTAAATGTTACAACATATATTACGTGTGTAAAAAAAAACGTTGTTACATAAGGTTTTCACAACTCAAATGGGTTTTAATTCTATACTTCCCCTGTATATATGTGTATGTATATGTATATGTATATGTATATATATATATGATAGGGTAAGGATCCTAAAAGAACTTTTGGCAAATTGAGAATTTTAAGAACCATTTTGGAACACTAAAAAAAATCTCTAAAATATATTTAAAAAATTATAAAACAAAAAAAAAACGAAAATTTTAAAAAAGTAAAAAAAAAACCAAAATTCTTATATTTCATTCCGGTTTCATTAAAAAAAGACCAAATTTTTTTATTCGTATTATACCTATACACACATGTATACTTTCATTTAATCTATAGTTTACGTAATGTACACATATGTACATTATTATTTACCTTAAATTATACATATGTGTATAAAAAAACACATGTGTACATATATGCACATATTATACATTTATGTATAATTTAGCTAAAACGAGAAAAATTTTTTGTCGTTTTTTTTTAATTCATACTATATCTATACACATATGTATACTTTCATTTAATCTTTAGTTTACGTAATGTACATACATGTACATCATCATTTACTTTAAATTATACATATGTGTATAAAAAAACACATGTGTACATATATGTACATATTATAAACCGGGATGATAAATAAGAATTTTGGTTTTTTTTCTTTTCTTACTTTTGTGTTTTTTTTTGTTTTATGACTTTTTTTATTTTTGGGTTTTTTGTGGTCCAAAATGGTTCTTATAGTTCTCAATTCCCAAAAAGTTCTCACATAATCCTGATCCTATATGTGTGTGTATTGGAGGGATATTTTAAGAACCTTCTTGAGTTTTAAGAACTTAAGAACTCCATTCTTAGCCACACATTTAATTAAATGGATTAGATTATGTGGTTGAGATTAAATCTGATTAAAAAATTAAAGTAGGAGAGAGAATAAAGATGTAAGTGATTATACTAATTTTAATGTCCGTTACACATATGTAAAAAGTTGACTCGGTGCGTAAAAATTTCTGTAATTTTTTTACGTATATGTAATATATAACGTATGTGTAAAAAAAATTGTTACGTTGAGTTCTTAAAACTCAAAGTGGTTCTCATTTGAAATCTTATATATATATATATAGTTATGTAATATTATACTGCATATAAAATTGTAACAAAATTTTAAAGAATATTATATTATGTTATACATATATAAATTATAATTGTTATAAAGGATAATTATAAATGCATGTAAGGAAAATACCAGACAATTAATCAATGATGAATGAGTCGAGCCGGAATTGAGCTCAAGTTTAAAACTACTCATGAGATGAGCTCAAACTTTAAATATAGAGCTCGAACTTAACCAAACTCGGTTTTTCTTAAGTTAAACTCACCAAAGCTTGAGTTTAGGTGACCTCGCGTTTGACTTGCCATGCCCCCACCCCTCCTTTAATAATAGGCAAAAGTGACGCATTTAAACGTTTTTAGTATATGTGCTTTTCATACATTTGGTTCTAACATTCACACACCAAAGCACACACGTCCTCATGCATTGATTCTCATAAGCTACGACACCTTGTAATTCTGTATACAATAGCTTAATGGATGCTCGAGTAACACTTTATCACAACGTGCATCTACCATTTTAACCTGGACAGGTATCTTTATAATTGTTTTAGTTGATATATCGTCACCACCTTTACGCAACCCATCATCTTAACTCATTGCCATGACCCTTTTAGTTGATATTCTCTTACTAAAATGTTCAACCATAGTCTAAAAAAACTTTTAGGATAGTGATTTTGATATACCAAACTACCTAAAGGCTTGAACCCGCTTTGCAACAGAGTCATCGTGCGACATCCTTGAAATCCCGAGGAGCATTGTCTCTCTCTCTTATGATCTTGGATCACAAGTTTCGTCTTTAATAGATTCATTGAAGATTATTCTCCAACTCCTAGCCAGTGTGGCACAAGAATTGTAAGAAGTTCTGCAATACCCTTTTAACTTTAAAGAGCATTCCCAATGGATTCTCCATATTACGTGAGGGAGTTCTCCACTTTTTAGAGATGGTTAAAAGTGATTGTAAGAGGAGAAGAGAGAAAATGTTACTGTTCATGGTTAAATTTAGAAAAACACGCTGTTCATTTCTATAATTTTTTAATGTTTTTGAGAGTGGTTGTGAGTGAATGAGAGAGAAAAAGTAATGATAAAAATATAAAAAAATTATTATTTAATTAAAAATGAGAGAGAAAAGATGGTGTTTTTAGTGTAATTATAGAGATGGAGATGAAGAATGAATTAAGAATACTCCAATAAATCATTACACATATGCTTAATTGACCATGAACACATACATTTGAGCACGTTTTAAAGTAGATACCCAAAATCCCATCACAATACATATAATTATAATTGTATAGGGCATATTTTAGATCATCAAAAAATATCAAGTTTATTTAAAATCATATGTATCTTAAAGAATATGGAATCTTTAACTTTTAGACTATTTAATATCGAACGCTTTGCGTAACATAGCAACCGTAATCATCACTAGGATCTCAGCTTAGTGGCGTTAGATATTTATCCTCGTTAAAGTGGTTCGGGTTAGAGCCTCATGAAATAGGTATTATGTATATTTAGAAGACGTGTGTTTGGTGATAAAAACATACATAAAATAGCTATCAATGTATATATTTCCTCTTTTGATATGAATTTCATATTGTAATTAATTATCGTAGTTTATGGCAAGTTTATAATCAAACAAATTATAACCACCCTATTCGAGAGAGAAAGTAAACAAAATACGGTTAAATAAAACGAACAATAAATAATTAACTACGAGGAACAAAATCAGAGCGTCTTATAATAAGTTTATACAAAACTATTAGATGAATAAAACTAAACTAAAATTATACATCATGCATTATTGCGTGTTTGCATATAATATTTTACACTAGGTATTTATAACTTGTAAGTATTGCTGATTACATGTACCGGAGTTAAGAAAACAAGACTCTTAGGTATTTACATAACCTTATCATATATCACATTTAAAACATGTACAAATGATTATACAACTGTCCGTCTCCAACCGATCCATCAAACCGTTTGTTTAACGCTTAAAAGAGAGTGAGTGATGTTTGTGAAAAACTCATCGAGAAGCTTCTCCAGATCTCCTCTTTCAAAGGTACTGTTTCATACCTTCAATTTCACTTAATTCGATTATTAATATTCAATTTCACGGCGAATTGCAGTCACCGTTGTGGATAGTGGAAGCAGAGCTTTGCAAATGTTAGGTTTAGATGACGAGAAGACCTCCTCCGACTGTTTCAATGTAAACCTAATTTAATTGAAATTGGAATTTGGGGAATTTGAATGCTAGGATTTGAAGGTGAATATGATAATGACGGATTACTCAATGCCTGGAATGACAGGGTTTGAACTGTTGAAGAAGATTAAGGTTTGCTGAATTTATTATTGTATATTTTAATTTGATTATTATTTGCACTTGTTTGATTTTGGTTTGATATGAATATAGAGTTTGGTTTGTTATTTTGCAGAATTCTTCCGCACTGAGAGAGATACCCGTGGTGATCATGTCATCAGAGAACAGTCTAACTCGCATCGACCGGTATGATTATAATCAATCACTTCTTAATGATAACTAGTAAATATCTTCGTGCTTTGCGACAGGAGGAGGGTTAATTAAGGGTAGTCCGTGAATTGTGAATGTAACATTTATAAAACATAAAGTTAAGAGTTTGTTCGCGCATTACAGTGGCTCGGTTATAATAAAGTTTATATCAAAACATAGATAGAAATAAGGTTGTCTTTGTAAAAAAATTAAGTTGCGGTGAAGAAAATAAAAATATATTATAGTTAAACATGTGTTTTGGTCGTGCATTCCATGAGCTCGGCATTGAATTAAATTTATATCGAGACGTAATAGAAACATTGTCGTTTGTTTTTAAATTTAGAGTAAAATTACGTTTAAAAAAAGTTAAAATTATATAATAGTTGACATAGATCGATTTCGAACGAAGTAGCGTTACGTTGCGAAAAAAAGTTAAAAAATAAAATATGCCAAAAAAATAAATATATAAATAAATCAAAGTATTAGAAACCTTACAATTGGAAGAAATTATTAATTTTGCAAATGAATTATATATTGGTACAGAGAGATTGTAACTACCCATTGACTTTAAAGAAAAGTTTTATTTAGGTGTAAAGAAGTAAGAGCATTCTCATCCCAATCTCTATCTTTAAACCAAAAATTACATTAAAACTCACTACATTTTCTCTCTCTATTTCAATTAAATAATGCTTTTTATACCTTTTATCAATATATTTTCTATTTCATTCACTTACAACCACTTTTAAAATATGTTAAAAAATTATAGGGGATGAACAGTAGCTTTTCAAATATACAAAAAATCACTACTTTTTTTAAAATATAAAAACTCTTCACTCACAACACCCTGAATCACTCTCTAAATTATAAAAACACCCCTCACATAAAATAAGGGGTTGGATGAGAATGCTCTTAATGAATAGTAATTGTTGTGTGTTAACTAACATTTGGTTTTTAATATATATATTATAATACACCAAAGTCCGATTGCCTTTTAAAAAAAAATAAAGTTCTAAGAAAGGGCCGATTTTGGCTGATTAGATAATGCCACCGAGTAGCAAAAAATTAGTCAGCAGCCCACTGATTTGAGTGACTAGTCACCGATTAATCGCTGACTAATTTCGATTTTTAAACACTTTTTTCTCAATTTTATAATAGTATACTAATAATGAATTGTTTTTTATAATCAAATAACTTTGAAAAAATAAAGGAATAAAAATGTAAAAGCTAATTTCAATGTTTTACTTGCATGAATAACCTGCAAATCATATATACAAATTTTTACTTGATTCACTTTTTGAAAATTGTGGGTGTATGACTTACTTGACTCTCAGATACATAATACCTACATATCTTGACATATGTGTTTTCCTTTTTTTGTTTGGTTAAAACCAGATGCTTAGAAGAAGGAGCCAAGGACTATCTACTGAAACCGGTGAAGCTCTCTGATCTGCGTCGTTTGAAAGACTCCATTCTCAAAACCGGGTCCCAACTTACGGGTCAAACCCGAACCCAGAAAAGAAAACATAAAACTGATCAGTCACCAAAACCTGATTACCATGACCGAAACCCGTCTCGTCTCCACCCTCATCACCTCAACAAGCCCAAACGAAGCGAGCAAGATTGTAGTGTGGTAGAAAAGAGGTTGTACTAATTCTTTTTGTTAATACTTTTGACAACCGTGCAAACAATATAAACATAGTTTCAGTTTTTCAAGTATAATAGACCAAATTAGTATAGGAATTCTTTTTCTTGGAGGCGGGTTTTCATAGGGCCGTGCAATTTAGGGGCGACAATTGACATAAACTGAACACGATTATTCCCATATGTTTAGTTTTATTCCCATATGTTTAGTTTTCATATCGTGCTAAATATATAAACCTAAGTTTGTTAATTGGGAATGGAGATAACTACACACAAACAAATAAAATAGCACAAATTACAAACAAAAATGTTGTAAATTAATAGGAGTAATTAATAGTTTAAATTGTTGCTAAATCATCAACTATTACTCGGTATTCGAACATAAAACAGGTTGACCCGAAACACAACTTGCATAAGACATGATTTAAGTTCGTTCGACACAACACGACATGACACGAGTAAGTTAATGTGTTGGCTTAGGGTTGAAGATATCAATCCGCCAACCCGACACAATTTACACCCCTCGTATGCATTGGTTGAAACTAGAGTGAACACAGACTTGAAAATTTTGGATGGTAAAATGAAGACTGAGCCGATATAGGACGGGCCGATCTTGGTCTTTCTGGATTGGGTTGGTCATAAGTTAGGCCAATATAAGATAGGTCGAATGTTTCATCATTAACTTATAAATACGTGTAATCAAACATAATTTAAATGCTTCCTACGTACAAAACCAATAAAAGTTTTTTAAATTTTACCTAAACCGAACATAAGCATAACTTACCCCAGAGTTAAGGCTGAAAACTATATCGAAAATGATTAATAGGTTCAGTCTTGATTCCATCTAGATCAGTATCCAATATGCCTGGTCCTACCAAAATCCTGGGCGACGTTAGTTTTGATTTTTGGACAACGTAAAGTAAATGGAAAAGTGGTTGCACGTTTGGTGTCGGACTTATTAAGAATGTTGTTTAAATGTAACGTTAGAAATAAAGGAAATCTAACGAGGCCCCTACTCCTACCAATTGATTTGTTTTCAAGGGATTTATCAAATCTTATTGGGCCCCTTACCCACACATTTTTCAAAATATTAATCACTTGTGTGTTTGGGAATACATGCTAAAAAGTAATAAAATATAAATTTAAATTATTATTTTAATTTTTTATAGTTAAAACCATCTCTCATTAACCGATAATAATTCATATCACTAATTTGATCAACGACACTCTCAACTCTCATTTTTGTTGCCAATGCAAACCTACTCGTACGAAAAAGTAACTTTGTGCGCCACTAGGGGTGTTGGTAATTTCCATCTTATTAGGCCTTAGAGGTGCATAAAAAACCCGAACCTGGAACCGGACCCGAAAAAAAACCCGGAACCGGTTTTTGTTATACCTGGATTTTTTATACCCAAACCTGTACCCGACCATATCCGTAGGGTCCGGATAGGGTATGCATTTCAATACCAAAACTCGTACCCGGAATCGAGCCCGATTTATACCCGGTAATACCCGAAAACCGGAACCGGTTACATACCCGGAACTGGGTTTTTCTAATACCCAAAATCGGGTTTTTCAAATACCCGATCTATACCCAAAGTTATCCAGCAAAAATACAATATTATTCATATAATACTATTTCTTTATATTAAAAAACAATTTCTTTTTACTCAATTTATTAGCATATATCAATACGTAAGTTTTAACAATAAATATCAAAATTGATATACCTAGAAAAATTATTGTAATAAATAATAATAATAAAAATATCATGCAAATATGTACATTAAATATAACCAATAAATTTACAACCTATTTAAAATTATATAACCCACACTTGTTTTGAGCAATAAAAAACGTACAACATACCAAAAAACATATAACTTACATATGTAATTCGACATAAACAATTATACAAACTACACAAAGATACACATATACGTGGGTATGTTATATGTTTTTCGTGTGTAGGTTATATGTTTTTTTATTCTTAGAAAAAGTATAGGTCATATGTGATGTCGATTCCATGGCTTTACTTAAATGGCTCAAGAAACTCATAGTTTATTCATAGACTTCATCTAACCGAAAGGTTAGAAACGAACCAAAAGGTTCAAGAACAAACGTTCTTTACAATATTCTCAATATTCAAAAACTAAGTAAACAAGAGACCTAGTAACCATATTTATAAATAACAATAAACAAAATATTTGGACCGTGCCAACTTAATGGGCCCCATGCTCCTGCATCATACTCCCACTCTTGAGAAAAAGACTCGACGACGAGTCTTGTACGATACCCTTTTCCCAGTTGTCTTCAGCACACGAACTCGCCAGATTTTTTAAGTCGTGCTACAATGATCAAGCATAATTTGATAATTATCCCTAGCCTATATCCATGTCATGAGTTGCAAGCCCAGGTCCAAAGCAATCAACCCAATAACATTCGAACATCTTATGTGCCACCTCTTTTTTTTTTTTTAAGGTAAATTTCTTTGCTGGTAGTAGGACTTGAACCCAAGATCTTGGTGTTAAGAGACTTTGTCTCTACCATTGGGCCACCACACCTCTTGGCTTTATTATTATTATTATTATTATTATTATTATTATTAATTATGATTTATTTATTTTTCATGAAGCCCGCCCACATATAGAATGCATGTGATTGCTTGCATTCTCCTAATTAGGCTCAATATTTCCAACCTTATTTATAGGTCCCATATTTTGGAAATAATAATTTATCTCCACAAATTTCGTTATGATTATCTTTAATTTTGGTAACCCCAACATTATCTCATTTTGAATTATGAATGTTTATTGCCAAATGATGCCGAAGTTTACGAGTCAACATGCTGGCCACCATGATTCTCGGTCAATTAATGGAACTTTCATGACCGATACATGATCTCCAGCCAACTCCTCGCCACCACCAATTGCTACCCTATCACCACCAATGGCCACCGTATCCACCATAGCAACCCCGTCGCCAGCCGCATAGTCTTGCCCGTGTCTTATCTCGATCATTCATTTTCTGATGTCGAGTTCTTCAACCAGCTAGCTAAAAACCCTACCCGAACAAACACGTATCATCTTCCTTCTTTTTTTCCCTTTGTTTTGTTTTTTTAATAATAGATAGATTTGCAATCACCGAAAGGATGCTTCTCTTCCCCACTGCCTCACGTCCCGGACATGAAACTCCTGGTTTTCAGTTTCCTTCAACGATCGCACCTCGTAAGTCGGGATGGATTCTTTTACTGTCTCTATCGGCGGATCTGCAAACACTAACCTATCTCTTCGGTGGGCTAGCGAACCATCAAAGTTTCCCTCGTTGCCTCTGCCGGCGATTCTACGAACAGAAAATCATTAATCTTCACGCAGAGCCATTTGAAAAACCAAAGCTCTGATACCAAATGATGCCGATTCCACGGCTTTACTCAAATGGCTCAAGAAACTCATAGTTTATTCATAGACTTCATCTAACCGAAAGGTTAGAAACGAACCGAAAGGTTCAAGAACAAACGTTCTTTACAATATTCAAAAACTAAGTAAACAAGAGACCTAGTAACCATATTTATAAATAACAGTAAACAAAATATTTGGACCGGGCCAATTTAATGGGCCCCATGCTCCTGCATCAATATGTTTTTGTGTATGTTGTATATTTTTTATTGACATTTAATGTAAACATGTGTAAGATAGTTTTTTGTATTATTTATCGCAATGTAACTACGTGTTGATGGATATTAATGTTAGGGCACGGATTTTCAGTATCCTCAGCAAAGATTATATTCATAACGAATCCAGGATTCGGTATCCTCCAAGGTAACAGGTATCCTAATTACGTTATACAACTAACGCAATATTTGCTACTTTCCATGTTTACCAGGTCAAAGACCGTTTCTTGATCTCCCGGAGGCTCGCGCTTTCAATTGATAGATCGTGGCAGAAAAGGAAACGTGTTGATTGAGAGATTAACGGCTAATTAGATTTAGTCCAAAAGTTTCCTAAATTATAGGCAATTGTTGTTAGACTTTGTTTATTATAAATAGAGCTCTAAACATTGATCATAACACACACTCTAGCACTCGAAAACTTACTAGTACTCGCATTCTCTGTAATCAAGATCAAGTTTGAGCTTCACACTTGTAATCACCTTTATTATTAATAAACCGGTGGTGATAGTTTTCACCACCCAGGGTTTTTTTCTTGTTATCCTAAGGATAGCAGGGTTTTTCCTCGCAACAAATCTCTGTGTTCAAACCTATTTTACAAGCACCTAGTCCCGATTTACTAAATTGGTTACAAAATCACTATTGTCAATTTTTGACCAAAACAATTTGGCACCCACCGTGGGGCTATCGGTGCTTTAATTCATCAAAACCGTTTGTTACACTCTCAGTTACTTTCATCCCTTCTTTATGGCCTCACAACCAAAAACCAGTACAATTTTTGCTCCGATGGTCACTGCTGCTTCAAATGTCAACCCAGGACCTCCACCACTGCCGAAGAAGAATGCTCAGCCCAGAGGAGAACTTCCACCATTCGCGGGATACTCTACACGGGTAGATCCGGTTATTTCTAACAATGATATTTTTGCTTTGATGAAACAGGTCAAAACACACATGGAGCAACATGAAAAGACCAACTCAAGGCTATTTAAGGAGATTGAAGGAATCAAAAAAAAAAGCCAGGGCAGGAGGCTACTCCAATCATGCCCAGGGTTCTTGATTTTGATTCTCTAGGATCAACCATCCTTTAGAATCCCGGATCCTTGGGGATACAATCAACAAGGACTCCGTCTCAGCAGCAATCAGGATACGCAGGAACTTATCTTCCGATATCCTCGAAATTACCTAGACCAACGAGGCCAGAATTCATCAACATGCAACCTCGTTCAACCATGCCAGCCGGCATATTCTCGTCAGGATCCCCCATGATGTCCTCTGAAGTGCATATTGGAGATGACATCCCAATGCAGGCGTCACCTTATCCTGAGGACACCCTCAATGAAGGAACTAGCCGTCAAGGCTCAGGATACCAGAGACCTAACCATGACCTCGGTAACAGTTTATTTAATGCTAATTTATACACTAACCGTGGACATGTGCAGGATAAGGGGATAACCCTCCGAGATAGCCAGGGAACTGCAGAAAATGAAGGATATGATTTCCAGTATCCCAGGGATTATACGTCCCATAGCTGAAGGGCCCGCAGGTAGCCATAAGTTATCTAGGTTTACCTGGCCTATATGTGACGTGGAGATCCCCGAGAAGTTCCAGACACCCAGCATGAAGCTCTACGACGGCACTATGGATCCTGAGGAACACGTAGCCATCCCCAATGACATCAAAGAAGCTTGCCTATGCAAGGGATTTGGCTCAACATTAACGGGGCCATCCCTCAAATGGTTATTGAGTATTCCTTCCAACACTTTTACATCATTTTCTCATTTAATTAATTTGTTCAATAACCAATTTTCTTGTAGTAGATCTTTTGAGACAGGTGACCTATATAGAATTGTTCAGCGTAATAATGAATCCTTAAGGGATTACATAACCAAATTTAGCAGGGAAGCTTTGGAGATCCCCAACCTTGACATGGCAGCTGCTGTCGAAGCCTTCAAGATGGGACTAAGGAAGGATTCTCCTTTCTATGATGATCTTGTCATGACTCCATGCAGGAACTTTGATGAAGTCAGAAACAGGGCATTAAGATATATTCGGCTAGAGGACGATAAGAAAGCTCATGGAAGCTCGGTTATCCCGAAGTATGAATCTACCAATAGAAAGTCAGACACTCCACAGAAGTACACTAGGCCCAAGCCTTATTCCAAGCAGGATAATCCCAGGATAAACGCTGTGGAAGAAGATGAGGGTGATGAAGAGTATCCTAAATCTCTGAATATTGTTTTAATATTGGTATTAGTGGTATGATTTGTGCAATGCAGGATCTAGGTGACAAGGCCATATTGCCTAAAATGAATGAAAAGCCCGGATCCAACAAAGACAAGTCCAAATGGTGTGCATTCTATGAAGACTTCGGCCATCGCACTGAAGATTGCATAGCACTTAGGAAAGAAATAGGATATCTTCTCAGCAAAAGATACCTAAAGGAACTTTTTAGAAAAAACAAGAACAAGAGTCAGGATCCTGTCAAGATACCTGAAAGGGCACCTTCTCCTCCACCTGGAGCTAAGGTTGTATTCTTTATCTCGGGAGGATCCGACATCTGTGGAACCTTATATTCAGCAGCTAAGAAGCGTTCAAAAGAAACAAAGATGGACAACGGAGAAAGACCTCTCCGCACTTCCACTCTAACAACTCAAAGGATCATATCCTTCAACGAGGAGGACCGATGTGATCTTGTAGACCCCAACCATGATGGTTTGGTAATTAGTTTATTCGGCAGCAGCAAATGCTAGTTCCAATATGGGTTCGAGTGAAGCCAATTTAGTTATTAGTAAAGCCGAAGTAAATAAAGGTACGATCATAAAGAGATTAAAACATCGAGCTCGCGGGCGTAGTTTTGCGATACAAAAACCGACCTGCCATGTAACTATTGTAATGAAAGATATATCCTTAGATGAATATATAGATACCGACTCTATTACATGGTCACAAAAAGCTAAATGGAAAAAAAGGATACAACTATGTCATCACTTTATGTATAGCTAACTGTTTTGTGCGCAGGATACTCGTTGATGGAGGAAGCTCTGTGAACATTATCCAAATGGATGCCTTAAAGAAGATGGATATTCTGGAAACAGAGATTATCCCAAAATCCTCAGTTCTAGTAGGATTCAGTGGCAAAACCAAGAACACTTTGGGAGAAATCAAACTTCCAATATATATTGAAGGAACTAACTTTCTACAAAAATTTTGTGTTACTGACTCATTATCTTGTTATAATGTGATATTAGGCAGGCCCTGGATCCACAACATGAAGGCAGTGCCCTCAACTTATCATCAATTTGTGAAACTACCAAGTCCTTGTGGGGTTATCAAGATTGAAAGCGACCAGCAAGATGCCAAGGAATGTTATGCTTCATCAATGAAGTGGACTACAAAGCCTACTCAAGCATATCAATTACAGAAACAACCAGGGAAGGTCCTGCAAGCAAGAGAGCAGGATGTAAAGGAAGTATCTTTGGATCCTTAGGATACTGAAATCAAGGTATTATTAGGAACAAGTATTCCTGAGGATATTGAGATGGAGTTGATATCCTTCTTAAAGAAAAGAGCTTCTACCTTCACCTAGAAACATGAAGATATGACAGGTATCTCTAAATCTATAATTACTCATAAAGTTGGTATAGATAAATCTTTCAGGCCGGTACATCAAAAGCGATGGAAGTTTGCTCCTGAGAGAAACGCTATCATACAAGAAGAGGTGCAGAAGCTGCTCAAAACCAAGATGATAAGAGAGGTCCAATATCCTAAATGGTTGGCCAATCTAGTTGTTGTCCAGAAGAAAAATGAAAAATGGAGAGTGTGTGTGGACTTCACAGACCTGATTAAGGCCTGTCCAAAAGACCCATTCCCACTCCCACACATTGACTCAATGGTGGATGCAACTGCTGGCTACGAGCTGCTAACCTTCATGGATGCATCCTCAGGATTTCAACAAATCCAAATGGAGCCTTTAGATCAGGAAGATACAGCCTTCATGACTCCCACAGGTATATACTGTTATACTGCAATGCCTTTTGGACTAAAAAATGCAGGTGCAACATACCAGAGGCTAGTTAACATGATGTTCAAAGACCAACTGGGGGACCCGATGGAAGTCTACATAGACGATATGGTGGTAAAATCAAGAAAGGCGGAGGATCATCTCAAAGACTTGGCAACAGCATTTGACATCCTGGATGAATATAACATGAAGCTGAACCCAGCCAAGTGTCATTTTGGTGTCAAAGCAGGAAAGTTTCTTGGATATATGGTTACCAAGAGAGGAATAGAAGCAAGCCCTGAGCAGATCAAAGCTATCCTGGATATCAAATCCCCAAGAAATGTCAAAGATGTCCAAATGTTAACGGGTAGAATAGCAACTCTCAACAGATTCATCTCAAGATCTTCAGAGAAGTGTAAAGACTTCTATGATATCCTGAGGAAGAATAAAAAATTTGAATGGGGAGAGAAGCAAGAAAGAGCATTGGTATCCTTGAAGGAATACTTATCCTCAGCACCGCTCCTAATGAAGCCGGTCGATGGTGAACCATGGTCCTTATACTTAGCTGTTTCTGGAAGTGCAATAAGTGCCGTCTTAGTCAAAAATCACAAAGGTCAACAGCATCCAGTATATTATGTAAGTAAAAGTCTAATAGATGCTGAATCTAGGTATTCTTATCTTGAAAAGTTTATTTTAGCACTTATAATGGCTTCTACTAAATTAAGACATTATTTTGAAACTCATTCTATTCATGTAAAAACTAACTATCCTATTAAAGCTGTTTTGAGAAAACCAGAAATGTCAGGTAGGATGGCAAAGTGGGCTGTGAAGCTTAGTGCATACGATATCTTGTATGAACCAAAGACAACCATAAAATCTCAAGCACTTGCCGACTTTGTGGCTGATTTTAGCCAGGATACACTTGAGGAAGTAGAAAAGGAAGTTCAACAACTGGAGATCAAGGAAAGTTGGACTTTGCATACCGATGGTGCCTCCAACATAAGAGGAACAGGTCTAGGTATCCTGCTAAAATCGTCACAGAGGGACATAATACCTCTATCTATATCTTGTGAATTTCAAACTACTAATAATGAGGCTGAATATGAAGCCTTAATAGCTGGTTTGCAGTTAGCTAAGGATATGAAGGTCAGGTATCTTCAAGTTTGTGTTGATTCTTTGTTATTAGCTAACCATTTTAATGACTCTTATGCAGTGAATGCAGAAAACTTAGTAAAATATTTAGAAATAGTTAAGAAATTAGCTATGTGTTTCGAAACATTTGATATAGTACAGGTACCAAGGGAAGAGAACACCGAAGCAGATGCCTTAGCAAATTTGGCATCAGCTCTCAAGATACCAGATGATGTTAAGATACCCATCGTGCATATCTTGACTCCAGCAGCGAAGGAGAACCAAGAAGTCCTGGAGACTTCGAATCCTGAAGATAATCCAATATCCTGGACCCATCCCATAATGCGGTATCTTCAGGATAACGAGATTCCAAAAGGAGAAAATCCAAGAGCTTTCCGAATGAAGGTAACCCAGTATATTATCCTAAATAATACTTTGTATAGAAAATCACTTGCAGGATTCTTGGAATATCAAGAAGCACAAGAAGTTCTCAAGGATATACATGAAGGTGATTGTGTAAACCACACTGGGGGCAGAGCCTTAGTATCCAAGATACTGAGGACAGGTTACTTCTGGCCAACAATGAAGAAGGACGCAATGAACTTCTCCAGAAAATGTGATGCTTGTCAAAGACACAGCAACATCTTGCATCAACCAGCTGAACCATTATATCCTATCATATCCCCGTGGCCATTTATGAAATGGGGAATGGATATTGTGGGAAAACTGCCCAAGGCTCCTGGTGGAAAAGTCTTTATGCTAGTCATGACTGATTACTTCTCCAAATGGATCGAAGCCGAGGCATTTGTCCAAGTTAAAGAAAAGGATGTGATCTCATTCATCAAACGCAATATCCTCACAAGATTTGGTATTCCGGCAGAGATTGTTTGCGACAATGGATCGCAGTTCATCGGTAACAGAACAACTAGCTTTTGTGAAAGTTGGGGAATCAAGATGGTGACTTCAACTCCAGTACATCCGCAAGCCAATGGTCAAGCAGAGTCAAGTAACAAGATTATCATCAAAAATTTGAAGAAGAAATTAGGATCCAAGACGGGAAAATGGGCTGAAGAGCTACCATTTGTTCTTTGGGCTGATAGAACCACTTCAAAAAATGCAACGGGACAAACACCTTTCTCTTTGGTGTTTGGGGCCGAAGTCGTTATCCCTATAGAGATGGTGATCCCCACAGCAAGAACCAGCATCCAAGATACTGAGTCCAATAACCAAAGACTTACTGAAGACCTAGATACCATTGATGAACTCAAAGATCTCGCCAAGATCAGGATAGCAACATATCAACAAAGGATAGCCAAGTCCTACAACAAGAATATTCGGATTCGAAGATTCCAAGTAGGAGATTTGGTGTTAAGAAAGGCATTTCAGAATACCACTAACCCAGTAGATGGGAAGCTAGCTCCAAAGTGGGAAGATCCCTACTTGATTGATTCAGAAGCAGGAAAAGGGGCCTACAGGTTAATCACTATGGAAGGTATTCCTACACCAAGGGCTGGGAATGCTATCCATCTTAAGGCATATTTTTGTTAGTATCCTTGACTGGTATGTTCGTATCCTCAACATTTCAGGCTAAACGTATGTTCCCTAAACCTATATTTAAATTCTTATTTATTTAAACTTTATTATCTCATTATCAAGTTTACTGACTTAAGCATCGGAGGGGTGTTAGCCAGGCCAACACCCACCCCTCATCAAGAGTTTAGTGTTTTGCAGTTATCCCAAGGATATGTTATCTTCACAACAGATAGAGGCTGATCACCTCACACACGAATTAGATATCCCTGATATCTCCTAAGGTTTAAAGGTCTTCACCTTTCTAACGAACGCCAGGAGCGCACGAATAAGATATCTTGGATATCTCTTAAGGTTTAAAGGTCTTCACCTTTCTAACGATCGCCTGGAGTGCACGATGATTCGGATATAGTTTGAGGCAGGCGGACCAGACCAGCTGATAATCCGTTTGTTGTTGGCTATATACTGAATCCGTAAGATAAGTGGCAGACGTGTCACACATACGGTTTATAACATTTTCATGTTATCTATGGTTTATAACATTTTCATGTTATCTCAAGTTTTGGCATTGACATGCCCATACGTTTGGGACTTTCCCCAGTGTTATCTCAAGCTTAGACATTTTCATGCCTCTCAAGTAAAGGCCTAGTCGCCAGTAAAAAGGCTTTATCGCCAGTAAATGGGCTTCATCGCCAGGATTATCTAACTTTGTTTTGACAGATCGAAGGTTGAACAATCACTAAATGGAGAGATATTACAAAGTTGTTTTTGACTTAGCAAAATTCCAGAAACATGATACTTCAAAAAGCTCAACAATTGGGGACATCATATGTAAGCTAACTAGATTTATAAATGATCTCCATGAAGGTACTCCTTACACTTAGTTCTTTCACTCAATTTATATCTCAAGGTATGATCTTTTGGTTTGATTGTGATAGCTCACACAAGACACAAGGATATATTATCCTTAAGATATTTTATATCAATAAGTCTTTTGATTATGTTTTCTAAAAACGTAGAAGTATTTTATGTTTAGGATATATGATCCTCAGGATATTTTTAAAGTCTTAAAAGATACTTTTTCTGAAACTATAAATATTCAAGAAACATGTTTTCAAGATACACTATTCTCGAAGTAACTTATTTCAGAAAATTAAACACATGTAATATTCCAACCAAAACTTATAAGTTACTAAACACAATGCTTAAAGCCAAAAGATTATATTATTACTAATCATAAGTGCAGAAAATTAAAAGGCAACACCCGGGTTTCGTCTTGAAAAGCCAAGATCCCTCCACCCGAATATTGTCATATGTTCAAAAGTCAAGATAACATGGGCTTCGTCTTGGAAAGTCAAGATCCCTCCACCCATGTATCCTATTATCCTAAGCTTACTTGTTCAAGACAGGAAAATAAAAATTGTTCAACAACCATTACAACCCATAACAAACCACAAACACATAAAAACTGGGCTCAAGCCTTTTCTTTACTGCCATCACTGCCCAATTGCACCTCATCACCAACCGCCTTCACCGCTCCCTTGATCGCCACATCCATTGCCTCCTTCGCAACCTTCTCCGCTCCGCTCGGACCAACCTCCTCCACCGCTTCCCTATTCAGCTCAGCCAAGACCCTTTCCCAACCAGCTACATCCCAAAAGGGATTGTCCAGACCAGCTTCCTTTGCTTCTTTAGCCATCCTGAGCCGGGATTGGAATACTGAAACAGCAACAGACTTTTTTGCCCCCTCCATAGCCTCATAAACCTTTACCAAGCATATTCAGCCTCTTGATGGACCAGTTCCTTCTTGGCCAGTGACAGCTCCAGTTTCATGTCGTCCAGCTCTTTGGTCTTCTTATCAAGAAGACTGGTCTTTGTGACCCCTATCTTCATCAGTTCAGAGATATGAGTATGGGCTTCATGGAGTTCAAGGCTCATGGCAGCAAACCGGGAGGAAAGATACTCAAGGCCCTACAAGGATAAAAGAATCCTCAATATAAATTATCCTCAAGATATAGGAGATCATGACAAACTGAAAAGATACCTGCTGAGTCTTATTCACGGCATCGTGGAAATCAACGTCGTGTACAGGAATGGATTCGCTGGTCTCTTGACTCTTCCATTTCTTAGAACCTTTCGCTCGGCTGCCTTCTGGACGAGGGATAGAGCTGGAAACGGGTTCCTTCTTGATAGTGCTTCGGGTGGATACTATGCTGTCAATATCTTCAAGAGCAAAAGCAGGAGCAGACTTGCCTACGAGTACATAGGTTAGTATCTCTGGTCCTTAAAAATCCTACTAACATCTCGAATATATCTTACCAGACATAATGGAACTCGCGGACGGAGATGGTTCTTGAAAGCTTGACTGAAAATAAAACGTTCTCTCTTCCTCTTCAATGAGAAAGAAAGAGGCAAGCTTATCCTCGGTTTCTCTGGTGGGAGGGGCAATCTTGAAGAACTTCAAAGCTGCAAAAAACACAAATATCAGTTACAAAGATAATAGCATATACATTCAGAATAAAGTATCCTACTTTTGGAAACCCAGAAATAAGGAAGAATATCAGGCTGTGGGAGAGAATCTCTCCTAACAAAGAAAAATTGTCTCTTCCACTGATCGTTATTCTGGGTATTTTTCAAGATAAGTGGGGTTCGGCCGGATTTGGTTTTAAAAAGATATCTTGAAGATCCGTGGCTACGAAGATCATATACTGAAGCAAGCTCAGAAAGGGTAAAGTCAAGAGCGTGGTCGGCGATTAATCTCTCCAAAATGAACAAGGTCCTCTAAACCATGGGCATGGTTTGGGCATAACTAAGACAAGTTCTGGAAAAGAACTCGGTGGTAAAGGCAGGAAATGGGTAGGAAAAACTGATTTTGAACGGCAAAAACGGAAAACAAATCCAGGTTTTTGAAACAAAATAAGAAGAAAGAGAAACATCAAATGGTCTGAAAACAGTTCCAGCAGGAAAACAACCCCGAGATCGAAGATTCGTGATATCGGTGTTGCCAAAAGTACATATCTCGTTCGCAGGGCTTGCGAGGAGATTCTGAGGCACAAAATCCTCAATACCAGAAGGTAAAAGCTTTGGACTCATGATTTCGTGAAGATAAAGAAGAAATAAAATAGAGAAGTTACCTGGATAGAAGAGATGATTGATGGATATGTTATTTATCTGAGTAATTATAAGGACGGCCTAGGGTTTGGCGAGTTATCAAACGGCTGACACGTGCACTAAAGATCCATCGCGCAAGATTTAAAATTCAAATTTCAAAAAGTTTACAGCTGTAATGCATTTCTACAGCCGATAAAATTTGGGGACAATTGTTAGGGCACAGATTTTCAGTATCCTCAGCAAAGATTATATTCAGAATGAATCCAGGATGCGGTATCCTCCAAGGTAACAGGTATCCCAATTACGTTATACAACTAACACAATATTTTCTACTTTCGATGTTTACCAGGTCAAAGACCGTTGCTTGATCTCCCGGAGGCTCACGCTTTCAGTTGATAGATCGTGGCAGAAAAGGAAATGTGTTGATTGAGAGATTAACGGCTAATTAGATTTAGTCCAAAAGTTTCCTAAATTATAGGCAATAGTTGTTAGACTTTGTTTATTATAAATAGATCTCTAAACATTGATCATAACACACACTCTAGCACTAGAGAACTTACTAGTACTCGCATTCTCTGTAATCACGATCAAGTTTGAGCTCCACACTTGTAATCACCTTTATTATTAATAAACCGGTGGTGATAGTTTTCACCACCCGGGTTTTTTTCTTGTTATCCTAAGGATAGCAGGGTTTTTCCTCGCAACAAATCTCTGTGTTCAAACATATTTTACAAGCACCTAGTCCCGATTTACTAAATTGGTTACAAAATCACTATTGTCAATTTTTGACCAAAACAATTAATATATTGAGTCGGAAGAAATTGGTTTTGGATAGAAAGAAATTTTAATGTATGATTAAATTGTATTTGTGTATGATAAATTTTTTGTGTGTATGTTATATGTTTTTCGTGTGTAGGTTATACGTTTTCATGTGCGTATGTATTTTATTGATGCTGAATTTTGTGTGTAGGTTATATGTTTTTCGTGTGTAAGTTATATGTTTTCTTATTCTTAAAACAAGTGTTGGTTATATGTTTTTGTGTAGGTTGTATATTTTTTTGTTGATATTTAATGCAAGCACGTGTAAGATAGTTTTTGTACTATTCATCACAATGTAACTACGTGTTGATGAATATTTATGTATTAAGTTGGAAGAAATTGGTTTTAGATAGAAATAAATTTTAATGTATGATTAAATTGTACTTGTGTATGATAAAAATTCAAGAGAGAAAAAATAAGTTATAAAAATAAATGAATTCTTAATATTTTCCAATTATAATAATTTGGTTAGTTATTTTAATTGAATAGATAGCTTTTATGGTTTATTAGTTATATTAATTGAAAAGAGAGAATGCATTTATACTTTATTTATTTATCTTTAAACATTTAAAATCTAAAATAAAACTAGTGACTTATATTCATTTCTCGTATTTCTCACAGTATTATCATTTCTCGCCTGAACCATCCCATATATATAACATGAAGAATGGAAGATGAAGATAATGATTTTGAAGAAAAAAATCTCGTCTCCTTAGAACAAATTTCTTTTAAATGAGTCTCCCAAGACGATATTAAAAAGGGACATTTCCCAAGATTTTGAAAATTTGTACGGACAAGGTAGGAAACATAAAAATACTGTCTAGGAAGGCCGTTTTTTAAGAAGAAAAGTTAACAAAAAAAAATATGGCTTGCTCCCACATATTTTCAAAAATTTGGCCTTTTCCATCAACATTATTCAATATTTGGTCTGCTCTCTCAATATTTTTAAAAGTTTGGCATGCTCCATTATAATAAAGATCTTATCTTAATGTGTCTCCTCGGTCCAAATTATTTGGGGAATACTCAAGATTTTTGGACTATTTTGGAGATTCTCTCTCTAGAATAAACTGTTTTGGGAATTTTCCCTTTTTATTAGTCATATAATAATTATCCTTATATTATTATTATTATTGTTATTATTATGATTAACTATTAAAAACTATATAATAAATATTATTTTTATTATTCACTATTAAAACTATATTAAATAAAATTTTGATTTCACATATTATACAACTATAAGACTGCGTGTTATGGTGGGGGGCTTCGAAGGCCCTTCAGAGTGCCACGTCTGCGTCACGTGGGCACTGAGGGCATCGAAACCTCAGGGCATAATGCCCCTCTATGGTGAGGGGGTTTCGAAGCCCAACCTTTTCTCTCTTTTTTTTTAAAAAAAAACCAATACAATAATATATAATACAATAATCAAAAAAATACAATAATACTAAAATACAAAATAAATTAAATAAAAAAACTATAAAAAAATTAAAGCTATTTTTAGTCGCCGTCCTCGCCGTCATCTTGCTTATTACTCCAAAGATGTTCAACCAAATTTGATTGAAGGCTGAAATTCGTTTCCCTTTTTCGTGTTTTTAATAAATTAGCAAGTTTCTCATCTTCGTTTAGTGTACAAATCGGCTCTGGCTCATCGTTGTACTCGCCTTGGCAAATTGCTCTACCCGAGTTCTGCAATATCATATTATGCAAGATAATGCAAGTGTACATTATGTTTCTTAACTTATCCATTTGTAAAAAACGAGCCGGTTGTCTAATGATAGACCAACGTTTCTTTAATATACCGAATGCCCTTTTTATGTCTATTTTTGCCGACTCGTGTTTTTTCTTGAAATACTGACATTTTTCGTCAGTCGGGCACGTAAAGCTAAGAACTAACATGGCCCACTCCAGATAAATACCGTCGACTAGATAATATCCGTATTCGTAGTTGACATCGTTCGTGGAAAATGAGATGTCGAGCGAGACTCCGTCTGTGAGACGGTCAAAAATAGGGGACGCGTTAACCACAGCTACATCATTGTTTGCACATGGCATCTCAAAAAACGCATGCCATATCCAAAGATCAAATGATGCTACCTGAAAGAATAACTGTTGGGCCATCATGATCACCCCGATGATATTGACCTTGCCAAGCAACAGGACAGGCTTCCCATTCCCAATGCATGCAATCGAGACTACCAAGCATCCCGCGAAAACCGTGTATTTGATGATGCACCTCGTATACTTTTTGTACGTCGCTTTGAGTCGGCCTCCTCAAATATTTTTTATGACATATAGTTGTGGAATACCTAAGTTTAACAAATTTTATGAAATTCATGCTTAAAATGTTACGGTTTTGAAATGAATAATTAGAATATTAATACTCACATTCGCAGAATGTGTGAAGCGCTTAACGAGCCAATGTCTCCGACATCTGTAAGTACTCTTTCATGGCGTCGCCGTACGCTAGTTGACGAATTGCCGCCGTGCATTTTTGCGTTGTTGAATATCCCGGTTTACCTCTTGCGTCCGCCCGTTGTTGGAAGAATGCATAAACGCTTTCTAAATCACTAACTATTTGTAAAAATAGTTGGCGACTCATCCGAAAACGGCGCCGAAATCGTTCCAAATCAAAAGTTGCGTCCGGCGAAAAATAATCTTTCATCAACCGGTCATGCGCACCTATGCGATCCCGTTGAAGATGATGCCGTCTTTTTAGTGGTTGTGAGCTTTCGCAATGCTGGACTACGAGTTGGGCAACCTCTAGAACGACACTAAATATCGCTTCATCCTCTGAATCCGAATTGGAAATATCGTCGATATCGGGCTGGAAGTCGGGTGTGAAAGATGAGTCGGAAGACATATTTAGAGAGAAAGTTTTATAAAGTTTAAATAGGAGAATGGGATGTTTGTAGAGATTGGGTGAATGGTATATATATATAGTATTTTATATTATTTAATTTTTTTTAACGGCTAAAAAAGTGACCATTGGTGGTGGGCCCCCCCACCTCACCCCCCTTCCGCGCCCATCTTCCCCTCCACCTTTCCCCCCTCCGCGCCCCGCCTATCGGCGCCCCTCGGCGGTGTTTGCAGCCCCACCGCGCCCTTCTCCCCCGTCCATGGCGCCCATAGCGACTAGTCTAACCAATTTTAAACAAATTGAGTGAGCGCTCCTTTGCCCGTGGTCGGCTCGTATACAAACCGATTCCATTTTTGGACCAGAAGATTTAAATAGGTTAAACCACACGAACCAAAAACATAATTTGCTCCCTTTTTTTTCTTTTAATCAATCGCTTACCCAGGTATGTATCTTAGTTATCCCTTAAATTCAGATATTTTTACCAGTTTTTAAGGTTACTAAGAAATGAAAGAGTAAAAGATCATTTCACAATTATACTTGTGTGAATGACCGAGAAATATCATTCACTTTTTAAAATTCTGAAGAAACACGGATCTAATTCAGTGGGAATCGAATATGTATTTCCACCTAGTACGAGTATGGACCAAATCTAGAATGATACTAACTAAGATCTTAAGCTAACTTCTGGTGAATTCCTACAAAAACAGACAGCCGTGAGTCTCGTTACGGGAAGGACAAGAGGGGGGGTCTTCCCGTAACCACCCTCCGGCATGAGAATAAGTACTGTTCTGTAAGGAGAGAAAGTACAGAGTGATTGATGTATTATATGAAGAGTGAATGAGTACCTCATGATGGTGATGAAGGTATTTATAGCCGGAGGATGGGGGAAGGTGATTGGTAGAGTTGTCACTATCTAAAATATTCTTTTCTACCTGAATAGACACGTGTCGCACCTTTATAGGATGTGACAGGCTGGCCATGTGCATGGTTGTTGTCTTTTTCCCATTGGCTGTCCTCCCTTGTATTCTTTGTAAAGGGGAAACGTCCTTGACAAGGACTGTTTAGGCAGTCTTCTAGAATTATATTGTTACAACTGCTCTTCCTTGCCAACTAAGAACTCTTCATTGTTTCTTCCTCATGTGGGGCTCTTTGTGGTTAGCGGATCATTCTTGCGGGTATTATTAATGACCCGCGGGTGTTATTGGTGATCTGCATATATCTTTCTTGGGCTTGCGGGTCATTTTACTACCCTACCTCTATAAATTCCTTTGTGAATGAGTATATGATTAGGCCATTTTTAACACGTGTATTTTTTGTTGTGATAAAAACAGATGTTTAGATGAGGGAGCTCAAGAATTCATATTGAAACCGATGAAGCTCTCGGATCTACAACATTTGAAAAACTCCATCCTTAAAACCTGATCCAACTTATGGGCCGAACAAGAACTCGTAAAACCGACCAGTCCCCAGAACCTGATTACCATGACCGAACCCCATCTCCACCCACTTCACCTCAACAAGCCCAAACCAAGTGAGCTACAATGTAGGTTGTGCCAATTTTTTTTCTTTATACTTTTAACAAATGTGGTTCGTTTAGCAAACACTATAAACAAGATTTTACAGTATCATAGAGCAAATTAAATGTAAAATATTGATAAACCAAACCTAAATATAAAATTTCTTGAAAATCAAAACTAAAGACCGGACCGATATAGAATGGATCAGTATCAATCTTTCCGTGTTTGGTTGGTCTCTAGTTGGGCCATGGCTGAATATGAATTATTCATGATAATGCATTTCAATTCATCACTAACTTATAATACATGTGCAATCCAAATATAAGACAGGACAAACATAATTTGTATCTTTCTATGCATAACCTATCACAAACTAGACCTAACCCAAATTCTCATGGTGACTAAGATTGGAAACAAATTGGAATATGCTTAATCAACGTAGCCTGGTATACTCGATCCGGCCTGTAATCGCCCGGTTCTAATTTTGATCTTTGACAACTTAAAAAAAAAAAGAAAAAAGTGGTCGAATGTGTGTTGTTAAGTTATTAGGATGGCAATACAACGTTTGAGGGTAATTACCGTGAAGCATTGGGTTTGCCTAATAGCGTATTTAAAAATACTAGCGTGATTTCCAAATACATTTCTTATTTTTACCATTAATTATTATATAATTTTATGTTTTTAACAGCTTCAACAAATTAAAATATTAAAAATTATATGCATTCCATCATATAACCAGAATTTTTTAAATGGCTAAAATATGTAAAGTTCATTCTCATCACAGACGGTGTAAATAATATCATCATTCATCAAATATATTGGAATAGAAACGTTCATTTTCCACATAATAAAGCTATCATAATATTACTAGACAGAGGTTAAGTTGAAAATAAAAATATTTCGGATGAATGGGTATAGGTTTCAGTTATATATCATCTTATACCACACGCTACCTGAAAGTGTAAATCTTGTTTTATTAATCACATGCACGAGTATCCGTCCTGAGTGTAAATCTTGTTTTATTTTTGACTCTGTGGTACGCCATTAGGCCTACCAATCACCAATACCCAAATTTAAATACACTTGACAGTTGGTAACAAGAACGCATATTAATTTTGGGTTGTTGGGTTTTGAGAGTTTTAGTATAAAACATAAATTAAACGTTGGTAACAAGAACGCATACTAAAGGGGTGTTTGGGATTGCTTATTTTTATCAACTTATAACTTATTAACTTTTTAAAAAAGAATAAGGTGTTTGGGATTGTTTTTGATGTAAAAGAGAAAAGTTAATAAGATACACTTTTCTAACTTATTAGCTTATTGAAAAGTTACAAGAAGCTTTCATAAGAAATCCCAAACACCCCTAATGTTCAACATGTAAGAAAGTGACCACCCGCATAACTGCATAAGTCTGCTACCTTTTTATTCTGTGCTTTTCATTTTATTCCATTTGCACCCGTATTTTAATGCATCAATGTGCCATACTAATGCTGATTGTAATCTGTTTTCAGTGACACTAATGTTGGTTGCAAACTATTTTAAGACACTATCGAATCGGAGTCCCGAGGGTGTTTACTTGCCAAAGTCTGCGGGCCAGTTCTTAAAACAATTCTAGACTTGTAAAAAAGACATTTCAAATTGGTTTGAACTCAAAACTTAACTTCACTCAACGTGCATATTATTAGTCGCTGACACTGAAGTACTATCCTAACATTGATAAACCAAAAAACATATGTGACCAATGAAACAACATACTTCAGATCAATTCTTCGTTTCAATTCAAGAGCAAAGGATCAATTCAAATCAATTTTTGATCGCATATGCAATCGACATATCTTAGAATAACTTGCTATTCTTATAATAATAAAAATTTTAAAATTCAAGAGAGTTTTAGATCAACACAATCAACATGTCTAGAACTATTACTCAACCCACCTTCTTGATATTACTTTTCCGGTTTTTGAACCAAACTAAATCAATGTTCTTGTGGATCACAGCCGCGAACTTGTGCCTATTAGCTGTGGAAAGAAGCTGGAAAGATGAACAAAGATATCGAAATGACTAAACCAAACCTAACCGAACAAAAGACCATTGAGGATATGTGACAAAATCTGCAATTTTATAGAACACGGTGATAGAAATCTACTATGAAGCTTGCTTTAAATCAAGCATGAGAATCTTGTTGCTAACATGCGTGAACCATTTTTGTATGGTAACCTATGAATCCATTACCAGAAACCTCACATGACCTTGTCAGTACACATGCTAATCAACGATATCAGATATAAATCGAAGCTTGAGACACCTCTGTTGGTGAGCGACACCCTTACGGATTAAACAGGATGTCCAGAGCATGGAAAATGAAGTTCAAAAGTGAAAATATGATGAGAAATAACAAATGAATATCAACTCCCAAACGATAACTAAAACCCTATTAAGACCCTAAGAACAATCATAGATCCAAGCTTAAACACCATGTAGATACTCTCTCTTCAAATGTTGTTTTATATATTTAGTTATTTAACGTAATGTATTTATCGATAATAATGCTGATCATAATGCTAATAGCGTTGACCCAAGTCAAACCGATCTGATTTGTAAACCCAATTCTTCAATCGGATGATTAGTAAGGGTTAATTCCACAATTGTCATCAAACAATAAAAAATCATGTGAAACAGAACACGGGAAGATGCTATTAACAGAAATATAGATATAAAGCTGATTAAACTAAAGTGATCATTCAAAATGACCCATGATGCATTTAGCAGTATACTTTTAGACCAATTCTAGTCCACCTCACACGCTATCTCATGAAATCCTAAAAACCAATTCACGTCTACCTCACATTCTCTCTTACAAAATCCTAAAGAAACAGCGGGCTTAGCATTCTTACCTCAAAAACTTACAGATGAGTGATACTCATTCTTTATCGGAGTCCAGCAAGCATCCTCGTAACGATCATTCTCCACACCTGCAAACACATGTAAGAAGATCCGCAGGCCAGAAAGCATCCCACATTATAAACTTAAAAACCGAGTGGATATAATAAGATGCTGCTAAATAAGCATCCCAATAGATGTCACAAGAAATGAGAACCATGACCAGCAGGTTAAGATATCAATATCAATGACAATTAGTTTAATGGAAATAAAAGATCCAACCGAGTCACAAGTCACTCAGCAAGCATTGCCATGTTATTGTTTCATATGCTAATAAACTTATTAACACATAGAGGATACATAAACACTCGATATACTAGTAACCATCAACTCAAGAAAGTTTATAGAAATGCCTACAAGACAGCATTCAAAGCAGTTGAAATGACGACGATGTATTTGATTTATATATGCCCTTATGTATTCACATACCAACATCCAACAAACTCACAAGAACATATTTCCCAAACACTAGCACATTACCTAAAACTAATATCAGTTTCTAACATTCAAAACACACACTTCAAACCAACCCCACATACCCAACCTAACGCCTCGCGATCATACTGTAAGAACGAGCCAGTTTAAAACTCGCAATCCCCTGCTCAAACGGCTCATACTGCTTCCTGCACCCTGGACACCTACCGTTATCTTCAGCAATCCGTTTGTAACAGAAAAGACAGAGCCTGTAACCACACGGGCACGGAAGAAAGCTTGAATCCGTCAAATCAAGATCTTCACAGCATATTGGACATGCAGTCGGTGTAAACCCGACATTCTTGAAACCCCATGCAGTGTTTGAATTCATCGGGAAACTGTTCTGTTTAAGCAGATTTGGAAGGCCTTGCGGACGAAAAGCATCATCCGGTCTCCACGCTCGATGATTGACGTTGTGATCAGTTTTGATCTCGTCTTTCATCGTCTCCACAGACTCCAAGTTACGGATTTCAGGCTCCAGATTAGTGTTATGGTCGTTATGGTTGGTCTTAATCTCATCCGCCGCTAAAGCATCAGCGATTGCTTCCCAATCATCCAAACACCCGTCATCACCGTCATCCTCTTCAGTCATGCTTTCCGAATAACATCCGCCACTGCTACTGCTGCTGCTCCTGCTACTACTCCCACCAGTGAAATTCGTAACCGAACGGTTACTCGCTAAACTACTGGTGTGACTGGTCGGGCTGTTCGACGGCGACTCCCAATCACTGTAATGATTCTCTTCACCACCACCGGGATTATTAATCACCAATTTCGCCATCCCTCGGTTTTCCCCTTCGTTCACAGCCTGCATGTCGGACGCAGGCGATTTCGCACGCCCACCCCCTCGGTTTCCCTCCTTAAAACCCTTGTTCTTCACTGAAAACAAATCAAACAACCAATTCAAATTAAATCGTAACAACAAATTAATAGTAACCACTAATTGAATCGAAACAATCTAAAAACCCAAAAACAAACCCTAGAAATTAAAATAAAAAACTCACCTTGAGAAAGCCACTGTTCGCGACGAACATCAAGCTTGCACTGCTTCAATTTGGCAGTCCGATTAACCTTCAAAACCCACATGAAAAATCAAATAAAAAATTCAAAACACAACAAAACAGAATCAATTCATCAATCAAACGAAAACCCACAAAATTAAAGACAATAAAATCAATGTACCCGCTTTTTCTTGGCGAATTCTTTCGGATTTGAACCGGCGGTGGGGATCAAAGCATTGGCGATCGAATCGTAAACCATGGCTGATGAAAAAAAACCCTAGAAATGAGATTCGTGGATCGAAGAAGAAAAGAAACAAGAAATCTGGGGAATCGAAGAAGATATGGGTTGTGGATTTAAAGAATTGAGAGATCGAAAAAAGATTGAATATTTGTTTATTTGGTGTGGATGAATGGATGGATAACGGAATTTGCTCTGCTTCGTTCACCCTTTTTGAAACAGACTTTGGCCTCTACTCCTCCTTTTATAGCTACATATGTACCCTTTTGCCCTTCTATGTCGCTTTTATTTTCACATTCTGCCATCAGTTTCGAGGGTAAAAACGTCATTTCCAACAAGGAAATGAAGAAATTCTATACACACCAAGGGTTTTTCTACTGTATAGGACTATACGCGACGTATTTTAATTTTGGTTTATTGGATTTTAATAATCCCATGTCACAAAACCATAATTTCAATTCTTGGAGTTTTACAAATCCAAATAAAACGAAACAAGAATCAATCTAATCGTAGAAATACTAAATACTAACCCAAAGAACAACATCTAACCATTCAAACAAAGACTAACATCATACTTATCTAATGAAGACCAAGAACTTAATACAAAATCCGTTCAGAAAGAAGAAGGAAGTTGTAACCGTCAATCATTAAGAATAAGAGATGAAAAATGGAGAAGATGATGCTGCCTATTATCACGTTAATTATCCTCTCTTGTATATATAAGGCATGACAAACCCATAAGACAAACCCATAAGCCCAACTTAAGACCAATCAGCAGAAGCCTATTAATTGGTATTGGCCAATAATAATCCCTATTCATTTTATCATCGCTAGCGGTCCCAAATTTAAAAAAGTTACCACCCAATGGTCCTTCGTTAAAAATGACTTAACGGCGTTATACTTTTTTCCGAATTTCAAACTATTGTTTTAGGGTTTTTGTTCGGAAATAGGATACGAGTCGACTGATGTAAAACTTAGTCGATTGATATACAAAACCACGAGTTCGTACAAATAAAACTAAATACAACAAATAAAACAAAATATAAAAATCTACATAAACCCCCCGAAGTCTATGCCGTCGGGGGCCCTAAATGTCGCGTCATGGACGTTGACGTCATCATCGGCCCTACGCCTGGCCCCCGATCCCTAACCGGTGGCTCCACGTCGTCACCCCGTCCGCGTCTGACGCCCGATGTGCTTGCTTCATGGTAAAAAAATGAGCCGGGGGGGGGGGGGGGGGACGATGTATCTCTTTCCAACTAGATGCGCTCCCAGATAGCTAACAATCCAGCTAATCGGGCGCGACATCTGCAGCATCCCCTGCTCCATGCGTAGCGAGCGACCCTCAACGGCCTGTAACCGGGAGTCGGTGGCGGGATCCAAACGCACCGTGCGATATGTACATGGACGTGCTGCGGCGGCGACTAATAACAAAACAATAAAAAAAGTTTAATAAATAGACAAATTAAAAGCAACTGTAAAATGATAATATAATGAAACATACCTCATGTGCGTCCGAATCCGGAGGTGCGTCACCACCAGCATTCGCATCCCCGCCCCCAGCCCCCTCGTCGACAGGCTGATCGAAAATCTCCACCTCCGCTGCCGCGAGTGGGGGAGGCTAGACTAAAGGCACCGAGACGTAAGGGGCACGTGCCCCAATCCCGGCCACCAGTCGGTCGTAAGGGTCATTGGGCCCGTTGAACGAATGTACAATGTGCATGTTGGTGCAACGGCTGTGGTCCAGTGGGCACGAAGGGTTTGATGCGATAGGCAAGCCGTCCACCAGGTGTCTGTGGCCTTACGAGATCGCAAGCTGGGTGACGTATGGGCCACCCATCAAAGACCCTCGCACCTGCCTGTGGTAATACCCAAAAAAATAGTCTTTAAATCCCCTAGCAAGGTTGCAGCCCGTGCTGGTCAGCAGACACCTAAAAAAAAGAAGTCACTGAGGTTGTAGTGCAACGGGCCCTGATTACGACTCGTAATAGACGTCGCAATCAGTCTATGTAGATACTAGTATAATATGAATATAACTTAACATAACATAACACAACACAACACTAATATAATATAATATAATACACATTGGAAACGTACCTATGCAGCATGTCCCTAAAGGTGGAGATCTTGGCCTTCGTGGCCCTATCCCCAACCTCGAATGGCTCGTCGCTGATCACGCTCCCCCAGCCCCGCGGGTCGTCATCCGGAAGTTGGTGTATGCTCTCGGGAGGATTCGAAATCATGTCAGGATCGTGTCTCAACGAAAAATAAGATTCATTGTCACCGACGTTTAGATTAACTAGCACACACCCATATGCCTGAGCAACCAGATTGCCCATGAGGGGGTACGTGGAACCAACGACTCTCTGGTGCCGGTCTAACCGTATTGAACCAGCTTAGTTTGGAACGAACCATATCATAGTAATCATCACCCTCTTTTTAGAACATTGACTTCCACCACGCTTCGTCTGTGTCAATCTCATTCATCAATCCACTCCTAACATCATCCCACCTTTTCTGATGCATCCTCAAACCCACGGTGACTACTCGGAAACCACAATTACCGTCTGGGTTTATGTCAGTGATGTTTGAGACGAACGGGTGTGCCCTGCTGGGAATAACGCTCTTAACCTTTCTATTAATGGTACAAGCACTGGAGAATCCATTAAATGAAACCCGAGGTGAGCTCTCGAAAGTTTCTCAATAGATGAACGTTTCGATGTCTTAGGTCGCATGCTCGGAATTTTAAACCGCGACAGAGACTGGGACAGCAAACGAAATAGCGAGGGGGTGGGGGTTTCACGTGTGGGCACCTTTGATGAGGAGGGGGTGTATGAGCTGTGTCTCGGGGGATCTGGGGAGGGGGTGTAGGAGCTGTGCCTCGGGGGATCTGGTTTTTTGAGACGCTCCCAAGGATCTGATCTTTTTTCAGGCTCTTTCTTAATTGATCTCACCGGAAGAGCATATATGAGCTTCGAGAACAAACTTTTATTTTGATTATGGTCCTTTATTGACGAAAGCGTATTTTTGTTGTCCTGTACTCCTGCTTCATAGTCTGGTTCTTCATTCTGCGGATAGCTGGATCAAAATTAATCCTCCTCCAGAATGAGTCTATATCCTTTATTGGATGTAACATCCTAAAATTTTAAGGTTGAATAAAGAAAGTTATGTTTAATGATTTCGCGTTATTGATTATTTAATATCGAGTAAGGAGCGGATCATGGACTTAGATTAATTGAGATGGGTTAAATGAGAATGGGCCTTAGGTCCATGGGCTTAAGGGATATAAATATCCCCTAAACCCTAAAACATCACTCATTCCATCTTATTCTCTAACACTCCAAAACACACCCACACCACACACACCGCCGGCGGCCGAGGGAGAGGAACGAGCGTGATCCGAGAGAGAGTGAGCGATTAGTTGTGATTAAACAAGTTAAACGAGATCCAAACAAGCACAAAAAGGTATGATTCTTGATCTTTGAAGTTTAAAGATCCAAGCTTTATAGTGTTTATACGACCGAAAACGGTTGGGGAGCGTAGTGGGTGATGTCGAACCATAACAAGGGTGTTAAAATCGCCAAAAATGCTTGATAGAAACCAAACAGCGGCTGAACTGGGCAACTTCGCCTTCAAAGCGATAACTTCGCCTGAGGCCAAGTTCGCCTAATTGATAACTTTGCTTACGGCCAAGTTCGCCTAACTGGTAACTTCGCCTGAGGCCAAGTTCGCCTAATTGATAACTTCGCTTACGGCCAAGTTCGCCTAACTGAAAACTTCGCCTAAAGCTAAGTTCGCTTAAGGTTTAACTTCGCTTAAAGCTAAGTTCGCCTAAGGTTTAACTTCGCTTAAAGTCAAGTTCGATTAGGAAATAAATTAAAAACCTAATGAAAAATGTGTTAAGACAGTTAATGGAAATAAAATTTTTCCAAGCTGACCTGGCAGCTCGACCCCAGCCAGGGGCTCTGCCCTTTAGACCCTGCTAGGGGCTGCCGCCCCTAGACCCCGCTGCCAGGGGCGCTGCCCCCGGACCCCGTTCGTTGTGGGTCATATAAAGATAGAAATGCAATATGAGAAGTGATAGTTAATTGATACGTATACTTGTTATACAGTCAGCCGTGCACAACTGAAGAAAGGGATTACGATTAACGGTGAACGTAACCGTGTTCAGGTGAGTTTCTAGCCCCATTCCTTGTTATGTTTTCGGGGCTGTGTGCATACTCGATTTGTTGTTAATACATTTATCCTAAGTGATAGGTGTATGCCATATGTGATATATGTGATATGTATGAATGATTGCTTGATGGTACGTGAACGATCTTCGGATATTGCACGTACTGTCAGGTTGTAACGCTATGTATAAGGTAAGTATGATATGTATGCTTATGTGTATGAACGTAATAAAGTTAATAAAAGAAGGAAAAGAT
The DNA here is from genome assembly GCF_021521415.1 of Bidens hawaiensis. Lineage (NCBI taxonomy): Eukaryota > Viridiplantae > Streptophyta > Magnoliopsida > Asterales > Asteraceae > Bidens > Bidens hawaiensis. Next base: position 336,598 of record NW_027491445.1, on the reverse strand, counting down.
GGTTGTATGGTTGCATGGTTACGAAAAGGGTACCGAGCCCTAATAATACTCGAGGTATGATGTATGGTTGTATGGTAACGAAGAGGGAATCGAACCCTACGAATATTCGAGAACTAGGGACCAGACCCTTATAATATCTGTGATGTTAGGGACCAGATCCTTATAATATCTGTGATGTTAGGGACCAGACCCTTATAATATCTGTGATGTTAGGGACCAGACCCTTATAATATCTGTGATGTTAGGGACCAGACCCTTATAATATCTGTGAGGTTAGAGGGCGAAAGGCTCTTTAAAACGTATGATTATGTATGTAAAGAAAGTACGAAGGTAAGAATGAAAGTATATGCACTTAGGTGTGTACGAAAGAAAGTTAAGAGGTTAAGTATGAAATGTAAGAATGTATTGTATGATTATGTGATTAACTAGAACTCACTCAGCGTAACTGACTTTTAGTATGCACGCAGGTGAGTAGGATGAGGCAGCTCGCTTGAGGAGACACATGGCACTGAATAAGAGGCTGGCATCGAAAGACTCAAGACGTTTAAGTTTAATGTTTCGTTTATTTTGAAAGACAAAATGATGTTTTAAGACAAGACGTGTTTTGTTATGAAATGTTTTATGAAAGTTTTTAAATTCCGCGAATGTTTTAATTAACTCTGATATTTAGAACTGCGTTTATGAGTAAATCCAACACGAAAGTAGGGTTACCGGTGACGGGGCCTTACATTGGAATACATCTGTCGTTACTATGTATCCCTCCAGCCGATAAGCACGCGGCAACTTTGCAGACGTAAACAAATAGTGGTCACATGAAGCTCCGTCGTCACACATCTTGTCTATCAAATGATACTCGTTTACAAGTAGACAAAAAACATTAATCGACACCCGTTTAGTAGCATTTTTAACCAGGCGTGCTGTCGATGTTCTTCCATGACCTTAGAATGGGACTCTTCAAACGTTCCACCAATTTCTGTCATCTGTGCATTAACCATTTTAAGGACACGCCTCGCAATGGTGTCGAGCGAATTGTTGGTTCCATTGAGGTACCTTTTCAAATTGGCGTGCTGGCTCTCAACTCGGTTTGTTGTGTGCTCGCGTAGTTTCGTCGTTCCTCAATCCAACAAGCTACAAACTTGTGTTTGTATGGATCCAACCAGTTGTGACGAATTTAATGCCAGGCCTCTGACAAAATAAAGGAAAATGTTAATAAGATGTCTATCTAGACTATTAAAAACTGTCAACTGATATGAAAGACTCTCCTTCTTTGTCGTATTCTCGTAAATGACGTTCCATCCCCGTGCAAAAATAGTCGAACTTTTGTATCATCGGAGACTGATACAGGACCTTCCATCAGTACACGAAGTCTGTCCCTATATCTGTTCTATAAAGACTCTTAAATTATTTCTTTATATTCTTGGATATGTGCCACCTACATAAATTTTTTGTGGCATTAGGGAATACTGCGTCGCAGGAGTTCATGAGGGTTTGGTCTGCATCAGCCAGTATCACGCGTGCTTCCAAACAATCATCGAGCATTCCTTTAAGTTTCTCGAGAGACCGCGTGAAGTTCCTCTCCTGTTCCCTGATAAAAAACGAGTGGGCGATACAAAACGACTTTGATGTCGACGTTACACCGACAAATTCAACCAATGACCAGTTGTACATGTTGGTGTTGTACGCCGTGTCAATCAAAAATACCTCGGGGAACACAAGCCACATTTTATGCGACTTATTATGACAGAAGAAAATATCCTCCGTCCTGTCGTTAGCACCATTCTCCCGGGTATAGTACACAAAACCGTTGTCACGGAGAAAGTTTTCCAGCACCTTCATTCGATGAAATAAAAATTTAATAAATATTATAAACACAGGCTCTATATAGTAAAACTAAGAAGGTTTTCAACTACCTTCATGGGGGTATCGCTAATTATCTCCTGATTTCTAAGCTTACTCAAGTAGTTGTATATGTCCTTGAGTTTGGGTCGGCAACCGGGAAACTATTCGGCCTCGGCTGCTTGAATTTGAAGGGGTTTCACGTCGTTCCGGTATAACGTCGCAAACAGATCAAGTTCTTCGCTGGTCATTTTCCTCAGCTCCGCGTACCCCTCCTCATAGACAACGAGATCATGGTTGTGTGTCTCGTTTACACTTCAAGCCTCCAACATGCATCTGCCGAGTCATACCTGCCTAGGAGTTTAAACGAACAACATTTTTTAATACTGCCGATACGCCTGATTGTGGCATTTAGTTTCAGTTCCCCTCTACGATTACATGCAAGGTCCACACCGTTTTTCCTTGACCGCTGGACCACAATAACACACCCATGCTCCCGTCCTCTCTTTTTGGCCTATTCTTCCAACTCATTGCGGGACTCAAAAATCTGAAACAATTTTAAGCTATTTTTTAAATAATGTACAATAAAATAATAGTAAATTAAACAAAACATACGGTGTCTTACATTATCTGTTTTATACGAAATTGTCGCCTCGCGTATGTAGTCATCATCGTAATTATCTTCGTCATTTAGGTTTCCCCCAGCATCCTCATCATCGTCATTTAAGTTTACCTCAGCATCATGATTATCCTCATCATGCTCGTTTCCCCCGTGGTACGAAGATTGTGTTCCGCAAAACGGGTCCTTTACTACTGGTATCTGGTATGAAGAAGAAGATTGAACTCCAAAATCCGACCCGACAGCAGGTAACTGATATGACGGCTGACTATCGTAAACAACAAGTAACTGACCTCCATAATCCGACACGAAATACTCTTAACATATATTAGTTAGAAATCAAACAGTAATAATAATAATAATAATAATAATGTAACAATAATATTTTAATAATAATCATAATATAAAAATAATAATAATAATAATAATATAATAATTTAATTTTAATAATAATAATATTAATATAATAATGATAATCATAATAATACAATAATAATAATATTTTAATAATAACAATAATATTTTAATAATAATAATAATATTTTATTACTAATAATAATAATATAATAAAAATATAAACAATAACGATAATAGTAGCATAGCATTTGTTAGTTAAAAATAAAACTAACGACTTATATCAAATAAACATATATAACGAAACCTGATTTAAATTTGGTAAGTCTGGCGAGCTCGGGTGACCGTAAAACTGTTCAGGCTGAATATAATATCCGATATGCTCCTAACAAAGCGTAATGTAGCATGTTTTAGTTAAAAAAGCAACTAACGATTTCATACTAAATAAATATATATAACGAAACCTGGTTCAAATTTAGTAAGGCTGGCAAGCTAGGCGGACTGTAAGATCGTTCAGACTGAATATCATAGCAGACATACACCAAACAAAAACGTAATGTAACATGTCTTAGTTAAAAAAGCAACTAACGACTTCATACTAAATAAATATAAAACGAAACCTGGTTCAAGTCCGGTAACCATGACGTGCTAGGCTGATCGTCAATGGCGTAACCTGGTTCCTCCTCATTCGAGTATGGAAATAAATGGTTGAACCACGACATTGTGTGTATATGTTATCAAAAATTGTGTTGTTTGTTTGTGTGTTTGATGCTCATCACCGAACCATGACGCATGTATATATAATAATAAAAAGAAAGGAGAGAGAGTGAAGGGCATCCGGGCTCCAATAATTCAAATGGGCCTAATACGACCCGTGTAGCTCTATACGGGGCATATATAATACAAGGTGACAACCTAGGACTGCTTTTTGCAGGTCTTGGTTGTAGAAACCCTAATACGCCACGTATAGATATATACGCGACGTATTAGGGGTTGTTCGGGGTGTTCTCAGCACAACCCCCTTTGTAAAATTATGTTATTTTTATTATTTTGTTTTTCATTTCACTCAAAACACTTTTGGAGGAACGAGCTGATAAGTAGCAATGGTGTAATGAAGGGGATGGTTGATTCTCTATAAAAGAATTGTGTGGTAAGAATATACTAATGTACATCCACTTTTGTGAGATTGTGTGTTGTTGTTGAAATTGGGTTTCGAATTCATCAAATAATATTGTGTCATGCAGTGTTGACTGGACACTCGCTGAAGCCACTGCTGAAGCTGCTGAGCCTGTTGTGGTCCAGGCGAGTGGTGACTTTAGCGAATTATCTTATTTATTTATTTATCTTTTCTTCTAAATTTGAAAACTAATAACTAATATTAAATTAAAATTAAAATATTAACAATAATAATACTAGTTTAGTACAAGATCATCGGGACGTCTAGCCCACAAATGCTCGACCAACTCATGACGAAGGTTTCCGTGAACCTCCCCCGGTTCTTGATATATAAGACGCTTTGGAGTTTTTCGTCATCGGTGATTGTTAATTCGGGTCGTGAGACGTCACATTAGTAGTTGTGATAAATAGCCATACCTTGATCCTCAAGAACTATGTTATGTAGAATTATACAAATGTAGAAGACATCCATTATTTTCTCCCTTAACCAAAACCGTAGTGGCCTCGAAATTAAATGAAAAATTTTCTTTATAACTCCAAACGCCCTTTAATATCTTTACGCGCCGATTCTTGCTTCTTGTTAAAGTACTCTGTTTGTCTTCAATTGGAGATGCATAAGCTTGAACAAGCGTCGACCATTCATTGTAAATCCCATTAACCAGGTAGTAGCCATTCTTGAATTGAACCCCGGCCGCATAAAACGATTGAGTCGGCTCAACTCCGTCAATAATGTCATCGAATATCGGTAACTCTTCAATAAAATTTATGTCGTTATTTGACCCGGAAACACCAAAAAACGCATGCCAAAACCAAAGATCATTGGAGGCCACCGCCTCAAGTATAATAATGGGGCCGGGGTGATCACCCCGGTGGAACTGTCCTTGCCAGGCTGTATGACACATATCCCATCCAACATGCGTGCAGTCGATGCTACCGAGCATTGCGGGGAAACCATGTTTTTCACCGTGCACCTCGTAAATGCGTTGGGTATCATACAAAGTAGGTTTGCACAAATATCTCGGTGTATAAACATTGTCAAGTAAACCCTCGGACAATATATAAAATATAACTAAACGAAACATATATGCATATATGCATACCTTGACAGAAAAAATGAAGTGAATCTTGCGAAACCTTTCAAGACATTTATAGGTATTCATCCATTGCGTATGACGAAATTCCATACGCTAGTTGACGAATAGCAGCTGTACATTTTTGGATGGTCGTGAAACCCGGTCTACGCCTCGCATATTCTCTTTGTTGAAAATAAGGATATTGATCCGACAAATCATTTAATAAACACATGAATAGTTGTCTACTTATTCGAAAACGACGCCTAAAATGTTCTTCGTCATAAACGGGATCAGTGCTAAAATAGTGACGTACCAAAGTTTCATTAGCGCCCACTCGATCACGACGAAGAGGTGGTTGTCTTGGAAGTCTTTGTCGTCCTTGAAACCGTTCAGCCAACAAGTTAACTGCTATTCTCCCGGCTTAAAAAATAAGGCCGTCTTCCTCTGAAGAGTCGGTCGAAGAAAAGGAATTCCATTGTATTTTTGGTTTGTAATTAGGTATATTGGAGAGAATAAGCAGACTGGGTGGGCATTTTTTTGTAGGTTTTCTGGTGTGTGATAGTTTTATATAGGTAATTATAGAAAAAAAACTATTAATCTCAATGGTCAAATCCCGCAACACATTCTATCCCCATCGGTCCACTTTATCCCGCGCCACCACCATCGCGTTGGCTCGCTCGCGGCAACCAGTTGCGGTGTGCGCCAATGACGTGGCTTGCTCCAACCACTCACGAGGCCACTAAAGTGACCGCAACGCACAGTCTGAGAGATTGGAATAGGTGGGTCCCGATGAAGGTTAATCTTCTTGGATGGAAAACGAAAATGGGTGGACTTGCCACGTTAGATGCTCTATAAAGGAAGGCTATTTATGAAATTTAGTGGTGTCCGTTATGAGAATAAGAAAGGGTATCAATTGATCACATTTTCTTACCTTTCTATGTTGCATCAGTAATATGGTAATTTGTGACTAGCTGATGCAGGATTCCCTGGTGTATGCATTCAAGTTTTGCGATATTCTCAAGATTCATGCCACTAGCATAGTTCAAGAAAACAAACGAAAAGGGCGGTGATACTCTCGTAACGTTAGTATATTTGGAAAACCAAATATTTGACAATCTCTTACAATAAAAGGGTATCGCTTAATTAATTCAAGGAAGAAATCAAAAGGCATAGATAAAAAAATAGGGCAATACTAGTGAGCTGAGAAACATAGTGTCCGTTTTCGTTTTAATAGCATCAGTTCTGTCCATGGTGCAATTGCCTTTAGGGATTTTTTATAATAAAAAAGCTATATATATTCTTTTGTCTTATTGATACTAGTAGAGTGGATTTGCTAACCATAATGTTTGGTGACTTCAATTTATAGCATGCATGTGATGTGTTCATACTTCTGTTTCATGTTAGGCCAACCTTTATCGTGCCAAGTAGAATATTTTCTTCCTTTTTGGATCTTCAAGCACACGTGTATTACTTCAGACTTCAAACCCTACATGGATTACTCCTTAAAGTGACATTCATATGCCAATAAATTGGCATAATGATGAGCTGCACAACTCTTTCCTTGACCTTGAACATTGAAGCAATCTAACCATGACCGTCTTTAAGAATTGTTAAAATTCTTGAGGTTGATTACTAAAAAATTTTTGGGTCTTAAGTAAAATTTTTTTTTGTTGGGTTTAGGGGTGTTTAGAATTTGATTCGCATTCGAAATATTTGAAAATCGATTATTAAGATTCGAATTCGGTTTTAAAAAATTTGAATTCGATTCGATTCGTATTCGAGTATATTAATCGAATACGAATTTATGATTTATTATTCGATTCGATTTGAAATTCGAATTCAAATTATATATACATATATTATATATACATATATGTGTGTGTATATATAATTATTTATATTTATTAATGTCAAATCCATAAATAATAAATATCCAATTACAAATTAATTAAAACCAATAGGCAACATTATTGTTTCTTAGCTCATACTAATATGGGTGCCATTTACTTCTCGTTTTGAATATTTTTGAATTTTAGATTATTTTAGTTTTGAATTTATTATAATGTGGTATTGTAGATACTTTAAATTTATATGTTTGTTTTGCAATTGTGATTATGGTTTTCGAATTTTTGGCATAGGCAAACTTGAATTAGATCGTATTTATTCGAATTAAAATCGAACTTTTTCGAATTCGAGTTTCAAATACGAATTCGAATCGAATTTCGAATTGGGCATATAATACGAATACGAATCGAATAGTTCAACTTTTAATCGAATACGAATACTAGCGAAAAATAACAATTATTCGGATTATTCGATTCGATTTAACTTGAAAATTCGTTATTCGATTCGATGAACACCCCTAGTTGGGTTTAAACAACTAAATTTTTAGATGGGCTTACTTGGTTTTTATGAACATAGACTTAAATGAGTTGAATAATTGGATTTAAACATTAAATATAGATATTTTTTTGTATAAAAATATGTATAAATTAAAAAATCGGGTATGCCGGGTGATCGGGCCGGTGGCCATTAGCCACCCGCCCTCCTTCAAAATCGACACTAAATGTAAGTTTGGATTCGTTCTTTAACATGTTGCTTTTATTTCTCATATATTGATTCTATTGCATTATGCGAACCAAATAAATAATTAGTTTATTATGGCTCCTGCAGTAAAAACCTTAAGAGTATATTTGGTATGGGATAATAAAATTGATAAAGGAATGGAATGAACGATGTAATTTTATAGATCATTATCAATTTATAATTTCATTCTCTTGTTTTGGTTACCATGTAAGAATGAAATAAATTATTACTTTGTATTGTTTGATAGACAGATCAAAATGAAGGAATAAAAAAATTGGTGATGAGTGGTGACAACCAAAAAATTTCAGGTCAATAATCTGTACTAACTTGTCAACGAAATCTTGTTATATAATTTATGCTAGACAAATTATTAGTGCATCACTCAAAAGTTAATATTCTTACTCGTTTTATTATGCTCTTTTTAGAATTCAACGTCACTAAGTATGCTCATATATGCTAAGATGAAGGGTATAAAATATTTTATTTTATAACCCAACGTTAATTTTTTATATACATAATCACGATTAGTACAAAAAAAGGGGGGTTAAGCAAATTCATGAGTCTATTGTTTGGGTTCTAGTTTACAAAACGCCAAGCAAACCTGTTATGAAAATAACGCCAAGCAAAACTGTTATAAAAATATTTTCCTGGTTATTTATGTCCAAACATAAGATCGAGGATATATCAATTTTAATTTGAATTCTTTTAGAGACCGCCTTAAAACCATGGAAACCCTTTGGATGAAATTCCTTACATAGGACCACCTACTTAAACCCCATGCAAACCCTTGCGATCCCATGCATACGCCGTGCCAATATAGTTATTATAAAACATGTTGCAAACCGGTTATTGACTTATTTCCCTCACTTCAACTCAGCCCCAAAAAGCCATATAAACCGAACGAAATCATGGATACTAACAAGACTTGGTTCCACACTTTATAAACCCGTTTGAAACCTTGGTCATCTTAAGTATATAACCACTTCTACCATGTAAAAATTAACACAAAAACTTCTAGTTCCTTAATGCACAAAAATTTGTTCCAGGTAAGAAACCTACAAACAAGGTTTTGTGTCACCTACACTTAATAAATTGCTTGAATGTATATTTTCTAATCCCATGCATATCACCCCTTCCACTCTCACAGCCTAGTACATTCGATAAATGAAATATTATCAAACATTTCAATTTAGAACCCCACATTTTCATACCATGATCTTGTATTAAGAATTTAGAACCCCACATTTTCATACCATGATCTTGTATTAAAATAGTCAAGTGTAAAAGAAGATCCTAAAATCTTCCAAAACAGCTCATACCCGTCGATTTTATGTTGCAAGTACACCAAATAATCCTCAAACATTTAATCCCCACCACACAAAGTTACTAGATTAGTTAAAACTTAGATTTGATGGTACTTGGAAAATACATGCCAACTATTTTCCAACACATGACAAATTCATTCTTGAGAGTCACTCTCTCCAAATCTGTCCAGCAAAATCTCCTCATCACACACACACATTCCAACATGTAAACCCATCTAGTTAAGCCACAAACCTTAGTTAATAATTAACCCTATATAAATAGCTCTTGACTCACCATTTTTTTGTAACACCCCACTAAGGCGGAAACAGGGAATGCATAGTATGTTGATTCATTAAGAACGCATTGTTTACAAGAGAATGCAAAACATGCATTCTAAACTTACAATTCTTACAAAATATAGAACTGTTACAAGATGCTCAACCAAGAAACTAAGTACTAATTCTAAATCTTCCTCATATAATCCTAGCAAGCAGTCCTCTATTTGAATATCCTGAAAAACATGCTTGAAAACGTAACCTAAAGATAGTTGGTGAGCTCGTAGATTTACGTTTTCACAAAAATATCTTTAGTAAAAACATTTACATTTTCTGGTAAAGTAGCTTTCATACATTGATTTAATTCTTCCATAAAACAATTTCATTAAATCGTGTATGTTAGCAAAACACATTTATTCTAAAAACGTTTACATCATTATATAAAGAATAACTTTAGTTTCACCATTCATGATCTCAAAACCCAATTCATAAATATAAGTGCCATTGACATTTCCATGTCAATGTTCAGCATTTCATCTCAAAACATACTTGACCTGGATGCCATGTCTAAGTTTACAAATCCATTTCAAAACATATGTGACGTTGACATTCACATGTCTATGTTCACAATTTCACTTTAAAACATGCGTGACACCGACATTCCCATGTCTATGTTCACAATTTCATTTCAAAACATTCGTGGCATTGGCATTGACATTCCCATGTCTAAGTTCACAATCCATTTCAAAACATTCGAGACATTGACATTCCCATGTCTAAGTTCAAAATCCATTTCAAAACATATGTGACATCACATTCCCATGTCTATGTTCACAATTTCATTTCAAAAAATACGTGAAATTGACATTCCCATGTCTATGTCACAATTCCAGGTTAAATACTAATTATTTATCCTCAAATTCCTTCATCATAAATCCAACTCAAAATATAAATAATATAGTTTCAAAATCCAATAAAATATCATTTCGTATTATGTATGGATTCTATGCTCATTATATGTCATGCTAATATGCAATAAATAACTTCTTTCAAAATCTAGCATAAGCCTGTAACCTAGCTGATTCGTCTCTGCCCCCGCTAGCGCCTTTCCGGGCCAGTTAGCTCTAACGCTTTATCACGGAACGTTAGTACACAAACACAAAATGACAATAATTTCACATTTACATAGTTTGCGCGACCAACCGTGAATGGGGTGGGTGTCCCCAATAGTACTATCCCAATCAACACCGGCTCATATCAACAAAGAGTTAACTGTTACATAACAATAAATTAGGGGACTTAAAACAATAATTCTAACTTATGCAATCATTCAATCATCATTCATCTTAAGTATAAACATCCGACATTGAGCATATCCTTCACATAATTTTGAATCAATTACATAACTAATTTTCTTTCTCAAAAACATAGGTAATCCTTATAATCCCGACCAAAGCTTTAAATATATATATGTATGTATGCATTTCAGTCAAAGTTTACGTATTCACAAACAGTATAGTAATATAACTCATATAGTATTCACGTATCAATAAAACAATTTATATCTATATTAAGCTTGTTCTCCTCTGAGTTGAAAACTAAAAAGAGAAAAGGGGGCTACGAACTCACCTTTTGGTTCTTTTGATTCCGAATATTCCTCAAGACTAACAAGGTGCACAATCTACTTGGATCAACTAAGGTGGTTTAAGGTGTGTTGATGATGAGCCACGAGTTTGTTCAGCACCTCCTAGTTATCCTTTCTTCTTTCTCCTGGCTCGATCCTTTCTTGCTAACCGAAATGAAGAGGCTAAGTATATGCAGAAAGGTGTATCATGTGAGGCAAGGTTGGGGGGTTCAAAAAGGCTCCAATGCCTTTTATTTATGGATATGCTATACTTAAATGAATTCCAAGAACTTAGGAAAAAGAATCAAGTGATTCGGAGTTCGTTTGGTACTTCAAACAAAGAGATGAACAAAAGATAGGTGTGCAGCTCTGGATCTGCGCAATTCTATCTCACAGATGGTTCGGTGGTCTAAAACTCATCCAAATTGAGTGATTCCAGTTGGAGGTTTTAAGGAAGAGGTGTGAGCTTCATCTCCAAGTGGTAGATCAGAATTTGGGTTCGTGGATAGAGATTTATAATCCTTTCCACTAGAATTATTTTCTAAACAGAAGCAGAAATGGAGGTAGAATAGTTTTAGTGAGGTGTGGTGCAAGAATGAAGTGAACTAAGGCCTTGTAGTTATAGGAGAGCTTGATCCTTTTCCTTGCATCTCATTGGTGGATCTAAAATCTGATCCAAGGGTCCTTATTCACAACTGCACTTTGTGTCACACCCCGATCAAAGGCGGCGGAACATGCCAAGGTGTAACGATTGTCCATAAGCACATGACACTAATTAAAGTGACAGTATTTAATAAACTCATTACATTTCACAACATCGAAAATGTCACATAACAATTATCCATAAAATAACCATAAACAAGATATCACAAAATATGGCAAATTTGATATTGTTCATTTTTACTAATATCCTAAGGTCTTTGATGTCGTTTTCTTCACAATCATAAATCAACCAAGATGCAAACCTGCAACATTTCACAAAATAAAGTTTGTCAACACAAAGGTTGGTGAGCAATTCATAAGTTTAATCATATTAGTATATAATAAAGATAGCCACAAAACTTGCATACGAAACGATAAATAAAAGTGGTAATTTGGATAAATAGATATCGCTAAACATATTAGCGACACCTAGCTATAAAGGGATGCCAAATAGTCTAGGATTTTATAGTTATCGTTAATTGCATTACGTTAACGATACCTTGCTATAAGGGGAAGCCAAATAGTCTAGGATTTTATAGTTCCACCAACCAAAAGCGATAAACACATAGGCATATAAGCATAGAACACCAAATCGAGCAATTATTTAGGTAAAGTATACAACTACGTTTGTGGTTTAAGATTCAAATATAAAGCATTTTGTTGAATAAGTATGAAATGTCACCCCCAAAATAAAAGATGGAAAATGGGGTATGAAGTACTCACCTTCAAGTAGTAAACTTGAAAGATGATAATTTGGAGATTTGTTGGAACGACGAGTTTAACGCACAATGCCTGAAAAGAAAAGAAGTCTTGAATTTAGAAAGGTTGTATTGAAGGTCTTTAAACAAAATAAATGTTGAGAAACGTAAATAATTAAAGTTCAAGGTTTTAAAATGTAACTATTTAAGAATTTATAATAATAACCCTTTAAAAATGTAAGTTTGCTCGAAACCGGGTTAAAGTATCTAACCTTAATATTTACTCAACCTATGTTAAGTAATAAGGTGGGTAAAATGCAAGAATGCAAATCCCTTTGGAATAAAGATACTAAAACGGTTTTTCTTATCGAGTGTTCGGGTTGTCGGTTTGGGTCTTGATAATTGATCAAACCCAAAGTCAACTTTCCAAAATATTGAATGTTATGAGATAACTCAATAAAATTTAATAAGACTTAACCAAGTATGTAGTTCCATTGTTTTAGAACTAATAACGCACGTTAAGCGAGTGTTCGGTTTTGTCGGTCCAAACTTTGTTATGAGATCAAGTTGGATCCAACATTTCCAAGTACTTAAGAAAATATTTAAAAATCAATTTGTAACTATTTTTAAAGAAATATACAAGTCTTGATGGCTAAAAAAAACACACTTGTGTGTCTTAAGCGAGTAAGAATCGGTTTGGTTCGGTTTCCATCTCACAACAAGTTCATAGATGGTTTCCACATGTCCAAACACTAAAGAACTTGTATAATAATGTACAAATAAAAATACTTTAAGTTTTACAACCAAAAGTTAACAATAAAGTCCTTAAACAAAAGTTCGACTTACGGTTCGGATCGTGTTTCGGGTTAAGACCGAGGTAAGATTCTACAAACCCATAACCATAGAATTTGTAAAAATGATTTTAGAAACTTAGATCTAACAATAAGTATGTTTAAACAATTATTTAACAAAACTAGTAACAAAGTTTGGTTTACGGTTTAGAGCTATTTACGGTTAAACCGAAGCATAGACTCTTAAAAACCCATAACCATGGAACTTGTAAACATGACCAACAAACTAAAATAAGCAAGATTAATATGTATGAACAAGTTATATTAGATGTATATATATCAAGGACACGAAGTCCTCCATGAAGTCTTGCCTTATGAGGTCCGAAACCTCACCGAACGGAATTGGAGAAGTAACTACCAAAGGTAAACAAGGGGTGTATATTATATATATGTTGCACAACCATAAACAAGTATTAATAAGGCTACATAAACTAATTAAGATGAAAGATTAAAAACCTTCAAGAACACTTAAGAAGATAACCTTGAATCTTTGATGTTTGAGAGAGTTTTTTTTTTTTTTTGAGTTGTAGCAAGGGAAAATGAAGAGGAAAGGTGGTGTATATATAGGGTAATGTTGGTGGTCAAATATGGGTGTGAGACACAAGAGTTTTCATGCAAAATGGATCAAGACAAAAACACAAAACAAAAAAAAAATAATAAATAAATAAATAAAAATAAAAATAGGATGTTTTCAAGACCCAACAAGTGTGAAACAATATTGTAACATAAATCCATCATTTTTATTATAACATAAGTTTCGGCTTACAAATCGGGTCGGTTTACATAATAAACAAATACAAACAAGACCCAAAATTGACGAATGTCACACTTTGTGCTTCTTTATATTCTCAAAACCGTGGGTTTTGGTGAGTTGTTTGTGCTTGTTTGTTTCTCCTAGGTAAATAGGGACTTATCATAGACATGTTTTCCGCTCATGGGTGTCATTTATGATGATATAATAAAAAGTCATAATTTATGCTATTACACATGCATTCATCTTACTTACACTTCTTACATCATAAAACCAAATTTTGATGCTTCCTTTTATGCCTAGGATAGCGATGGTTTGGATATCCAGGTAAGGAAAGGGTGTAGCTTGTTTTAGTGTCTTGGGATTAGAATCTTTCTATATTGGTGTCACATCTGGATCCTATTTCTTACCCTAAGCTGAGTTTTACACATTCAAGACTTCCTTGAAAGATACAAGCATAAAGTATGCCTTTGACTTAGCCAAAATAGATCTCTCTTATTACTTGTAGTAGGGGTTAGTTTAGTTGAGTCTAAGGGAATCAATTGAGTTGGTTCAAGGTGTTGTGTACACATAATTTAATAGTGGCACATTAACCTGGCTAGTCTTGTTCTTTATACACTAAAACAACCGAAAACGACATTCCTTGTGTATTTATTTGGTTAGCCTTAGTTAATTTAGATGTCATAATTTCATAAAGTTGCATCATAACTTGTAATTGGTATGGACATTGTTTTCTTAATCTCGTTTATATGTCCTTTATTTACAATGTATACAATGTATGGTGTTAATTCTATTATGTATGTTTTAACGCGAATTACCATTCAAAGTTATATCTAGATCATTCTATACATCGCATTGTTATATTATATGTTTGGGATGACATAAACATTGGTTATTTACTTGTAATAATTTTTCCATAATTATTAGCCATACAAGTAACATAAAATTTCTATCATATAAGCATATACAATCGTATAGTCCATGTGTGTATGCATTCGTTTCTCTTAACACACTATTCCTTAACTCGTGATATTCACTCATTAACCACATGTTTCATTCTATGATCATAGTGCATAAGCACATCTCTAGTATTCATAATTCAATCATTTTGTCGTTTGCACTCCAGAAACTTATCACATATTAGTCTCACGGTGCCTCATGATCTTGGTCTTATCACTAACCACGAAATCGTAGAACAATATTCTTAAATTAAATCACATAATCACATATTCACATAATAATCAACTCTAACTTCAAGCATTTCATTCAATATGCATTCAAGTAGTCATATAAGAGTTAATTATCAAGTTGTCATCAATATCAGTCAGGAGCCTAAACTGAAGAATGTCACATTTTTCACACCACAAAACACACATTTCAGCCATATCTATCTCATAACTATGGGTTGATGCAAACCCTCAAGAACACACTAGTTTGAATACACCAACATCATCACTAAGTGCAGCCCTATATCAACCATTTTCTCTCATGTTTATTTTTAGCTCTAAGAATAGACTATTATATGGTAAGTTCATCCCTTATGATATCCATATTTATCGTGCTTAGAAACAGCCCCTAACTTGTTCTTTTTCATCTTTCTTTAAAAATCTATCTAGCACCAAGTAAGCAACCTTGTAGACAGGTTTCAAGATCTGCGTTCCTACATTCTTACAAAGTAATTGGAGGTAAGATCACTCTTTAGAATCATTCCTTATGACATACCTTGTTCATCCAAGTGGTTGTAATTAAAAGAAAACTTAAGGATCCAACTACATGTTAACAACATACTTTTATAACTTTATAAAGCAAAACCAGGACTATAGTCGGTTTGTAATGAATATTTTGTGTTAAGGAGAGTACTAAATATATTCCATGGTATTATATTACTAACATGTTATATTGAAGGCTTATGATTATATATCAAAGAGAAATTATGTAGTTGACTAAAGCTCAAAATAGTGCTGGTAGAAACCAGGTCTGAGTTCACAAGGTTATATCTCGGCCATATCAAAACAATTTTTGATCAATTTTTAAGCCTAAAATATACTACCTTGAGTTAAGTTTCTAACCCAAAAAGTTTTATGAAATTTGGATATTAAATGAACCCTCTACAGCCGATTATATGACCAAAGGTCAAAGCTGTCAATTTTGGATAGTTTACTATGTCCTAATAAAAAAAAATCTTAACTTATTCATGACTAGGCTAAAAGACTTGGTTTTTCTTTATAAATTTCATAATATGAGCTGTTTATTAAACCTATATAAGCCCTTGACATAATATCAATTCTAGAAACCTTAAAAACACTATTTTCGTAAAGTACACAGGAGAAAGTACATTGCTGACCTTTCTTTGGAACAGGGGTGGACCCACATAGGTCCGATTAGGGTCCCGGGACATCAATGTTTTTTAAAAATTACTTAGAGGCGGTATATTAAATTTTGTAAGGACCCCAAAAAAATTAATACTTGAAACCCATACCATAAAGGTTCAATTGCTCTAGTGAGAAATCACTTGTTTTTTCTTTGAGAGGTTGTAGGTTCAAGCCTCAACATGCTTGCATATTCTTTTATTATTTATCATGTTTATGTATATTATAATTAATCATTTATTTGTGTTAGAGTTAATTTTTCATGTTTTGGTCATATATATATATATATATATATACATATATGATTTGGTTCTTTTCAGAAGTATTTTTAGGGCGAGAAGTGTGAGAAGTGATCAGAACCAATCATAATTTTTCTTCTTATTTATTTAATTATTAATTATAAGGGCATGTTAGTCAAGTGAACAATTTTCTTTTTGTGGTAACTATTAATTACTATTAGTAAGTTAAAAAATAGAATATTGAAACTTAAATTTTATTTGAATATTAACCTTTATTTACTTTATTTTGTTTGTTAGATGACACATATATTTTACATGAATTTTTAATAATTATTATAAAATTATCATGTTTTCCAATTATATGAAACTCATACGTACGCCATACACTTTATGAATGTATGTATTTACATAACTACAAAGGCATGTGCATACGTAGGCACATAGGTACCTACGCACGTAGGGACGTACGTACATAGGCATGTAGGTCTATCCGCACATGGGGACGTAGGTAGGTACGCACCTACGTATGTATGTGTGTCTGTGCGTACGTAGGGGCGTACACACATAGGGACGTAGGTACATACGTACCTACGTATGTATGTGTGTACATACGTACCTACACTTCATATGGATACAAGTGGTTTTTACCAGTTTCTTCACTGTACACCTGCAAATAAAAGGATATTCATCGTCCATAAGATTAGATGAAGCATTTGTAAGCCTTCAAAATGATAGTACACCAAAAATATTAAATGATTTTCAAAAGAGATATTTAGTTGTGGCTTTAATGAGAAGATTTAATTAACTAGTTAATTAATTATGATTTACACATTTGTTTTTAATGATGGTATATAAAAATTACTAACATACCCATTTTGGTATTAAAGTTCATTAAAATGGTGAAAATAAATTACAAGAGTGCCATTTTGAGTAATGACCATTGATAAAACAAAATCAATGGATGAGATTCACTTCTCGCTGTAATATCACTTCTCGCAAGATCCATCTCCTATATATATATATATATATATATATATATATATATATATATATATATATATATATATATATATATATATATATATATATATATATATATATATATATATATATATATAGCTTACGTTTATTTTTTCCGTGTATGAATAAAAATGAATTAAAAGTCTATATTCTATCTAGTTTCTAATCTAGATTCTTTCTACTTACTCGTTTCCAACTACACCATATTTCCGTCTTTTATTATGTTCCTCGCCTTGACCCAACCAGAATAACGACCGACCCTAAAATGTTTTAAACCGAAAAAACTGGGACCCAATTGACAAAAAATCCTGGGTCCCCTATATATATATATATATATATATATATATATATAACTTACATTTATGTTTTCCGTGTATGAATAAAAATGAATTAAAAGTCTATATTCTATCTAGTTTCTAATCTAGACTCTTTCTACTTACTCGTTTCCAACTGCACCATATGTCCGTCTTTTATTATGTTCCTCGCCTTGACCCAACCCGAATAACGACCGACCCTAAAATGTTTTAAACCGAAAAAACTGGGACCCAATTGGCAAAAAATCCTGGGTCCACCACTGCTTTGGAATATATATACCATGGGTACTTTAAACATATGATAAATTTATGAATATTACATTTTTTGAAACCTAAGACACATGCTTACATATGGTACAAAACTTAGAAACTATTAAATACATGTTACACTTTAAACGGGGACTACACTAAACTTGGAAATTCTGATTTGTACTATGGTCCTTGTAGCATAAGTAAAGCTTGTTAATAGTTGTCATTAATACTAAGTATATCCTTTTATGTGCCTACAAGAGTTTACATATGAAAAGGAAATCCTTTGTGAAGTTAACCACCCATGATTTATTTGAGTCAAACGTTTTGTTAACACACGCCCTAAATTAAATACTTGGATGAACATGACCAACGCAATAATGAATGTCGCTAGACCCTAAAGTGTCCATACATGTTTAGGATACAAATCAACCCGATTCATCATTTAGACCCAAGATCATTACTTTCAGGTGAGTTTTCACGACCCCTTTTTCTATTTTACATTTTGGGGGAAAACATACTATCTATTGAATCACACGATAACAAAACAACAAGAGGCATAACCCGATCTATGTTTATATGAGATAATCAAGTATCGGAGCTCGTTAAGTCCCACTTTTCTACTGTAACCAGTAGCTATGTTTATAACCATGAGTACTATTGGATTGACACCCCCTATCATGGTTAGTCGCGCTAAGCTATGTCCCGCATGATCAAATGAATGCATATTGTCCACCTACATTTTATGGGCATCGTTATTATCTTGTCGTGGTTTGGTTATAGGCTCGTATATTTCATACTCATGGTCCTAGCTAGACAGTGAGAATCGACCAACCTTGTTTTGCTTATCATAATTACTATTATCATTATCAAAGTCTACAAAAGAAACTGTTTTCTATATTTCCACTAACTTAACTTGTGAACTCACCAACTTTTTGTTGGCAAATTTTAGTATGTTTTTAAGGTAATTGAACTTGGCACCAAGGAAAATAAGTAGGATAAATATGCATGCGAATTCGAATACACATTGAAGATTTTTACTCATATAACCCAACTTGTTGGGTCATGTTTTTAGAAATCTTAAATATTGTGGATTTTAAATAAATGTTTTGGTTTGTAGAACCTTATTAATAAATGGCATCCAATACATGTTTACGTCTGCAATAATCATATACTATGAAAAACCATGAACGTTACACTTCGCCGTTCTGCTTTGGCGGGGTGTGACAAGTGGTGGTTGGCAAAGGCGGTGGAGGTGGTGGTGATGGTAACGGTGACAGTAGTGGTAGTGGTGGGTGGTGATGGTGATGGGCGGTGGTTGGCGTGGCGAGTGGCGGTGGTGGTGGTTAGTGGTGGGTGGGGGTGGTTGGTGTTGGCTACGATGGGTGGCAAGCAATGGTAGTGGTAGTGGTTGGTGGTGACGGTGAATTGTGACGGTGGGTGGGCGGTTACGACAGTGGTGGGAGGGTGGTGGTGGTGGTTAGATGAATAGAATGAGGAAAAAAACAAGGGGTAAATGAATTTTGGGTGTTATAGAAGGGGCTAAGTAGGGTAATTTCATTTCCTTTACCAAACAAACACTCTTTGTTCTTTTCTCCGCGACAGTCTATTCAATTCCATCTCTCATTCTCGCTTATCAAACACTACCTAAAAATGCATATTCTTCCATAGGGATCTTTATAATAAACTTGCCGCAACATCAAGATAAAACGATGATAAAACTATAAGGCTGGTATTAACCGTTAAATAAACTTTCCCCATCTCATGTTTATTAACAAAACTAATAAAAATGTTATAAAAAATTGACACTTTAATAACCTTCCAATATATTTTTCTCTTGCATTTTACTTGGTTTACTATAATCTAAGGATTTATATAGATTTATATTATCTCAATTATTTTCGGCCTTCACAAATTACAAACACTAATTTGTTAAAAATCAATTGAATTGAAGATATAAAGTTATCATTCGCTCGAATCAAAATATTTTTGAGACTGGGGCCACAATTTGTATCGATTAAACAAATTGTTGGCTAGTATCCTAGGTATTACACATGTAAAAAAATGTAATTTGTTAACATGTCACTTGACACCCAAATTAGTTGTTAACTAGTAAATTACCCACGCGATGCGCGACGAAATCAGTCGCCAAAATCTGGATGTCGCACTGACGAGTCAAAGCGAATTAGGTTGGTATTGGTTACGTTCGTTATGGTAGTGAAAGAAAACTTAAAAAATAAATTTGTCATAGTAACATGTTTATAATGAATAACCAGGAAAAATAGCGGGGCACTTGTATAGTGTATTACAAAATAAATTAACATATTCATTCGGTTGGTGAACTCGAATGCTGGTAAAACCCGAGTATTACGATAGTGAGTCAATGTGAATTTGGTCATACGTTCGTTACGGTATAAACAACGTTCGTAAAACCCGAGCATCAAAACAAAAAAAATAAATTTGTCAAATTAACATATAAAAAGAGTAAATATGAAAAATAAAAATTTTAAAACACCATTTATTTGGTTGATAATACCCGGACTGTGCTAAATCCCTAGCATTGCTCCCAGGCGTTGAGGTGATAACTTGGTGTGAATTCGGTCAATTTTGGTTACGTTTGTTCCTATACCGAACAAAAACAAAATACAAAATTTGAGGCAGGCCAATGGGGTGGCGTTGTTCGGTAAAACTCGATGAGTGCCACACCCCAACCTAAGGTGGAAATGTCGGGACGTGATCTGATTGCTCACAGCTCGAAGATACTATCATATATAAAATGTGACAATATCTGATTAATTATTTTGTTCAAATAATACACACATTATCCAATTATAACAAGCAATTTACAAATATGAATATAAGCCTAAATACTGTTTATCTTGATTATATCCAAAGGTCTTGTCTACGTGTCGAAACTTCAATCTTCAATACAAGCAACCTGCATATGCGTAGAAAATGGAGTTTTGTCAACATAAAGTTGAGGGAGAATATCACCAGTTTTGGCACAACAATATAAATAAGTATAACGTGATAAGTGTAGTAAATAAAATCAAACCATAAACAAGTATGTAGATCGTCGCCAAGCGAATCGGGCATTAGTCACCAGCAGGAACACCCGCTATGCAATTGATTGAATAGTAATTCCAATATGCAATTGATTGAATGGTAACACAAGTAAGCAAGTAGCACGTATGTTTGATTAAATCACTTACAATAACACGCATGCATTTGTTTGAATATATATATAGTATGAAATACGGATACGTACGCATATGTCCCCAAAACATTTAGAAAAGTTGTAAAATAGGGGAATGATAAACTCACCTTAGATTAACATCAAACGAGTATAAATATGAATAAGCGAGTCGTCCACTACCCGTCAAACGATATAACCAATTCAGAATCTGAGATTTTAGGATATGATAATATAAGTAAAAAGAACTTTTTGCCGCTGGAATCAATCCAAACGAACGTTTAGAATTCAAGTTATGTTTGTTTTAAGATTTAAGCGAGCTGGTACTGACCAGAATCCAAACAGCGAGTCTGAAGTCGGGTTTTGGTTAGTAGCCTTAAAGTTTCGTTACGAGAATAAAAGTATTCTGGACCGAACGTTGAATCCAACCAGATTTATGAGAAATTGATTGGTCAAAATTGTTGACTATTATGCCCTTAAATGGGTTTGAGTCCAATTGACCACCGATACTCCCTCAATCGAAAAAATTGATTGAGGGATTTTGTTTTACAGATAAAAATCTACAATATTGAAGAAGACAACTTACCCGAACAATGAATGGAACAAGAGATAATCGAGGTCAAAGGGTCTTGAAGCTTTAAAGTCAACGAAGCAATACGAACTTGATAAATTCTTAGAGAAACCGACAATGGGAAAAGAATTTCGTGGATTGTAGCTATGGGAGCTGGTATTGGAGTTATAATTTATGGTTTTATGATATACCTTGTTTAAATATTAAGGGTTAAAACTTGTTTATTAGGATATACTATTTTAAGAAACCGAATAATCAATTAATGACAAAATCGGGTATAATAACTTGAAGATTTCGGTTTGTACAACAATAAAACGAAATTGGAATGTTTTATAAAATTATTTGACATATCTTGGAGCTTAAATTTCGTTAATTTAATCAAAAATAGGAATTTGCAAAACTAGTCCCCATAGTTCCCGAAAATGCGATTTTTAACCGTTTTAAGCGATTTTAAAAGTTTCTAAGGGCTATTGGGCATAATTGAAAGTTATGAAATTATAAAATAAATTAAATACCAATAAATACAAGTTTTAAATAGTTCAAAAGATCCGAATTACATTCTCGAATCGGTTTAAACTTAAACGAATACAAATACGAAAAATCAGAGATGTTACAATGAATCTACGCGAATTCAGTATGTTTCGTCACGTTCATTATAGTACCGAAAAAAATATATAAAAATTGTTGTTCGGTCAATTTCAGTCATGTTTGTTATGGTATCAGAACTAAAACTAAAGATTAAAAAAAACAACTCTCACAGACCAATACGGTGCCGCCAAATGGTCCAATAGAGGCGCTTGCGGCACCGAAGTTCTAATTTATACAACAGTAATAATTAGTATATGAAAATTTATAGATATTATTATATGTTTGCTAAAGAATAGCTAATTTAATATGTAGTAAAAACATTAACAACCGCCACCATCGGTACCGTCGACATGACCACCGCCACTACTATCACTGTAATCGTTGCCACCACTGCCATCACCGCTGCTGCCACCATTGCCACCGTTATTTCTCTTTTTTTGGGTAAATTTTCTTTGTTTTAAGTCAGGGTATTTTTGTCACATGTATTTCATTCATGTGTTTATTCATGCCTATCAAACAAGATAAAATAATTATTTACTCCATATTTTTCTGAATATGCCAGATATAGAGATATAGAATGAGATGTGAAAGGGTTTTAAAATTTAAAGAAAGTTTAGAGAATATTGTGTATTTTTTTGTTAAACAATATACTCATATAGATAAAGATAGATAATGGAATGTGAATGCTTTTATAGGTTAACCAAGCAGGATGATCCATTTCATTCATTCATCCATTCCATCGTTCATTCGATAATGATCCATTTCATTCGATAATGACCCATTGAGTTTTAGATTTTTAGTAGAATGGCTATATCAAAAAATTGGACTGAACCCATAAATATTTATATTTATAGTGAACCCATAAACAAAATGAAAAATGGGTTTATTCTCCATGATACCCAGAGAACCTGGGTTCAAACTCTATTTAGGTGTGCTCTATTTTTAACTTTTAAAATGCTATAAAAACTAATTAGAGTCCAGCCATCTGTCTCCTTACCTCCATCCACGCTGGTAATTAGGATTTGTTGAAAATATGGAATGCTCCCACAATCATGACCCACTACTCCAACAACACCTAATTTATTAACATTCACCTAAAGAAATTCTTCTAATAATTTGATAATTTAACTTTAAATAAGGTTTATTGGTTATCTAAGACATAATTTAGAGTTAAAAGTTATCTCATGCGGTGATTGTCTTGCAAAATCTAGTTGACCTAAAGTTCTAAAATCCATACTTTTGTTTTGTTGTTGAAGTTACAACTTCAACCTCACAAGGATGAGGCATTGATCGATGTCGAAATGTCAATGAAAAACATTTATAATTACCTTTATTAGCTAGGGTAAGTAAGGTGTCGAATCCAGTGAATCAGCAGAAAGTGCTAATCAAGTTTAATGCTTTTTAATTAATTATGCTAAGGTGGACAAACGATATTAAGCGGTTTTGTTAGTGCATTGTTTACATGGCATTAGATGTATAAAGACACACGTGAAGACTAACTGAAAGTGACAAAGACTAAAAGTTAAACTAACTCCAACAATTGTCAAGGGGGAGTCTGTTATTACATGAAATATGACAAGTGCTGGAAGTTGAACCGACATGTCATTTATTTTTGGTGATGAATGGAAATGTTTGGAATGCATATGTAACGTGAAGCATGCATGGCTAGCGAATGAGAGATCATGGTTAGAAAATGTGCACGAATGAGCAAGCTTAGAAGTTAACGAATGAGGATGTCAAAGGAAGTCTAGTCTCATTCGTTATTATGGAATGTTAAGTAACGAATGTACATAGTTAGTAACGAATGTAGTTGATGAGTGCATGTATATATAAATAGGTTTAATTAGAGTTAGTTAGTTACAACAAACAGTAGTTACAACCATTTTACTTTACGAGATACATTTTGTAATGACATTCTGTCGAAATTTTTAACGAGCTTCAACGAGTGATTATTTACATCTTAAGTACATGCTCGGTCGTTTTCGTTCATCGATTAGTACCGAAATGCACCGAAACAAACGTCATGCGTTTTCGGTTTCGTAAATCAATATCGAGTTCATCGATCCTCACCAGGAAAAACATGTTTGAATATTGATTTGGTTGTAAAACAATTTGAGAAAACACTGACAACACTTCAGCTTCAGGATATAAATAAACTGATTGATGATAATTTATACCAATTGGGAAATCACATTAGACATGATTCGTTTATTAGAATAGATAAATGATTATTAGACTCAATAGTTTTGTTATGATGATTCACATAACTTAATCCGAAGAATTGACACAACTGAGCATGGTCTACCTAATTACCAGTTTATTAATACAAAACTAAGCATCTATCAATGATTAATGGCGAAAGGTTCAATGACGATAAGAACTTAATCTTAATTGTTGATGAAGACAAACAAAATAATTGATGATAAATGTAAATCTCAGAGCACAACTATTTAACCGATTCAAACAAACATAGAGGTTTAATTAACTAAAAGATTAATCAAAACTAAATCCCAATATTAGTAATAATCATAAAATACTCAGTTCATATACAAACCCTACACCTAAAGCTGTCACGAATGATTTAGCCTTGCCTCTGCATCACGATTGACTCGAGTATGCATTGGAAGGATGAACCATGGATGATTTGGTGATTGAGAGGGTTAAGATGGTGAAGAATTGATCCAAAAGTTTCCACGATGGCTAGGGTATGAAGGGTATTCGAATTTAGGGTTTTCAAGGGCTTAATATATGGAAGCAAAACAAGAAAAATTGGATTTCCTGTCAGACCAGGCCCTAAGCTACGACCTGGTCACCGTAGCTTACGGTGGGACCGGAGATTACGGATGGAAGATTCTGCCTTATTAAACTTTTTATTCTATTTTCATACGTGTCTCGTCGAGAAACCAAGAATTCATATATTATGGGTTCCACAACTCATTTTCTAGCCCCAAATATGTCCGTTTTACTTTAAGTGCACATTAATCACTTCCGAACTCCCCCGATTGCTTCCTTTTTGCCCATAACTCAACTCCTTGCCATCCTAAGTGCTCCAAATTAGTTTATTTAAGATCCGATCACCTACAGTCATAAAACTAATCAAAGTACTCCTGTTCGATACATATAAACTAGTAAAACACATGATATTAAACATTATAAACACATTTTTTTACCCACACATCAGTCACAGCCGCCTCCATTGCCACCATGCCTCATCCCACCACAGCCCATAGCCTATTTCATTTAGCTATTTTTCATAACATTAAATCGGTAAGATTAA
Organism: Bidens hawaiensis; assembly: GCF_021521415.1. Classification (NCBI taxonomy): domain Eukaryota; kingdom Viridiplantae; phylum Streptophyta; class Magnoliopsida; order Asterales; family Asteraceae; genus Bidens; species Bidens hawaiensis. The sequence continues at coordinate 310,928 of NW_027491445.1, read as the reverse complement.
TTTACATTTGAATTTGATATTTTGATTGAATATGTTTGTTTATTTGTTGAAACTAGAACGAATGAATGATTATGCTGAAAGTGAATTAGACAATAATGACGTTAAATTGTTAATTTGTTGACACACGAATTAGATCTTAATTTGTTAAAACTTGGATTTGATTTGTAGGTATTATATTAAGAGTTATTTTCAAACTTGTATCTTTCTTTCATATCATAAAATTTATTTTTAATTTTTTAAAGAGTTTAAAACATGATATAGTTACAATGAGCATGATAAAAAACTTGGCTTCTAATGCTAAGGAGATAGTTGATTAGACCAAGTTAACTTCATGTAATTCTAGTCTTTGGATTATAAACAAAATACTGTTTTTTAGAAAAGGTCACGATTCTAAACCCATTTTAGGCTTCTGAAAAGGTTGAGCCGGCCTGAACTATTGAACCGATCGACCCAAAAAATTTTATGCCCAGCCCTAAGAAAATGGAGCATTTGAAAACAGTGAACCCTAAAAAAAATTCCTGAATATGTCATTGTCCATCATCCATTCTATTTTCTTAGTCATTCAATTACTATATACCAAACGAACCCTAAGTGTATGCATAGACAAAACTGTCATGAAAATTTCAAACATAAGCCTAAAATTGCAGTGAATGACTGAAATAAAATGGCCATGTGTTCAAATCGAAGCAAACAATAAGGACTCGTATAAGGTAAAGTCTCAATATGCTTACGAAAATAATTTTTATAGTTCATGTCATGTTTAAGTAGCCGAGAATCTAAAAGTCTTTGAAAAGAAAAAGAAAACAACAAAAACGACATTTATGGTGACAAAAGCGAAACGAATGAACCAACTTTTTATTTATTTATTTATATTTATTAAACAAACTATGGTGTTGACGTTTGATTCTCAAAAGCTATGAGATTCATGCAAATTGCTTATTCCACATAAACATGAAACACTTGTCCACATAGCTATGACGTTTGATTCTCTTGTCCATTCAAAAAACACTAGTATCATGAGTTATAGTGCATGATCAAATATTGGTCTATGATTTATGTACTACGTGTCTTGATTGAAATGATACCAACAACCTATCTTGGTTTTGTATTATTTTTGGTTGCTCATCGAAAATCTATTTACCTAATCTTAGGTTTCTTTTGAATTTTGTTGGCAGCCAAAAGGATAGGAATTTCTTTCATGCACAAGGGAATGATTTCTTAATATACAGACACGTTACTTCATTCATTTTGCATGTTAGGTAAAGTTCATAGGTTTTCCAACAATAACATGATCGACAATGATTTCGTCAAGAAACACACTTAAGAATTTGGTTTTTGACGGATAACCATTTCTTATGTGTCGTTATTATGCATGTTAGGTAAAGTGCATATAGTGTTTGATTGGCATGTTATACGTTTTAAAAGGATTGTTATGATAATACAATTTGGTCTTAAAAGGGAGACCGAATATGTGGTCACACATATCAATATGCTCGTTGGGTCTAAAATTGTAATTTCTTATTTAAGTTTGCTCTAAATATTTCATGATAGAATAGTATAGCACTACAAGTCACTTGTAAAGACAACCTATCATTAATTACCTCACCTTGTCAGTTAGTAGGATATTTCTGACAACCTGTTTTATTATTTCTAAAAATAATTATGTCTAATACATTATTTTAGTGAGATAATTACATACGCTCAAACCTAGTTAAGCATAAAGGTATTGTTAAAGCACATATAATGCTCCTTAAGGTTTCTGTTTGGTATATATCACCAATGACCCAATTATTATGGCATATTTCAAGTCAGACTTCGTTTCTAAAATTTCATCTGAAAAATCTCTCAATCTCACATATCTTTCAAAATGACGAACCTATTGATTCTTCTTTATCTCCCGATACACCATGCTTTGTCGTGGTTTCCCGAACACCACATGTATCACAAACACACCGTATTATCATATCTTCATCTATCAATCCATTCACCTATACAGCTTTCTGACAAGCCAGTCAATCGCCAAAGCAAGAAACCATTGTGATCAATCTTAGGCAACAAATTTTGCTTACTTGATAGTGTTCGCATGATGATTTAGGGACACTATCGGACAATCCATTCATTAATAAATGATCGAGTCCTCATTTTGACATAGTGTTCAATAGTATTAGTCTATCTTATATCTCATAAATTAACATTATTTCAAAGTACGTTGTAAATAGTGTATAATGAACGGTAATACATCCAAAAGGAAGTGTTATAGTCGGGTATAAATCGTATATTTTTATGTATTATTTTATAGTTTTTAATAAGCTTTTAGGGTGAAAAATGGTACTTGATACGTGCATATGTATTTCAGGTTATTGAATGATAAAGTTATATGTTGGAGGTACTTACGAGCATGATTTGGAGTCTTGAAATGATCGAGGAAGATGCACGCGTGATTAAGGGAATGGAGATGGACCCTCCATCATGGACAGACGTGAACATAAAGGCAAGTAGCACTTGGACTAGAAGCATAGGCGATACTTATGAGGGGGCTAGGGTGTCCTCGGTCATCCCCGTTTTTTTCGCTTCGTAGGTTAAATTTTTGTGATTTCGTACCAAAAGTTTTTAAGTATTGAGCCGGATCACCCTTTGATATGCTAAAAGTAGTTACATAATTATTAACTAAATTAACCTAATATAGACATTAAGTAATACTCTAGACTCTCTAAAACTCAACTAAATTACTAACCGACAAGTAAACCGATCGACTATATTAAAGCTAAGTAAGTCCGGATATCGAACCCACAAGACTCTCTAAATTACGTAAATTAACTAAGTGACTCAACTAACTAACACAACTATTTATTTATATTAACTGAGGGGGTTTAACTGAAAACTAAAATTAAAACTAGTTAAGAAAAACAAGTAAATTAAGTCAAAGACAATTTGATTGATTAAAATCAATTGATGATGAAAAACCACCTAGGCTAGAATCCCCAAGTTTCAGTTATCAATTAATCAGAAAATGCTTTGTTATAGAACTGGGATCATAAAATAATCACTTAAAGAAAACCCGAACAGGACCCCTTACCATTCTTAAGAAGACACCTATGGATTTCTATTAAGTTCTTAAACACCAATTTTAATATTAACTTTCTACGGTTATCTAATTAATTATGAACATGTACTTTTAAACAAAATCCTACCTTACAACGTGGGAATTAAAGGTAGTTTAACAAAATTCGTTCGACTCAATAGACAAAGTTGAAAATTCAAAACTTGACGGACTCCTTATGAAGAATTAAATCTAGAAATCCTAATCAACAAGGACCTATCAAATAATCTATCACTTTACAGCTTTTTAGATCTACATCATACTTTTATTTATTTGATTAATAATACTGTTTCTATAGTTTTATTGCAAATTAATTACAAACTAGTCAAGATCACACAATAAATGACCTAACAAAATCCTATTATATGACAAACAATGACCAAAGACTCTGTGAAACAATTAAACTCATCAAATAAAACTAAGCACACATATGCACCGACTAAATAATATCAAACTCTTTATTGATTCATAAACCTATAGACAAAAGCATAATCTAATAAAAATCAAACATCAACGATGGTTCATAATAAACCTAGGCCGTCTAATAAGTTTAGCCTAGCATCTTAGAATCAAATAAAATACGAAACATAGAATTCATGGTGAAAAGCAATAAAGAACGATAGATTAAAGGCGATTGTAACACCCACAAAATTTCGGTTTAAATTTGACAAACTTATAAAGTTAAAGGACTAAAAATATTTATAAAATAAGTAATGGGAAGAAATGAGAGAAAGAAAAGAAAGCATTATATGTTAAAAGAATAAGGAAGGAAACCCCATCCCACATGGAAAGTGAGAAAGAAATGAAAGCACTTTATAAAGAATGAGTTTTCCATGGTAATGTTCTTGTATGGCTAACCACTCTCACTAGTCCTAGCGGAGGGTGCGAAGCACCTGACGCACACATGCACGAACTCGGACACGGACTCGGGCGATGGGTGTAATGTGACATTTTGATGACGCACTTTGCACTTCGCACGCTCGCATTACCGCGAGCCGCATAAGGGCCGCTTTAGTATTTTTGAACTATGGAAGATAGACCAAGAAGTTTACAAGTTAACAAAGTCCAGGGGCTGAAAATAAAAATTTTGGTTTTCTACCCATCGCGCTACGCGATGATGTTTCCCAGAAATTAAAGAAAAACGGACGTCGCGCTACGCAATGGTCCAAGATGAATGGGGTATCGCGCTACGCGATGACCACGTTAAGTAACTAAGGCCATGTGTCAACGCGCGGAAGCATTTTATATATTGCGGTGCCGCGCTACACGATAGCCTATGGAAAGGCCCATCGCGTTATGCGACAGGTGGCAAAACTTTGCCCATAAAAGGGGGCTACGGGTTTGAAGCATTTTCACCCCACATTCATCTTTCCTTACACACACATAACATTGGGAAGTGTGCCCGACCATTGTGAGGTTCCGAGGTCCTGATTTCTCGTGATTCGTGCAAGTATTGGAGTTCTGATGATCCGTATATTGGTTAAGCGAGTTAGAAGCAAGGTCCTGACAAGTTAAGTTTCAATACGTGATACGAAAGTAGAAGTGATGCCCGCAAATAAACTCTGAATACCCACGTAAGGTAGGGGTTCTGTTTAAGTATTATTTTATTATTATAATGGCTTAGACTATAGTCGGGAGTATAGCCCGAACCTTGATTATTGATAAGTATAATATATCTTTTTATAAGTAAAGGTTCTAGTCAAAGTATTGTTTCTTTGTGATTAAGAATGTAAGAAATAAAATAATATTTCTTTATGGTTGAGAAATATATGCAAAGGTTATAGTTAAATTAAAGTTTATTCTTGAAAAAGAAACCCAATATAGATGTTTCTTCTTGAAGAAGAAACATAGTAAATGATTAATGAATAGACAAATGAACTAAAGGTCCAAATGTTTTATAGAAAGAAATGATTTGTCAAGGTTAAGCTATACGAAACAGACTATAGGTCTGAAGCTAGATCATTGATCTAGTTATTTATACAAAGGATGTTCCCGTACTATAGGTCCGAGATAGAAAGAATGCATAAATCAGAAAGATACACTGATCAAGAACAAAGGTGAATACGCTCAACATTTTAATAATATGAATATGTTTTCGACGTGAATACGTCTATGTATTGTCTTTTTGAAAGATATTTACTCTTATAAACTATGGACTGTTATCCATATGTAAAGAGTTATGAAAGTAATTGCATGAGGGTTGGTTCAAATCCTCTAAAACGTTTTGATACAAGGTAGTACTAAACACTCAGGCTAAAATACATGTTTCTGGATCCTTACATATCTGTAGTGGGCGCACTACTGTAAGGCCCCGAACCCGGTAGCCCTACTTTAGCGTCGGATTTACTCATAAACACAGTTCTTCAAATCAGAGTTTATTAAAACTTTTTGCGGAATATAAAACATCAATCATTTGTTACAAAACGTTAAACCTTTTCTTTGATACCATATCACAAAACTTTATATTTAAAACATCTTTACTTCTTTCTTCAGATGCCAGCCGTTCAATCCATGCCGTGTGTCATCCTCATGCTAACTCTGTAATCAGCTCACCTGCGTGCATACTAAAAGTCAGCTACGCTGAGTGAGTTCTAGTTAATCGAACGCCATACAATACATACACATACATACATATCCGTAGATACATATCCATACTTCACTAGTTACCCTTCTGTTCTACTTACATACTTGCTACCATACATACATACATATCTACAATCACTAACCTCAGTCTACCGAGAGTACGTTCATAGTTCACCGTCTATACCTGTACTCAAGGTCGTGAACACGTACAAAGGTCCGCAGTCCTTACCTATGTTCACCCTTTATGGTACGTGCAAGGTCCGCAGTCCTTCCCTATACCATCCTACATCCACAACACGTACAAGGTCCACAGTCCTCCCCTATGTTGCAACCTAAACCATAGCACGTACGAGGTCCGCAGTCCTCCCCTATGCTACCACAATACAACTATAGCACGTATAAGGTCCACAGTCCTTACCTATGTTCACCCTTTGTGGTACGTGCAAGGTCCGCAGTCCTTCCCTATACCATCCTACATCCACAACACGTACAAGGTCCACAGTCCTTCCCTATGTTGCAACCTAAACCATAGCACGTACGAGGTCCGCAGTCCTCCCCTATGCTACCACAATACAACTACAGCACGTATAAGGTCCACAGTCCTTACCTATGCTGATGCCTATCTATAATACGTATAAGGTCCGCAGTCCTTAACTACGTTGTCGTCTATTATCTGTAACACGTATAAGGCCCACCGTCCCTATCTACGTTTACATCTATTATCTACTTTACGTATAAGGCCCGCAGTCCTTAACTACGTTTACATCTATCATCTACTTTACGTATAAGGCCCGCAGTCCTTAACTACGCCATCACCAGCCGAGTCTATGTCCGACAAAAGCTAGAGGGATTTGCCATCCTAACTTACTATGTCGAACGTAGAACTCACATACCATTCGTGTACCTGTATACACCTACTTCACATATACAATAATTACATCATAGCATAAGAACACCCTAGGCGTTCTTTACATCATTCATTTAACAACCATACCTCTTGTCGATACGTGCAATATCCGAAGATCGTTCACGCCCCGACAAGTATTCATTTGTAATGTTCATACATCTTCGATGTATAATATTCGTACCTTTATTTTTGACCTGACAGTACGCGCAATATCCGAAGATCGTTCGCGTACCGACAAGCAACCATTCATATCCATCACATATATCACATATGGCATACACTTATCACTTAGGATAAATGTATTAACAACACATCGAGTATGCACACAGCCCCGAAAACATAACACATAAATGGGGCTAGAAACTCACCTGAATACTGTTACGCTCTCCGTTAATAGTTATTCCCCTCTTGAGCTGTGCACGGCTAACTGTATAATATTTACACGCATCAATTAGCTACTACTACTTATGTTGCGTTTCTATCTTTATATGACCCACAACGAACGGGGGTCCGGGGGCAGCGCCCCTGGTAGCGGGGTTCTAGGGGCGGCAGCCCCTAGCGGGGTCCAAGGGGCAGAGCCCCTGGCTGGGGTTAAGCTGCCAGGTCAGCTTGGAAAAATTTTATTTTCGATAACTGCCTTAACACATTTTCCATTAGGTTTTTAATTTATTTTATAAACGAACTTCACTTCAGGCGAAGTTAAACCTTAGGCGAACTTGGCTTCAGGCGAAGTTAAACCTTAGGCGAACTTGGCTTCAGGCGAAGTTATACCTTAGGCGAACTTGGCTTCAGGCGAAGTTAAACCTTAGGCGAACTTGGCTTCAGGCGAAGTTATACCTTAGGCGAACTTGGCTTCAGGCGAAGTTATACCTTAGGCGAACTTGGCTTCAGGCGAAGTTATACCTTAGGCGAACTTGGCTTCAGGCGAAGTTAAACCTTAGGCGAACTTGGCTTCAGGCGAAGTTATACCTTAGGCGAACTTGGCCGTAGGCGAAGTTATACCTTAGGCGAAGTTACGCTTGAAGGCGAAGTTACGCTTGAAGGCGAAGTTCATCAGGCGAACTTGATCTTGCAGGCGAAGTTGTCGCGCTGCAGATCTGTTTGCCCATAACTCCTTCGTTTCTTAGCCAAATAACTCGATTTTGGTACCCACGGAACCGTATGATCGGCGCCTACAAACCCCAACCATCAAATCGGCCTAAAATCGACGTTTTAGGGGTCCGATTTGGGCAGTTGGGTTTCGGGTCCGGTTAACCCATCCAATCCTAACCATTTTCAGTAATAATAGCTTTGTTAGATTAGTTCTTACCTTACCAACTCAGATCTATCAACAAATCTCGGGTCTCGGCTTCGAATCTAGATCGGTTAGAATGTGTGTGTTTTGAGGGTGTAAGGAGTGTGTGTTAGGGAGTTTGGTGAGAAATGAGATATTTTGGGATTTTGGGGGTATTTATATCCCTGAAATCCCATTCTCATTTAACCTATCTCAATTAACCCAAGTCCATAACCCACTTCCATTATCCGACACTAGCCCGACCCATACCAACTCCTATTCTTTTATTTATTTCCTGATAACCCGAGTAAACTTCCCATCTATTAATAAGTAATATAATTAATATTACCTTTGAAATTTCGGGATGTTACAACTACGGACATGACCATGAGGCAAGTGACTGTCTTTAGGGCTAGTGAAGTCCGATTATGTGGTCTATGGGTATTTTTAGTTCCGATGAGATGGGATTGAGACCCACTGAGTCATTAAACACTATTGGTGTTGTATCATAACGAAGGTGATTTTATATTAAAGAATGCGATTATGTTAAGATAAATTATGAAACCTTTTATTGAGTCAGCGTTATTCACCAGCATATAGCTGACGTATTTTCCCCACATTTCAGGGAAACGATAAAGGTTAGAACAGACAAGCAAGACAGATTAGAAGATTGGGGACATGCTCATTAGAGGTGATCTGATGGCTCAGATATTTTTTTTAAAATATTGTGAAGATTCATATTTTAAAATGACAGGTATTTGAAATATATAATGGGTATTAAATCCCGAGGTTTCAATATAAAGATATTTTATTCAAAAGACTTCCGCTAAAAGAACGTAACTCTGATATATTTACAAAACAGATACCAACTATTGGTCATACGCCAAGGCCCTAGGTCGGGGTGTGACAGCGATAAAACCCGTAGTCTTCGATCTTGCTTCAATAGTACGTCACTGTGTGATTCCAAGCCTTCAAGAACTCAAAAAACCTTGATCTCAAGCTCTACACTTCATCCTTTTCAGCTGTAGTTCGTGTCTCCTCTTAGGGTAAGGTTAAGTATGTTTATATAGTGATTAGAGCCCAAAACCCTTACAATTGTGACATTTGAGACAAAACCAGGTACACCTTAATACACATTACCGATTTAACGATTAACCGCTTATTACGTAACGAACGAACGATTAACCGAACGGGTCTGGTTATGACCCAGATATCCCGGGGGAGGGGGGGCTCTATAAGTGATATAATTTTAATATAAGCCAACATATTTATAATATGGCCTTAGTTCGATAGCAAACCAGTTAAACGAAAACATGCTCGTATAACTATCCGCTATGCATTTAAACACGAAAGATAGTTACAAAACAAGCATTGTTTCATCCGTCAAGCCGAAAAAGACCTACCAAACATTTATTTGAAATGTTTTAAGTGATCCTTGAGAATATTTTTGATTTTTACAAACAAATGGTATGTTTTTATAAATTTATACAAAAATGCCCAAAAAATGATTGTTTATGCACTGTTTGTCGTACCCAGTATATTTTTCACGCCAAAAACCCAACTCGAAATAAATTTGGACTTGACTTTTCATGTTCGGGCCTCAAAAAGAGGCATTTGGGCCAAGTGAGGCCCAAGTGGGCCTTTTTCCTTACTTCCGTACGTTTAAGAGGTTCCCCACCCCTTAAGCTTTCTTTTACTTTTTATAATATAACACAAGACATTTCAAACACATTCCAGAAGTTTAAGTACCATAAAATTGCTGTTCTTCATCCAAGTATCAAAAACCCTAGGTAAAGCTTCAATTTAATCAACTTTTACAACTTGTTAATCTTGTTTAATATCATTATAAACATAGTTTGATTACCAAAAATCATTTCTAACCATGAAAAAACTATAAAAATGGTACAAAAACATGTTTTGATTATACACATGGTTAGGAATCAAAATCATACTCTTTTTATGGCCAAAAACACATATTAGAGGGTTTAAACGGTGTTTTTACGGTTCAAAAGTTCGGTTTAATACCCTAGCCGAAACCATAAGTTAAGAGGCTTCCATATTGAAGAAACATGCTTGTTTTGTGATACAGGACCTATACCTAGCTTGCATAGAAGAACAAGAACCTGAAAACTTGATTAGAAGGGCGAAAACTAAACAAAACCGCTAAGGTAATACCGAATCACTCGATTACGGGCTGTTTAGGTTAAGGTTTTGATGTGCATATTATTAGGTCATGAAATTTTGCAGGGACATCAGGACCATATCATTGAGTCCCTATTTAAATTTGGTAATTTTTCGACCATCCGAGAATATTTGGCGAATTTATTACCGAATTGGGGCGTTTATTTGGGAAAAATAGTTAAAATGCTTGAAAAATTATGAAATTTTGGTTTATTATGATCACATATGAAATTTGGGGTCATTTGGAAAAGCCTAAATATGTTTTGTGCATTCGCGTTTATTTGAGTTTTCGTAGTCGTTTTTTGCTCGAAAGGGATATTTGGCAAGGTTGTTAAATTTTGGAATTTTTCCAGGTTGTTTTGGGATATATTCTGGTCACTCAAAAATTTTGGCGGACTTTTCAGAAATCATTTGGTATAAACGGACAATTTTCGGGCTAAATATAACAGATAAAATGATTTTTTATAAATTAATAAATCAGTAAATAATTCCAAAAATATTTTTATAAAAATCTAATGATTAACGGATAATTAATTGTGCTAATTTGAAAATTAAACAAATTCAATTCTTATAAAAACCGACAAGTTCGTGATTAACGAACCTGTTGGAATATCAAAACACCAAGAGTGATCAAAAATCATATTTTTTGATTAATTAAGTAAAAATGAACTTTTTGTGAGAAATCCGGACAATTTGGATAGATTGTGCGCGTTTTTCTCAAATCAAACTGAATAAATGGAATCGAGCCCCGTAGTGAAACCAATCCCCCAATATGTGATCTTTCTTTATAACTTAATCATTTTATCGACCAAAACGTTTACCCAAGCTTGCATCCCCATAACTGGTTTCTAAACGCATAAACGAACAACTTGGCCCGGATGGTGAAACGGGAAAATTGAGCCAAGTTCAGTTTTAAGTATTAGAAATTGAACAGCATCACAATCTAAGCCTATTGACACTTTCTGGGCGTAACAGCTATACACAGATTAGATATACAGCCCAGTTTAGTAATGAGATTATAATAATATTATAATATTGATTATAAGGACCAGTGATTACGAGTCAAACAAACCATGAACTGACGCGCTACTGAATATCGATTAAATCATGAGTTTCATTACCCCTCTCTTTAAACAGTTTTATGAACTTTTGCGTTGAAAAGCATGTTTGATTACATATACATATCTGAAACTTGTAATGATGTGAATTATCTAAGTACTAACACATGAAAGTCCTCACTAACACAGTGATTAACTTCGAGCCAGAGGCTTGTGAATAGTACTATTGGTTTGACAAACCCAAACGGAATCAGCCTAGTTCCGTGTCACACATAACGCCATTTGCACATGACCATACTTATACCAATAGGCTATGTAGTGTTAGACATAGCTATCGGGGTATGTTGTGGGCGGAAGGGGAGCCACAATGGTTGATTGGGCATGGGAAATGAATGCACGCAGCACGAACGAACAGTCAAGGCTTCACTGTAGCTTAGCATAATTACATCATTTACATACATACATACATACATACTATATCATAATTACATGTGTTACTTGTGATTACTCATAACTGTTTTCTTGAAACTCGTGAAACTCACCAACTCTAGTAGTTGACCCGTTTTAAACTGCTTTTCAGGATTACCAAAGTTGGAATAATGTGATGACGTGCTACCTGTCATGGAACATGCTCGATGCTAAATGAATAATGCAAGTTACTAGTAACGAGTGGGACAGTTAATTTATAATTTTGTTTGTATCACCTAGACGGTAGACAAAGATTTAAGGATGTAATATAATGTAAATTAGTTTGTATTGTTTCTTTATAAACAATGTTGTTGATACTAGTGGTGTCTGTTACATTCCCGTTTTACGCTTTCGCATTTTGCTAGATCGTCGGAACTTTCTGGAAAAATAGGCTGATCGCGTCGCGCGACGAGCATAAGCAAGTTCACGCGTGGCGACGAACAAAAATACCACAAATTACCATGCCGCGTCGCGCGACGTGGTATGATCACTTGGTCGCGTGACGCGACCAAGTCCATCTGGTCCGGTTGTTTGCCGGTTCGACCGGTTCTTCTACTGGTTCATTCCGGTTCGACCCTGATTCGTCCCCGCTCTTCGTTTTAGCTTTTTTACCGCTCTTTTCAGTAGTGTTTAACTCCCAGGACCTAAAAAACGCAAATATGTTAGTTGTATACAAATTCTAATTAAAAACAAACAAAAACTAATAAAATACTATATAAAATATACATATATTTATCATTATATCAAATATTCATACACTTACTCCTTTTTCGTCCGTAAAAAGACTTATGCAATGGAATCAAAACCAAAAAATACAGTTTTAAAAACATATAAGTTATATTAAAAGTTCGAAAAAACGCCAAAAAACTGCGATCACCGATATTGTTGTTCACTTAAAACCATTCCTTTATCTTTACCGGAACGAGTAAGATCCAACAAGTTCGTTTTTCATATAACCTGGTGGAACCCACAGTCAAGAACCGTTTTATGTTAGATTTTACCAGACCAAGCCTCCCCAACTTGACTTAAAACTCATACTTAATAAATCAATACTTTGGTGCACTTTTTATATAAATAGTTAAAACGATCAAGGGTATTATTTGTCTACCTAAATTAAGCATCAAAGTCTACTAAAGCAACCATTAGATACGATTAATGTACATACTTTCAACTAACTAGCTAGTGTTCCTCACTACATGACATATCCCCGTTATCAAGCAACACCTTAGGCCCATTTCCACCCATGATTTTACAAGTTTTCATCTGTCGACTTACATACTTCGTGTCTCTAGTTGATCCTATTCTTAAAGGTACGGGACGCAAATAAGAGGATCACATATGACTAACAGCGGGATGATCACTGGATCATATAGATTTTGCTTCACTATAATTGATATATGTGAGTGTGATGATAGTAAATTGCGGGTTTCATGCTTAAAAGCTTTCAATTTGCAAATATCCAAAGACACCCAGATGATAAACCGTAAAAGACCCGTGTTCTCCGGACCCGAGGTATCCCATCAATACAAGAATTAAGGTTATTAAGCCATACGCCTATGAAGTGTTAACCACTAAAATTAGAAGTATACGGCTCAACTAATCCATAATTAATAAGCATAATTAATACAAGAATTTAGGTTATAAAGCCATACACCTATGAAGCGGAAACCAACCGTCCAACCAAAAAATATGTAAAATAAAGCATAATTAATAAGCAACAAATATAAAAGCAAAGTATACGGCTCAACTAATCTATCCCCATACTTGTCTTTTTTATTATATGCTTCCTAAGGGTCCATCTTCTCACTAAATCTTTCTTCAACCCTGCAAAACTTAAACACACAAAAGAAAAAAAAAAGAATACTACACAAAACTATGTTAGTAACTCAATTAATTATACAAACTCTGCGAAACCTCCCCACACTTGAACTTATTCAGGAGGTTTCTCTTTGATATCAACCCTATCTAACCCGTTCAGTTTCACCCGGTACTTGTTAAACCTGAAAACTTTATTGGTGGAATTGAAAAAAAATTTTAAGAGTCCTTACCTGGCATGAAATAGATGCATGACATATATCGATAAGGCTGGTCGTGATTGAATTTCAATTGCTTCTTCTTTCCTGTAGACCATCTTCTGACTTGCAAATAATTCTGATTCGCATATACTTTTTTCTTCACCTTCTTTCGTGGTTTTAATTTTTGATTGACATTTGTTATAAGTACCATGGCGCGGCTGTGTTGTTCTTCTTCTACCACCACTTCCATATCTAAAACTTCCACATGATTATCTCTACACTTAGGTTCTTAGTGTGAGTAGGGTCTATCACTTCCGTCGGTTTACCTTCTAGTAGGGCTTCAAAAAATGCTAAGTCACCCTCCGAATCAAACTCACATATTTCATTGTACTCAGACAAACCTTCTATCTCCAAATCCAAAAACTCATCCACCTCACACAACTTATTCTCAACCTTTTCCTCAACACCAAACATCAACTCAAGTGAATCTCCCAAATCCACTTCATCTTCCAATACTTATTCCTTCACTAACGACCTCTAATAAGCAGCCCACTCTTCTTCGTTTATCTCATCATCAGAGTCACTCCAATAATCAGTAAAAATAACCTGTGAAACAGGAGGTGAGACTTTATCATCCATTTTCGTCTCAGTTACTTGAGTGATCCCCTCATCTGACTCGTCTATATATTCAATGACATGCATTTTCCACTCCTCCTCTTCTTCATCTAGTCTTCGAGCAATATTTCCTGCTGTATGTTGGAGATCTGTAAGAACACTATGTTAATTTTTCATGATGATATCATGCTCAGCTAACATCTTATGGTCGGACGCGGTATGCTCACTCGGTCGCTTGACGCGACTAAGTCCATCTGGTCCGGTTCTTTGCCGGTTCGACTGGTTCATTTCGGTTCGAACCTGATTCGTTCTGGCTCTTCGTTTTAGCTTCTTTTCCACTGTGTTTAACTACCGGGACCTAAAAAACGCAAATATATTAGTAGTATACAAATTATAATTAAAAACAAACAAAAACTAATAAAATACTATATGAAATATACAAGGGATATATATATATATATATATATATATATATATATATCACCCCTCAATAATGATATCAGTCACCCTTACGACTTAGCAGGTACGAGGTTTTTGTGTAAAAATACACATCGCACAAGAAGGAAGGCATACAACAGTTTTGGAGTACTAGCGCACACAAGATGATGGAAACCTCTACGATTGTTCTTGGAGGGGGTTCGCACGAATCAAAATAATCAAGAATCAATGTTCCAATGAGCGGCTAACTCCTACGAGTCATTCCCGGGTGTAAAGTTTATATGATTTCAGCTTTATTCATGTTATGTGTTGAATCTTATTTGATTGTTTAATTGATGATCTATGCTTCTTAATGTGTAGTATTGTTGAGCACACATTCAGTTTAGGTTTATTTCAATCTGAATGTTTAGTTTGACAACTATAGTAAGACTTGTTTGCGTAGGGTTTATTGATTGTTCTTAGTTTATTGAAGCATATTCTTGTGCTTAACTACGTGCTGATGTGAAGGAACCTTTGGTTACCGGTTACATATGTGTTACGTTTGTTAATGCATACGATTAGGAATTCATATAAACCACGGTTGCAAAATTCGCTAGGCGGACACTAGGCGACCGACTGTGGAGTTGGGTGGACTCGGATTACTCGAGGAGTACTCGGAGAGTACTCAGACATGTTAAATTTAAGGGAAATTAATTTTGGGATATTATATATATGTCAAATATCATAAGTTTAATACTATTTATAACAAAATAAGTTAATATCAATATAAATACATTTTTAAATACTAAATTATTCTACAATTTGCTAATTATTAATTAAAAAATGATATTCTTTATTTAATATTATAGAAATATGAATCATGTTTTATTTTTTAAGTAAAAACCGGCCCCAAGTTGATCGATTAGGTGTGATTCTGGCTGAGGGTGACCACCTTTGATTGATTTTAGTAACTAGGCAGAGTTAAGGAAACTCGTCTTAGCGCCATACCTTGTAGCGAATACTCGGGGAGTACTCGGCCTTGTAAACCTACTTTTACAACATTGATATAAACCATATTTGTCAATCAGGAATTATTAGTATTTAATAGCATTAAAGGGTTGAATGATTACTTGCTTGAACATGTTTTTATAAATTGTTAAACTTAGGGCTGTAAACGAATCGAACGAACACGAACAAAGCCTTGTTCATGTCCGTTCGTTAAGAAAATAATGTGATCACGAAAGATTCACGAACACTTACCGAACAAGATTTTATGTTCGTATTCGTTCATTAAGAAAATGAATGTGTTAACGAACGATTCACGCAAACAAACACAAATAAAATCGGCAGGGCCTAGAGATTGAGACCAATGTATTTATCAATGTGAATAATGAAAGCCTGTAAAGGAATCTAATGAACATGAACAAGGTCATGTTTGTGTTCATTCATTTAACTTTAAAAGAACACGAACACTTAATCGAACAAATATTTATGTTCACGCTCGTGTATTTAAAAAATCGGCGTTTGTGTTCGTTTGTTTAAAATCAAAACGAAATAGCTGAACAAAGATAAACGAACATATATGAACAAATGTAAATGAACACAAACAAACATAAAAGAACATACGTGAAAACACTTAAATGAACACAAATTAACAAATATAAAACCTTTAAGTAGATGACTTATCCCGAGAATATTTAATTTGTTTCTATTAACACATAAACGAACATAAATAAACAGACATAAATGAACGTTCATGAACATAAATGAACGAATAAAACATGTGTTCATGTTCGATCGTTTTATTTAACGAACACAAATTTTTTGTTCATGTTCGTTCGTTTATTAAATAAACGAACTTCCCGCCGAACAGTTCATGAATAATTCACCGAACGCTCAGTTCATTTACATGCCTAGTTAAACTCATTAAAGTAATTGCTTTTCCAAATAAAACCCACTTATCTGATGCGCACTTTGAACAAAAACATCAAAACTGTTTTCTTTGATATTTTTGTAAATAGTTAAAATAAACGAACTAACATATAATGTTGACCACATGATCCTTTGGATTTGATATCTGACTTACCAAGTCTAAAGGTTAGGTTTTTGCATGATCTGTACGACACATTCATCAAAGTGTTAAAATAAAGTTTTATTACACCTTATTTATAAACGTGTGTGTGTGTGTGTGTATATATATGGTTTGGATCAAATACAAATTAAATTAACGTGCTAATTATACAAATCAAGTAGTGTAATTATATATACAGCATAGTGTAATTATAATACACTATGTTGTAATTATATAATTACATTACTTGTATATATAATTACACTACTTATATATATATATATATATTTATATATATATGTATATACATATATATATATATATATATATATATATATATATATATATGTATCTAATTAAACTATTTGATTCGCATGGTTAGCTAATTTTTTTACTTTATACGTTAACTTTCCTCTACACATACACATGACAAATAGCTTCAGAAACGGTATAATACAAATGATGATTTATTTAATGAAAAAAAAATTTAAGAAAAAAGTACATAATGCATGTTAAAAATGTAATACTCCTATAAGTTTATTTATACTATATGTACAAAAGAAATTGCATTTAAAAAATATACACATTTGTAATAAATCTTTTTGAGACAACAGTTTTAATTGTATTTATAGTTTTTTCATCTTTATTCAACATTGATAATTTTAGGCCATGCATGCTTTTTACTTTGAATAATGTAACATAAGTTGTCTATGCGAAAAAACTTATTCCCAAAAGATTCAGTTTTGACCAACAAGGACTCGAATCAAAGTAAATGAAATGCAACAAAAAATTGTGTCCCAACCTAGGAGAATGATAATGATGCCCCACCACCAAGGAATGATAATGATATCTCCATCCATTTCAACAGAAGTTGAAGAATAGGTAGTGCAGGTACGCCCCGTCGGACCCTCTCACTTTGTGTTTGAGTTTGCGAATATTCAGCATAAAAACAGTAAACATATTGCACATAGTCACGTATAGTCATCATAAATAATATGAAAGAAACATTATCAACATGCATGACATCATTGCAAATTGGTTGTTAAACAAAAAGTATGAATTAACGTGAAAACATGGTAACGTGCTACAACCCAAATATTAATAATACATGAAAAAAAGGGGTTGTGAAACTCACATGATAAAGTTAAGCGAGCGAAAAACGAACTAAGTAAATAAACGAGTTGAACCGAATGAGTTCGTTTCTAGACGGGATCCTAGAAAATAATTTTCAGATAAAAAATAATGTTCATGAAAATGAAAGAACGAGTAAATAATATGGATTTGGTTCAAATTTTAGAGTTTGAAAGACTTTAAAGAAAAATATATATTTCTCAATAATTAGTTATTATGTTTTAAAAGAATAACTTTTAAATAAGTTGGTTTAATGTATTTTATAGAAGTTTTTGAGCGTAATATGTTTTAAATATGTTAAAGAAGGTGGATGTTTCAAGAAAAATCTAAAACGGGCCCAAATGTAGAAAATTAAGCTTTAAGCGAGTAGTTAGTGTTTTGTCGGACACAAACGCGACTTAAGGTCGGGTTTGGTTTCGATATCACAAAAACATTACTTTTAAGGTTTAAATAAGAAAATGTTAGCTTTAGAAGTTTAAATATGAAAAATTCCAAACTTTAATTGAGTAGGTCTCATAAGCGAGCTGAGTTCGTTTTTGATGAACCAACAATATTGTTAAATTACTTTCAACATAGCATCGTGTGCTAAACGATAATAACAAACAGAATATATATATATATATAGAGAGAGAGAGAGAGAGAGACGGGTGGGGATGAACAAAAGATAAAGAAAAAGTCTTGACTTGGACGGGTTGACTTTGAGAAGTCAAAATAGGAAGAACACCAAAGAAACAAGCATTTGCAAAAGAATTATTGTAAATTGTAGTTTGGTATAGTTAGAAGAAATGAAATCGTCCTATTTATTGATAAACATGATCTAAGAGTTTCTAATAGTATTCAATTTGGTCAAGGATTGTTAATGAGTCTTTAACTCTTTGAATTGACCATTTGACTCATAAATTTTGAGTTGATATATCGAACTAGCTTTTGAAACCATGTATTACATGGGATTTGTCAAATGATAAAAATAAATAAGAATTATGATTTCAATTAATGTGATTAACAAAATACTAATGATTTAAGGTACTAAAGTTGTGTAGTTGGTCAAATTTCGGTTATGAAAACGACACTTAACTCAATAATAAATAAAATTCACACTATGTTATAACCCATTTGAAAAAAATGATTTTGACCCATGTCTCATGGATAGCTAGAATGAATGAGATGAGATATTATAATTAGGAGTAATGTGAGCTTGACACCTAAGCATCAACATTTTGTTTTATTAGTAAGATAAGATAATATTTAAACAAGTTTATTATCATCAGAACGAGTTTTGACCAAAATTTAAATGGAGTAGAAATATATTTTTCATCATTTTTTAAAACTAACTTTAGGTAAAACAAATATGACATAATTAAATAAAAAAATATACTTTGGTTATGCATAAATAATGTTATTTATTTAACATTTGAATAAAGAAAATCATCAGTATTATTCATATATATTAGAATTTATGAAAACTATTATATACGAAATATGTAGCATATGGTTAAATATATAACTAAATGGATCACATCGAATAATAAAAACGCATGAGTTTCGGGTTTGAAAATTAACGCACAATTTACAGGTTAATGATGGTTGGGTAAAAGTTAGGTATTTTATTATATTAATTAGTTATATGCAGTTAAATAAATGAATGAATATTGGTACTTCAAGCATCTTTACGTGTTTCAGGGCATTGGACATTATGGAGGCTTACTAGGTTGATTTACGAGCTTGGAACGAAGGGTTAGAAGTGCGGGAATGGGATTGCACACTTAACGAGGTAGAAATAAGAAAAGAAAATGATTTGGTCTGACTCTTTTGTCCTTCGCACGACGCGAAGGATTTTGAAGTTCCCGGTTTGCGCGACAAGAACCAGCCAGAAATTGACCCCGACTATTTTGTCATTCGCGCTACGCGAAGGACAGGCCCATTACTACTTCGCGCGACACGAACCCCCTTAAATCGAAGAAAATTAACCCTAATCACTATATGAACACATTTACGCCCCCATTCGTCATACCATTACTTCCAAAGGCTGAAGAAGGACCCGAGATCGACTTTCTACCACCCCGAAGCTTCTGATTCAGTTGCTGATCACATGTTCTTTAAGATAAGTTGTTTTAACCTTGTGTCAATGCTCGGCTACATTTGTGTGTTCATTCTAGGCTAGGGTTTGTGTAATTTGACTTATGACCAGATTCATTGTGCCCAAAGACTAAGAATTTGATTAAGTTTTATAATTTGATCTTCTTCTATTATTGCTTTGATTGTTTAAACAGTGCGTGTTATTGATTATTGATTACCGCATCACTTGTTTAGTTTTGTTCATCAACACTTAGGCTCTTGTGTCATTGGACTAGTAGTCTTCGGTTATTGCACTTAATTGGTTTCATAACATAATCTGGTAATTAGGTAGACTAAGTTCAATTGTGTCAACAATTCAGTTAAGGTATCGTTTATCATCACAATCAAACTAATAAGTCTAGTAATTACTTCACAATCAAGTCAGGTGAATCTTTGGTTAAGTTGAAGCTCACATTACTCGAACCTAGAGTGAATACCTTTCATCATTATTGTTTGCAAATTTAAAAGTAATCGTTTAGTTTTAATATTAATCTTTCAAACAACTTGACATTGTCTGCCCGCTTTAGTTAATTAAATAAATTAGTTAAAAATCATAAATACTAGTTACACTTTCCTTGAGTCCCTGTGGAAACGACCTTACATACACGTACTAGTATAGGTATTTAAGTCACTAAAATTAATTGTTTGAGTAGACCACGACAGCCTACGTCAAAATGGCGCCGTCTTAGGTTAACCACATGTTCGGTTATACCGGTTAGGGTTTTTGTGCTTAATAGCCGATTAGTACCTGGCCTGAATAATCGATCTAGCCGGTTTGTGCATGTCTAGCATCAAGTAGGTATTGTCTTTAAATCCATTTTTGTGGGCCGGGTGCTATCTTAAACAGAATCTAGGCCTGAATTGGGTTCAACTGGTTAATTTAAGTAGATAATTTATTTAGTTGTTGCTATTGGCATTCAGGTAAAGCTAGAAATGTTGGTGCATAATGTCAGTAGTTCATAGTCTAGTGTCTGTAATCCATTCTATAATGTTAATTGTGTTTTGTTTATGTTTAAGCGAAGTTACTGACAAGTTCGCTTATCAGGCGAACTTGTTAGTCAAGAGAGTTAGCAACAACTTCGCCTGAACATATCAGGCGAAGTTGTCGTGTATTTATACGGCTTGTTTAGGTTGTTGAAGAAAATCGTATACAGACGTGTGTGAGTCGAGAGACGTGAGAACCAGAGAGTATTGAGTCTGTATTCAGTGACTATATCACGTGTTTCGGTTATAATATAACGTGTGTTCATTCGTATCGTGTGTTTGTTTGATTCGTGTTCTACGCTCGTAACGACCTACGCAGGGATTCCGCACCTGTGTAGATCGAGATATCCCGTGCAGATCCATCTCGGGGACCTACAATTGGTATCAGAGCTATTGCTCAATTGTGTGGTTCGGGATATTCACGCGGGTGTAGAAATCGTCCCGTTTCGACTATTCGCGGGACGTGTTTTCTGTGTTTTTGTGTCATTCTTACCTCCTACCATCGTATTCAACCCTTTACACCGTCAAAAACCTCGAAAAACCCAGAAATCAGATCTGCAGAAACTTCGTGTTCATCAGGCGAAGTTGCCGTCACTGTTCGTAGGGTTTCGGCGAAGATATAAGGTTAAGCGAAGTTATCCACAACTTCGCCTACCTTCTCAAGTTTGCCTAACTCAAGCGAAGTTCTCTACAACTCCGCCTACCTCCTAAGTTCGCTTACCTCAAGCGAAGTTAAGAATCAGCGAAGTTCTTCAGCGAAGTTAAGACTTAAGCGAAGTTATCCGTAACTTCGCCTACAGTAATTTTCAGAAGAAATTTTTTTGTTTTTCGGGTTTCTTAGTTTTTGAGAAAGATGTCGTCAATTAACATCTCAGAGTTAGTTAAGATGGAAGTAGAAGCAGGGTCAGCTACTAAAGCCCCAAAGTTGCTTAAAGGAACCGACTTCGCTGCTTGGAAGGATCGGTTCGAACAATATGTCAAGTACCAGGATGCGAAAATGTGGGTATGCATCCAGGATGGTTATATTCCACCAACTATGGAGTACGAAGGTCGTGATCAGATCAAAAAGTACAGCAAAATGGAAGAAGAAGAGAAAAAGATGTATAACGCCGAGAGCAAGGCTCATGCTGCTATCACTATGGCTCTTCCACAAGAGATCCTTCATACTTTTAGAAAGTACAAGACAGCAAGAGAGCTTTGGGAAGCTCTTGAGAACCGATTTGAAGGAAATGTGGGAATCCGTGCTTCGAAGATCAAATTGCTCAAAACTCAATTCTCGGTCTTCAAGTATCTGAAAAACGAATCACTTGATGATATCATCACCAGATATTATCATCTGATGACTGAACTCAGCAACTATTCAATTGCATACAAAGAAGGTGAGATTGTTGAGAAGCTTCTTGATGCTCTCCCACCAAAATGGGAGATGTATACTGTGTTGATGAGAGAAGATAAAGACTTTGCTGACTATGACCTTGAGACAGCAGTTAACAAGCTCCGAACCTTTGAGCTTAACATGGTTAGAAAGGAGACACTTACGGATCAGGTTCAAGATCCAGGTATGTATGGTGCTAAAGTCAACTCTAGTTCAGGTTCGAAGACTGAATCAGCTGCCTACTACTCGAAGGGAGAGTCGGGCGCCAACTCATCACATGAGGGGCATGTGTCAGTCAACACGAATGGTGATGTTTGCTTTGTAGCAGGTGGATCTAGTGCATCTAAACCGCAAGCAAGCAGAGTAGTTGCTCTCCAAGTATTCCTAGCAACAACTACTCTAAGATGCCTATGAGTGTCAAATCTGCTGAAGAGCAGTTTGCTCTCTATGCTTCTTTTATTGCTTCCTATGAGAACTACATTCAGGGGAAGATTGTTGATCCAGCTGTGTTGGATGAAGACTATGACCAGATTGATGCTGATGATCTGGAAGAAATGGATCTGCAATGGCAGATGGCTATGATCGTGAGAAGAGTGAAACGGTTTATGAAAAAGACCGGAAGAAAGTTTGTCGGTGGAAGGCCAGGGTTTGACAAGACGAAGGTAAGATGCTACAACTGTCAGCAAAACGGCCACTTTGCTAAGGAGTGCAGAAATGAGCGTGTAGAACGTGGTCAAGGCAAGTCTACACAGCATAATGGGGGTAGTAAAGATTATAGTGCCATGATTTCCAGAGAAGATGGTGAATATAACTGGAACCTGCATTCTGAAGAAATCTTTGAACAGGCAAATTTGGCGAATGTGGAAAATGAAGAAAGTGAGAAAGCTATTGGAGAAGAAAAAGCTTTCATGGCTGATGCTAAAGACCAGCTCTCCGAGGTATGTTCTAAACCTACTTGTTCTAAATGTGAAAACTTGTCTGAGCAATTAGCAACTATAACTGATCAGTATGTTAGTTTGGATGCTGAGTTTAAAACTCTAAAAGAAGATCATCATTTTACAAAAGCAAGAGAAAATAGCTATAAAGTTAAAATAAAAGCTTGTGAAAAAGATATTAAAAGTCTAAAAGCAAAACTTGCTGAAAAAATTTAAGTGATTGATCTAAGCTATGAAGTTTTGGAAGAAAAAACCAAACTAATAGCTGAAAGAGAAAAACAGATTGCTGATCACCAGGTGAAAGTGGTGGAACTGAATAGAAAACTTGAGCAGTTCAGAAATTCCTCTGCTATTCTTGATCACCTTGTTAGTGATCAAGGTTCCTCAGTTAAGAGGGGAGGAATTGGTTATCATGAGGTTCCACCACCTTATAATCACAATTACACTTTTAATCCTAGTAATCAGAAATCTGTTGACTTTGAGGTTGTTCAGACAGTTCCAATTAAGGTAACTAGTAAAGAACCAGATGTTAGTAGAGGTGAAACAAGTCCGCCTGTGTCAAGTGTTAAAATTTCTGTTCCGAGTCCGGTCTCATCAGATTCGGATAAGTCATTCGAGTCGGGTAAGACAAAGGAGGAGGTTGTATTACCAAATAGTGGAGAGAAAGATAAAACAACTAAAAAGAGTTCTCCGCTAAACCCTTTTGTCCCACCATATGTGAGACAAACGGGCGGTAGTACAGCCTCGACATCCAAAACAACTGTTGAAAAGAAAGTTGAGCATAGGTGTTGTTTTAGGTGTAATCAATTAGGGCACCTAGTTGCAGATTGCCCTCTGAAGCAGCGATTCAGAGGTGTGAGGCATACCAAAACTGAGACTAAGCCTAATGGTAATTATAATACTGGTAAAAGTTAAAACCATTCAAAATTCAGAAATCAGACTAATTCAAGTTTTCAAAGAAACCAATCTCAGTTTCACACTGCTGATAACCAAACAGTAAGTTATAATTCTTTCAATTCACAAAGGTTTGGAAGGCCTCACAATCAATCTACAAGGAGGTATACTAATAGGACTTATAGGAATTATACAGAGACTAACTTTGGAAAGCCAAAGTTCGGGATGTATAGATCCAAGACCAATTGGTCTTGGGTCCCTAGATTCTAATCTTTTGCTTTAATCGTGCAGGAACAGTTGAACAGGGCTGCCAATAATCTTTGGGTTGTGGATAGCGGCTGTTCCCGGCACATGACGGGTAACAAAATCTTGTTACACGATTTGAAACCTGTTCAAGGAGGGAGAGTGAGCTTTGCTGGAGAAAGTGGAGGCAAGATTACAGGAATGGGAACGGTGTCTAATGGAAAGATGACTCTAGAGAAAGTAAACTTTGTCGAAGAATTGAAGCACAATCTGCTGAGTGTGTCGCAGATATGTGATAAGGAGTACACCGTACATTTTACAAAGAATGAGGCGATTGTGTTGCATCCTGGTTTTCAGATACCAGAGGAGTGGATTGTGATGAAGGCTCCACGTGAGAGGAATACGTATATTATGGATATGAGGTCGACTGAAATGGCCACGGAAGAATCATGCCTTATGATAAAAGCGAGCGAATCGGAGTCCGAATTGTGGCATAGGAGAATGGGGCACATTCATCTTCGGAAGATGAACCACATTGTCAAGAATGGACTTGTGCTGGGCGTTCCCTTGAAAAGTTTCAACTTTGAAGACAAATGTCTAGCGTGCAAGAAGGGAAAGCAGCACAAGAAATCCAATCACACCAAGAAGGTTAATTCTATTGTCAGTACTCTAGAATTGCTTCACATGGATCTCTTCGGTCCCGTGAATGCAAAAAGTCTAGGAGGTACTTCTTATTGCTTGGTGATCACTGATGATTACTCACGATATTCGTGGGTATATTTCCTGAAATCAAAAGATGAAACGGCTCAGATGGTGAAGAATTTGATTACCAAAGTTGAGAACGTTATGGATAAAAGGGTTAAGTTCATCAGGAGTGACAATGGAACGGAGTTCAAGAATTTTGAAATGGAGATCTTCTGCCTTCAGAAAGGGATTGAGCACCAGTACAGCGCTCCGTATACTCCGCAACAGAATGGAGTGGCTGAGAGGAAGAATAGAACGTTAATTGAAGGAGCCAGAACTATGCTGGCTGATTCGAAGCTTCCTGTGGTATTCTGGGCTGAAGCTGTTGCTACAGGCTGTTATATCCTGAATAGAGTCTTGACTGTTAATAAAACGTGTTATGAGCTTATGCATGGGAGGAAGCCCAACTTGAGTGGTCTTGAACCATTCGGGTCCCCTTGTTCGATTTTAAAGACAAATTCTAAATTTGGTGAAGTAGCCGATGAAGGAATCTTAGTCGGTTATGTTGTTGGGACTCCCAACAGACGTGTCTTTAATACATCGACCGGCAAGGTTGAGGTGGTGTGTAACACCGATATCACAAGTTACCAACCGCCAAAACCAAGCAACGGACCTGCTGAGTTTTTCGACTATGATAGACTTTTTAAGTCTTTTAACATACCTTATTTGGATAGTGCAGAACTAGAAGAAAGAGTTGCTACGAAGATGATCCTTGATGAGGAAGAAAATCTAGTGCAAAGACAGCTGTTTGATAAATGTCAACCTTCCTCATCAAATGCTATCGATACCCCTGCTGCCTCTCCTGAAAAAGAATTTTTCAATCCGTTTCACTCTCAGCAAGGAACAACCATTGACGAGCTCTCTTCTAACTTGGAAGACAATTTGCATGTCGGTTCGGTTCCGACCACGAGAATTCATAAAGATCACCCTTTGGAGAATGTGATTGGTGATGTGTCCTCCGGTGTACAAACAAGACGTAGCTTGAATGAGCACACCTGTGTTTACACAAGCATTAAGGAGACAGGCATAATCAACGAATGCTTGTACACCTGCTTTATCAGCCAGATTGAACCAAAGAATTATCAAATGGCTCTAAAGGACAGCTTGTGGGTCGAAGCCATGCAAGAAGAGCTGGCTCAATTCAAGAAAACGGAAGTTTGGACTTTGGTTGAAAAACCAAAGAATGTGCATGCGATAGGCACAAAATGGGTTTTTAAGTGCAAGAGAGATGAGAAAGGGATTATTATAAGAAACAAGGCGAGGCTAGTCGTTAAAGGTTTTAATCAACAAGAGGGGATTGATTATAATGAAGTGTTCGCTCCTGTGGCAAGATTGGAAGCCATTAGATTGTTTTTGGCATTTGCTGCTTATAAGAAGATGAAGGTATTTCAGTTAGACGTGAAAAGTGCGTTCCTAAATGGGAAAGTTGATGAGGTTGTGTACGTTGAGCAACCTCCGGGTTTTCCTGACCCAGACTTTCCAGACCACGTGTACAAGTTAAGCAAGGCGTTGTATGGACTACATCAGGCACCTCGTGCCTGGTACTCAACCTTATCAGATTACTTGCTTGAAAATGGGTTTGAAAGAGGGAAGATAGATAGCACGGTGTTCTTCAAGAGAGAAGGAAGCGACTTCCTGCTGGTGCAAGTCTAAGTGGATGACATTATCTTTCCTGCATCAAAAGTCTCCATGTGTCAGGAGTTTGAGGCCGTCATGAAGAAAAGGTTTGAAATGAGTGCTATGGGTGAACTAACTTTCTTTTTAGGATTGCAGGTTGATCAGAAGAAAGACGGGATGTTCATTCATCAGACGAAGTATGTCCATGATGTTCTCAAACGCTTCAAGATGGAGGACAGCACTCCATATGATACTCCAGTCTGCGTCAATCACAAATTGGGTGTTGATTCAGACAACGATGCAGATGTGGACCCAACCCAATATCGGGCTATTATAGGTCTGAATTCCTCACTTACTCCAATTTGTATTGATAACACTGCTGCGATCTCAGTAACTAATAATCCTGTAAAGCACAGTAAAACTAAACATATTGACATACGTCATCATTTTATACGGGATTGTGCTGAGAAGAAACTGATTGTGCTTGAAAAGGTGGATACGCTTGATAATTTCGCTGATTTATATACTAAAGCGTTTGACAAATCAAGATTTCAAAACCTTGTTGAGTTGAATGGGATGATCAATCCCGAGTAACCATGCTTTTTGTGCATATATATATAAAAAAAATGTCACTATCGCTTAAAATTATGTCGGTTACCTCAGTTTGAAGGACATATCCTCGGATATGTTTGGTCCTCATTTTCTACTTGTAGAGTATGAGGGTTGCCATTAACCAGATGACTGAAAGTGACCGGGGCGATTATGATGTCTTTTTATTCTTTCGCTGAAAATTAGTCGATCATACTTAGTTAGAATGACACATACTTGTATGTGGTCGGTCCAGCTAATCCATTGGATTCGCAGGATAACCGTTTACCTGAAGACTTTGAACTGATCGGGGCGATTGAAGTCAAAATTTTTTTTTAAGGGAAATGAAATTATTTTTCAAGTCTACTACTTCGTATGAAGTTCTGTTACTATGTTTTAACAGAAAATTGATCCAACCTTGGAAAATGATAGATTTACTGATTCTGTGTGCTTAACTAGTGAAGTTATTAGGCTTAAAAGGCTTTAGAACAGTCATTGTATGTCATGGTAGCTTTTTATGGTGCGTAAAAGTAGATGTGATACAAACTAAATCTACTCGATTTTACGTGGAAACTCCTTAAGAGTTTTGCATGTCTTCATATATATCTTTCCGAATGATAGGCAGAAAAGCGATTCCCTAGTCATACACGAGCCTGTTAGTGTTCTGATTCCCGTGAAGAAAGCGTGTCAAGAGACTGCAGTGATCCAGATTTGGGACTTGCAGTTGTTCTCTATGTGTTTGATAAAAAAAAAAAAAATTATAAGTCATTAAGACATTCTTTAACTTGAAATGTCAATCATAATGTAAGAAAGAGAACGGGAAGCAGATGAAGAGTACTTACAAACTTAATCAGACACTATGGGTCGAAGTCAATTCGGGGTGACTTGGGGAAAGCCAAATACGCTTTGAGAATAGATAGGAGGCATCATAATCTCTGAGTTGTTGCCCACTTAATTTTTGAGCTTAATTGAACTTAACTCGTATCACAGAAATGATGAAAACCATCTTAAGTTATTTACCTGCCTACAACATGTTTCTTTATGTCATAATACAGCTAAACACGAATCTATTTGACAGTCACGTAGTTAGTATGATTCCTGTTCGGATCTTTTCTAAAACGTAGTAGTCCCTGTCGAGACTGAAATTTGATCCCTTGTACTTTAATTTTTAAAAGTTTTTCGTATTTATGTAGTTGTTGATTTTATACTTGGTTACTTAGACTTGATCGTGTCATTTAATTCTTAAAGGGAAGTTTTTAAAACTTAATTGCAAAATGTTCAAACTATAGGGGTTTATTTTGTAAAATCGGCGAACTTGTGAATAACTTCGCCCTAGGCGAAGTTATCCACAACTTCGCCTGTATAACTCCGCTCCTATATAAAGGAATTTTTAAGGTCAAACAGTTTATTATTTTCTGATTTCAGCGAACTTATCCTCGGCGAACTTATCGATAAAATTTTTGAATCCTTCTTCTTTTTTCTTTCTCAGTTTCGATTATCGATTCACGGTATGTGGTGTCGGTACTTCGTGTTATCTGTTCATTCTTGTTTATCGACGGTCGTTTCGATCTCTGTTGTGACCTCGGTCTGTCGGACCTTAAAACCGATTTCAAAAATTGTTTTTACGTGGTCATGAACAAACTAATCGTCCAGAGGTTCTTAAAATCTTGCGTTTTTGAGTCCTCGATCTCCAAAATCGCCAACTACACGTCGTTCGAATCGCCTTACTGTCGCCGATTCAGATTCAGGCGAACTTACAGTTTGGGCGAAGTTATCCGTAACTTCGCCTGAGGTTTAACTTCGCCTGAGGCGATGTTGTGGTGAGGCGAAGTTATCATTAACTTCGCCTGGCCCTTTTTACTTATTAGTTATTAGACGAACTTAAAGATGAAGCGAAGTTGTTCCCAACTTCGCCCCACCTTTAACTTCGCCTATACAGATTTTATCACAACTTCGCTCATGGTAACAAGCGAACTTGTGTTATGCCTTAACGTTTATCTAACTTGGTTCGGTTGTTGCAGATATGGCTGCTGTTGCTGGTGCTGGAGATGCTGGTGGCGATGATGGAGGAGATAATGAGAGACAATTCTTTCCGGGTCATAACATGTATATCACACTTGACCCAGACGCGAGTGGAGTTGATGATTTCCGCGAAATCATCACATTCCTTTTACGCTCGAGGATATTCCACGCCGTTACAACAACTCTGCCGATATCCTTACCCAACATTGAGGATTTCTGGCAGACCGTGGAATACGACTGTAGAGTCGAACCCCCGGTGATGCGCGCAACAGTCAACGGTCAGATGTTTCAGTTCTCTTCTGAACATATCCGGGCGGCTCTGCGGTTTGGAAACGAGACAAGGGATGACCCGACAGATTTTGTAGCTCCTTTTCGCGATGAAGCATTTTTGAGGATGGGTTATTCAGGTCCCTTGGGGGATTCGTAGAGAAGGAAGGGTTTTCTGCTTGACCAGTGGCGCTTTCTCATGCATGTTATGATAGTATGCATGTCAGGGAGAAAGGCGGGCACTGATGGCATGGGCGCGACCATGCAGTCAGCGATGACTGCTCTGACATACAACAAGCGATTCAGCTTTAGTCAGATGGTCTTTTACGAGATTGATCGTCAACGAAGAGCGATGGCGCGTGAGCGATTCATCATGTATCCAAGATTCCTGCAAATGATCTTGAATCATGTTGCTCCAACACTTCCTCAGCGCCGTCCGATCCGATATGTTGAGAGTGTGAATAAACGGATCTTCGCCCAGTGTCGATCCTCCAGTGCGAGGAGCAAACCTGAGCTTCGTCCTCGCCATACTCCACTCTTTGGGTACTTATTCAACTAGGAGTATGTGCCTGCTCGTGGGGATGAGTTTAGGGACCCGGCACCACAACAGGCAGGAGCACCTCAAGCTATACCTGCTGCTCCTGTTGTGTCACCGGAGGAGGAAGTGGACCTTGATGCAGAATTTGGTGGTCAAGGCTTCTTTGATATGGATCGGGTGGATCCAGAGGAGAACGTTCAGGTCCCTGTTGAACGTGCCTCGACTGTGCATGTTACTAGGGCAGCTACAACGGTGGCTGGCTCAGATTCTGATGATGAAGTGGCAGAGGCCAGAAGGATTATGGTGACTCAAGAGAGGACGTATGGGAAGAGAAAGAGGACAGATGACGACAGTGAGTCAGAAGAAGAAGAAGACATTCATAAGTTGATCAGACGTTCAAGAAGGGACAGGACAGGTGCAGGTAGGGGAGCTGGTGAGAGCTCTAGAGTCATACGTTTCGCTCCGCCCGCACTGTCCGGTATGTCAATTGTCCCTACACCATTACAGGTCACAAGGCCAAGCGCCACGGACGTTCCCGTGGTGGCTACATCATCATCTGTTGGCCTCCCATCCATCACACTCCAGCTGACGACTCCAGATATTGTATCGTTGCCGCCTCCAACGCTTACTCCGTCGGAGGTTGTTGCACAGGTTATTGAGTCGACAGTGGTTCACACTGCAGGGTTGTCGGTCACGATACCACCTGCGGTTACGTCCACAGCTACTTCTGATGTCCCGGTTTCATTCGAAATCCCTCCTCAGTACACTCAAGACATTTCACATATGAGGTTCGATTTCGATGCAACCCTCTCAGACTCAGACGAATAGCAGCACTTGAACGGGTCGTGGCAGAACAATCAAGGGTGAATCTTATCCAGACCCAGGCTATTCAGCGCCTAGTAGCAGAAAATCAACTACAGTCGTCCCTCCTGGTTGAACATGGAAAAATTATAGATGCTATGAAGGAGTTCTTGGCATCTCAGGGGGAGACGAGCTGTAAAGGCGACGAGCTCAGGACAAAGAAGAAGAATGACAGAGACGATGATCCCAATGCATCGAAAGGTGCAGGTGGTGAGTTGCCAAGAACTACTCAAGCTCTTGGGACAACCACAGCTCAGGGGGAGTCTGCAGGTGCAGCTGGCGGTTCTGGTGGTGATGAGGTGGTGATGGTAGATGACGAGGAGATGGGATATGATGTGATCGATGCCTTGAAGGAGTTGGATGATGATATGTTAGATGTTGATGATGTGTGTGATGATGATGTGCTGCCATTAGAAGAAATTGAGAATATTGGTGCACAGATAGTGATAGAAGATGATGTTGAAGAAGGTGAAATTGTAGAGGAGAATGTTGAACACGAGCTTCCAACCGTTGAGAAGTCGAATGTATGTGAAGATACAGTAGTTGATGATACAGAATGGGAGGAGCAGCCTAGATGGAAGGAAGGCTATGCTCATTGGTTTATCAAAACGAAGAAGCCAGTGGTACCTACAATGTTCAAGAAAAGTTATAATATTAAAGGGTACGCTGAGTCAAAGAAATGCATTATCTGTTGGTTATATGATGAACAGCTAAAAGTGTTCGTGGTGAAAAGATATGATGGGATCCAATACTTTAAGAGGACGTTGAGATCTCTAAATACCTTACCTGAGTGTGAGGTAAAGGATTTGGCCAGACTGGGGTTGATTAATAGAAGTGATGATAATATGGCCAGAGTTATTGGGAAGATAGTATGGAAAGAAAGTATTAAAGAGAAAAAGTTTGAGTTGTTAAAACCAAAGAAAGGGAAATTAGTTGAAGATACTGAAAGAGGAATGAGAGCAGATGGCAAACCTTGGATGGTGATAAAATACAAGCCGATTCGGTGTTTGAAAGAGGTTCCAATGAAGACTATGCCTCAAGATGTGCTGGAAGATCTGAAATGGTGGTATGTGGATTGCCAGACTGCTGAAGCCATGATGGAAGACGAAGACGAACAAGAAGTGCTAAGAGTGTATGATCCGATGCATCTTGTTAATTTATCTAAAGCTGATCTGCAGGTGTTAAACGAGAAGAAGATATTCTATATTCCTGCTTGGAAAGACGAAGCAAGGAAATATCAGCGAGTAGTCACGGTCTGTGTAAGAGAGGGAGTGCATGCATGAAGATTACAAGACAAGTGCTTAAAGATAAAGATATGAAGCTACTGCCAAGGGGGAGTCTTTTGGTGCATAATGTCAGTAGTTCATAGTCTAGTGTCTGTAATCCAGTCTGTAATGTTAATTGTGTTTTGTTTATGTTTAAGCGAAGTTACTGACAAGTTCGCTTATCAGGCGAACTTGTTAGTCAAGCGAAGTTAGCAACAACTTCGCCTGAACATATCAGGCGAAGTTGTCGTGTATTTATACGGCTTGTTTAGAGGGAGAAGGAAATCGTATACAGACGTGTGTGAGTCGAGAGACGTGAGAACCAGAGAGTATTGAGTCTGTATTCAGTGACTATATCACGTGTGTCGGTTATAATATAACGTGTGTTCATTCGTATCGTGTGTTTGTTTGATTCGTGTTCTACGCTCGTAACGACCTACGCAGGGATTCCGCACCTGTGTAGATCGAGATATCCCGTGCAGATCCTTCCCGGGGACCTACAAGAAAAAAAACCCGCTCTATGATTGAAACCTTTATTGAACCAATCTGACTCATAATGTTGAAATCGGATTGTAAACCTAGATATTCCTCTCTTAAGCTGACCTGAATCGGTCAAAACCCGGTCTTAAACCCACCAAACTCGGCTTTTCTCTAATGACGGCCATCCAAATTTGTCCTCTTTATATGTTTCCTCTTTATATATATTTCCTTATTATATTTAGACCTAATCATGTCCCTAGTTTTTTATAATCAGGGTACCATTGTACCCCATTAACATGATTAATAAAAACATTATTCTCTAATCAACCATAATCATGATTAATAAAAACATTATTCTCTAATCAACCATAGTGTAACACCCTGACCTTGGGCGAAATATGCTGGGACGGTATGTACAGATTGCTCACAAACTCATGACACTATTAATGTGACAAATATAATTATTTAATTTCATTAAATCACAAGTACATAATTTGGTATGAATCAAATAACAATACAAGAACTTTGAATTTCATTATGATATATTTTTAATAACCTAATTGTCCAACTATCTAGTCTTCAATCCTCAATTTAAACTTCACCTGCAACACATTTAAAATAATATACTTTGTCAACAATAATGTTGGTGAGAATTCATAAAGTTTTGCATGTGTATAATATGAAAACGTGCGATTCACAAATCATCATGCAACATATATTCCAGCGTAAAGTAAATGAAAGAAAATAATTTCGTCCTCCCGTTCCTTTGGCCGAAGCCGAAGTAATATGGGACATGAGAACCACCATGCACAACAACCGAAGTTGAAGCATTAGCCAACGCATGGACGTCTCATCGGACCCTTCCACTATGTATATGCGTTTGCGCATACATCTCTTCCACCATAAAAATAGTAAACACGTTTCAGATAGTTCACTTATGTATCATATACAATATGAAAGAATAATATTCAACACGAATGATATAATGCGAATCGGTTTGTGAACAACTGCATGACTAACAAAGTAAAAATTGGTAACCTACTACACCCCAAAATGTTGAAAAGCGTTAAAAAGAAGTTATGAAAAACTCACTTGTTAAGGTAAGCGAGTGAAAGCGAATTAAGCATTTGAGCAAGCTGAACCGGACGGGTTTGGTTCAACGAGTGGCCCTAGAAAATATTTCTATGTTCAATATATGTTCTAAGAAAATAAATAAAAATGAAAGACTTAGAAGAATTCGTTTCATAGTTTAGTGTTTTATACATTTGAAGGTAAAAACATACATTTACTCTATAATTGTATTTTTTAAACTTTTCTTCATAAAATATATAAGTTGGTTACTTTAATTGTTTTATAAAAGTTGGGTTATAATATATCTTAGTCGCGCTACTAAGTCGCCATGTTTCAAGAAATATCCTAAATGGGCCAAAAACGAGGTTAAGCGAGTAGTTCATTTCCGGTAGAACCCGAACTCAACTTTTATGTCAGTCTCATTTCCGAATTAAACAAAAAGTCAATTTGCAGAACATGTGAAGAAAATAAATTGTTTAGATGTTAAATAGTGTAAATAACTAAACCAAATCGAATAGATACATAGGCGGCGAGTCAAGTTCATTTTGATGAACTAACACTTTTTAAATTAATTTTAACATAGTATTATGTTCTAAATGACCCGAACACACAGAAAAATACAAACATGACAAACCAGGAAGAATAACTTAGATAAAAGAAAAAATCTTGAACTTGGACGGTTGACTCTATAAAGTCAAAGTAAATAAAAATACTCCAATTACACAAAAAAGAAGATCAAAGCTTGAGCAAAAGATTATGGCAAAGTTGAAGAGGAGAAATGAGTCTCTATTTATAGGGAAATTGTAATGAAGGCGTTTCAATTGGATTAAATTAGTCAAAAATGTTGAATGGAGTTGAATAACATTCAAAAATTGAAATTGATCATAAAGGTTGAATTAAAACATAAGAATTATATTCAAACTAGTTTATTATCATAAATATGAGTTAAAACATCTTTGAAATCGTTTGAATTGGTGTTTAAATGAGTTAATAGAAGTTTAAATAAGAAAAATTGTGACAACGACTGGTGTCGCGCTGCACGGCGGCCATGGGAATCAAGTAGAGTAATTACATTTACAAGTAGTGTAATTACACTATGATTTAATTACGTTACACTATAATTACACTATGTTGTTAACATAATTACATTACTTGAGTCTCACTGTTAGCATGCTACTTTAATTTGTATTTGATCCAAACCCAGAGAGAGAGAGAGCAATGTTAAAATAAGAAGTTAGTATTTCCTAAGAAGTGTAGAAAAAGATATGGACCATTGGATTAAATATAGCACAAGAGGGCAATTTAGTCCATGTTTATATATTTTTATTTTTGGAATTTATTTTAGGTGGTTAATAGTCTCCTCTTTTCTTGTATCTGCATATTTGATATATTCAAAGAATCTGTTTTATACATTCATCCTTACAATCCAAATTTCATAAATGCAGCAAAGAGTTTGATCGATAATATTTTCATTGTTTAAACTTAAATCAAGAATATGGTTATAATATAATAAAGAGTTGAAGCAATTTGCAGTAAGTATAGAACTGATTGTTCAAACATATTTTTTTTCATCATTATTGTTCTGTATAATTTCATGAATGAATATATTTGAATTTTAATGACCTGTGAGACTTCAATAGTTTAATTTAAATTTTTTCTTACTCAAAGTCTCAATCTATCTGCACATCCGATAATTTAATTTTTACACTATGGTTAATCTTTTTAATAATGACTACAATTCTTTTTTTCTATTTGTACATCAATAAATCTAGTTTTCCCATTTTCATTACACAAATGTGTAAAAGGAATGAAGATTAAAGATTCATCATGGCGAAGACGATTGTAGAGAATGATTAAAATACATATTAACCTGGTTATGGTGGCGGCAGCGGAGGCGGCGGTGGTGAATGAAACGTAGCCGGCTTAATATGCTATGCTTTAATATATATTTTTTGTAGTTAGAATTAATACTAATTATGTTTTAATTATTGGTGTGTTTTTGTTAAATGTGTTATTGTTTTTGGTGTTCTTGATGTTGTGTTCTAAAACACACTGTAATACAGATTACGATTTGTTTTTGGTGTTGTAATTTAATTTTGTTTCCATATATAATACAACACACTAGAAAATTATGCCCTTAGAGCGTTATAAAACAAGTATTAAAATAAAACACACCACCTAAAAAACACACTTTCCATCTAGACCATCAGATCAATGAATCTAACGCACCAGATTACTTCTTACACTTTTCAGACACACTTCACGTCTTATTATAACTCCACTATATATATACATATATATAAGGTTAAGTTATCATGCAATAATCCTTAATGTACAAAAACGTACACGAATTACGCTCAAGGCAAAAACAAAACGCTCAAAACCAAAAAAACAAAAAACTCAAAGCCAAAATACAAAAAACGCTTAAGAAATCCATAATACGCTAAAAACGGGTTTCGTGAAGAAAAGTAAAAAACTGATCAATTAACGATCCAAATATGTTTTTTTTATGAACCGATGATTAATTGGATATATATTAACTATTTCGAGATCTGGTGAGGTGATTTCATTGATCTATTTCATGAAATAGGTATTTTTGTAAGTTAAGAATTATTGTATTTTATCTTTTATATATATATATATATACATATATATATATATAGGATCAGGATCATGTGAGAACTTTTTGGACCACAAAAAAACCCAAAAATAAAAAAAATCATAAAACAAAAAAAAACTAAAAAATAAAAAAACTAAAAAAACCAAAGTTCTTATTTATCATCCCGGTTTCTAAAAAAAAGTTCTCAGTTTAGCTAAATTATACATATCTTATTACTCTAATAAAAGAGTACCATATTTTGTCACTTGTCATGTTCTCATCACTCCCTCCTTTTCCAACCCATATCCACTAGATAAATCAATTTAATTTAATTATGCATTTAATATATTAGCAATTATATTGTATTAACTTTTAAGATTATAACTTGTAAGTATCGAATTTGACTTAATAAATGTTCAAAAGTCAAATTTATCTGTTTTAATTAAAATCTAAATTTGTTTTGCTTGGAACTTTTTCTAAGGGGATTTTAACTTTTTGGAATTTTTTCTATTCAATTATTTTATACTAATGTTTGGATTTCAACTTTAATTTTCAAAAGGAATGATCTTTAATTTTCGTCAATAGCTTATTATTATTATCCTATCATTGGTTTGCTAATTGCCTAAAAGAATGGTGAACCAACACTTTTTCAATTGATATTTTAAACTTTCCATGGCCAATCAATACTTTTTAATGAAGAATTATTTCCAATTTCAAATCAATTGATATTTTGATTTGTTTAGTATTACTTAAATTTGTTTGTTTAATTCATTCAGTAGCATCAAGAATCCGACTCCATTACTGTTGGTGTGTCCGTTGACACATTTAGTGTAAAGGTATCACTTTTCATTTTAAGTTATTTTCCTTTATTATACAACAACAATAAATTATTAAGCAACATTTGCTAGTTACCGTTTCCTTTTTAACATAGTAGTTGACACATTTGTTACTGGAGGTGCGCAAACCGGTTTTCGGTTTAAACCAGAGCAGTTCATTGAACGTCCGGATCTTTACACTTTAAAGGCCTATATTTTATAAAGAAGTTTTGACAGATTGTATATATCATCTTTTTTTTATAACATTGAGAAACTGTCAACCAAAGCATACCAAGAATCTTTTACGTGAACCAACACTCTTTCAATTGATATTTTAAACTTTCCATGGCCAATTAACACTTTTTAATGAAGAATTATTTCCAATTTCAAATCAATTGATATTTTGATTTGTTTAGTATTACTTAAATTTGTTTGTCAAATTCATTCAATAGCATCAAGAATCTGACTCCATTACTGTTGGTGCGTCCGTTGACACATTTAGTGTAAAGGTATCACTTTTCATTTTAAGTTATTTTCCTTTATTATACAACAACAATAAATTATTAAGCAACATTTGCTATTTACCGCTTCCTTTTTAAAATAGCAGTTGACATATTTGTTACTAGAGGTGCGCAAACTGGTTTTCGGTTTAAACCTGAGCAGTTCGTTGAATGTCCGGTTCTTTAAACTTTAAAGACCTATATTTTATAAAAAAGTTTTGACAAATTGTATATATCATCATCTTTTTTTTATAACCTTGAGAAACTGTCAACCAAAGCTTACCAAGAATCTTTTACTTACCATATGCTACCAATAGATTTGGGTCTTCACGTACGTCAACACTTACGTCAATTAATATTATCTGATAAGTGTTGGTATCTATGTATTGATACTACCATTACGGCTAGAACTAATTAACATATATTTATTTCCAATTGATATTCCCTATTTTCCTTTACAATAAATTGATTTCCAAATTTCAACCAGGCATTACATGGAATGGTTAATGAGCTATAAATAGATATGATATGTGAGCTATAAATTAGTTTTGAAGCTGACGTATATAGACAGACAGATTTTAAACCGGGTTAAACCTGTTTTTGACTAACCGGTTCCAAAATATATTTTTTTATTGTAACATAAGCAATTGTTAATATCGTTATTATAATTACAATCATTTTCCTTTACAATAAATTAATTTTTCAATGGGGCATTACATGGAATAGATAATGAGCTATAAATGGATATGATATGTGAGCTATAAATTAGTTTTGAGCTACAAACGGATTTTAAACCTGATGAAACCTGTTTTTGTCAAACCGATTCCAAAATATCGGGTTCAAACCGGTTTTAGCTAAAAAAACTCCAAACCGGTCCTAACCCGGTGGTTTATAACTACAAATCGGTTTTTCTAATATTGGGTTTAAACCGGTGTTCCTGTTACGCTCCTTAGAAACCTTAACCAGAAAGAAGGCTTATGTAATGATACTCGACTATAATTATATCTTTAGGTACTCGTGTAGTTGAAGAAAAAATTATTTCTGGAACTAACATTGGACATAGAATTTTGATCCATAGATCACCACTGACTCCAACAGACAACAAAATAGGATATAAGTTTCAAAGACGACAGTTTCCCCTTGCGGTATGTTTTGTGATGACCATAAATAAAAGCCAAAGTCAATCGTTATCTAGGGTTGGTTTGTACTTGAAAGAATCCGTGTTCTCACATGGACAACTATATGTCGCCTTGTCGAGAGTTACAAGCAGGTGTGGGCTAAAGATTCTGATTCTTGATAAACAAGGAAATCTGGCCAATACAACCACAAATGTAGTGTACTAGAAAATTTTTTCTTATTTGTAAAATAGTTGCGTAATGTTTGTTTTGTAATTCCTATAATTTTAATGTAATTTTAATTATATTAATAATATATGATAATTATGTTATGTGTTATTGATTGTATTTTTCTTAATGTAAGTATTATAATTTTTATTAATTCCCCGTATAATACACGTGTCTCAAACTAGTATGTATAATATGTATATATATTTACACACATGTTTTTTTCCTATACACATATGTATTTATGGTAAATGATAATATACATATGTGTACATTACGTAACTAGAGATTAAATGAAAGTATACATATGTGTATAGGTATAATACGAATTAAAAAGAAAAAAAATCATTTTTTTTTGTTATACATATATGTACACACATGTTTTTTCCTATACACATATGTATAATTTAAGGTAAATGATAATGTACATATGTGTACATTACGTAACTAGAGATTAAATGAAAGTATACATATGTGTATAGGTATAATACGAATTAAAAAGAAAAAAAATTCATTTTTTTTCTTTTAATGAAACCGGAATGACATATAAGAATTTTGGTTTTTTTTTACTTTTTTAAAATTTTCGTTTTTTTTTTTGTTTTATAATTTTTTAAATATTTTTTTAGAGGTTTTTTTAGTGGTCCAAAATGATTCTCAAAGTTCTCAATTTGTCAATGGTTCTCTTAGAATCCTTACCCTATATATATATACATATATATATATATATAGGGATGGAATCTAAAGACTCTTTAAAGAAAACTAAAGAACCAATAAAGAACTACTTTTAACTTTTTTTATCTTTAAAAAATATTTTTTAGTTATTTTTTTCATTCATCCTTCTAATAAATTGATATTGTTCCTAAAAAAAATGAATCTGTCGATGTAGTGCATATGTGCAATCGTGTGTATTGCATATATACAATAGTGTTTTATTGCATATAATTATACAACACAATTACATTATAAAATGCACACCATTGAATATAGGCAAATACAAAAGTATTGTCTGTATGAAAAACATACTATTGCATATATGTAATACAACACTAATCCGCATATGCACTATCTCGATTTTTTTTTCATTTTTACATATAATATAACACTATTGCAGATATATAATACAAACAATTGCATATATGCTATTCAACACAATTGCACATATGCAATAAAAAACATATTGCATGTGTACGTTACGAATTTTTTTAATAATTTTTTATTTTGTATCTTTTTCTAGTGAAGAAAACAACACACAAGAAGGATGAAAAAATTTAAAAAAAAATATTGTTTTTATATAAATTAAAAATATTTATTTATTAGTTCTCTAGTTCTCTCTTGACCCTCTATATAAAATATTCCTTTATTAGTTTTCGAGTTTTAAAATTAACGAATGTTACTTATAGAGAATGTATTATGGTATCAGATCGTTCGTAGACAAAAACCCCAAACAAAACACAAAAAAATCTCTAAACCGCCACCATGGGAGATGGTAAAGACAAAGGAATGGAAGAAAACTGCAAGAGCTTTGAGGTTTGAAGCCAATTTACCTACAAGATTTTGGGGCAAGTGCATCCTAACCACAACACACGTCATAAATCGGTTACCATCTGACGTTACTGGTAACGAAACACCTTACGAGGTGTTATACAATCAAAAGCCAAATTATGAGCATTTAAAAAACTTTGGTTACCTAGCTTATTATAAAAGCACTGAAACCAAAGGATACAAATTTGAGATAAGGAGGAGACGTGGGGTATTTTTGGGCTATCCTTCGAGGACATAAACATACAAAATACACCAAAGGGTATAAATCATAGTTTCAAGGGATAGTTAAATTTGTAAGAGAAATATTTCCCTTTTCTTAAATAAATAGCAACTTGGAGGAGGAAGAAGTGTTTTCTTTTCCTGCCAAGTGGGAGACGAAAATCAAGCAGTTGAATATACCATTCACGATTTCACTTTAACACATGAAAGACCAAAATGTATAGATCCCAAGTGGCTCAGAAGATGCTAGCTCAATTGAAAATAATGTGGGCCCAGCAGATCAACAATGGGCTGAGAATCAAATTGATTCACCAACCAAACCATTCTCTGAAGTAGAACAAACCAGGCCAGATCTTGAATTATCTTAGCCCATCCATGAAAATGAAACATCTAACCCCATTTTCAATCAGGTTCTATCAGATCCATAACTAGGCCAGACTAGGTCCGGTTCTTTGCAAAACGAGCTTCCAAACGAAAATAGACACCGCTCACTACCCAAACATTTAAGGATTTCGAAGTTAAACAACCCCCCATCCCCCCCAACTCTAAATACCATGAGCAATTCACCACCAATAAACGATCCTTAACAGTACATCCTTTAGCGCATTTTATTTCTTATTATAAGTTTACTAACACTCATAAAGCTTTCTTGAGGGGCATTACTTTCCATAATGAGCCAAAATATTTTAAGCAGGCAGTAAAAGACACAAGGTGGGTAGAAGCAATGAAAAGAAAGTTCAAGCCTTTGAAAGAGACAAAACTTGGACTCTTGAAAAATTGCCAAAAGGGAAAAGAGCCATTGCCAAGTGGGTTATAAAATAAAATACAAACCAAATGGAGATGTTGAGCAATACAAAGCACGTGTCGTGGCAAAGGGATTCACCCAAATGGAAGGCATTGATTTCCATGAAACTTTCGCTCTGGTAGCAAAACTTGTCAATGTTCGAACGTTATTAACTGTTGCTATCAAAAGGGGATGGTTTGTTCAACAACTAGATGTCAATAATGCTTTGTTACATGGCGATTTGTACGAGGAGGTCTACATGAAAATACCACAAGGTTTTTGCAAACCGAATGATGATCGTGTTTGCAAACTCAAGAAATAACTTGATGGGCTCAAACAAGCATAAAGGAAATGGTATAAAAAAGTCACCAATTCCTTGCTAGAGATGGGTTTCAAACAAACTGCGCCTGATCATTCATTGTTCACATTAAATAAAAAAGGATATGTTCATCGCTGCTCTAATCTATGTGGATTATGTCATCATCGTTGGAAACAACTAGAAAAAAATACAAGCAACCAAGTCTGTTCTTGTTAAAAAGTTTAGTATAAAAGACCTTGGACCATTAAAGATTTTCCTTGGAAGTGAAGTTGCAAAAACAAAAACAAAGGAAAGAATGATAATTAGTTAAAGAAAGTACACGTTGGACTGGAAGATGTCGGTATCTTGGGATGTTGCCCTAGTTCGTTCCTGATGGAACAAAATCTTAAACTTGACAAGTGTGATGGAGACCAACAAATTGATTCTAACTAATATCGAAGACTTGTTGGTTGACTTCTTTACTTACAAGGTACAAGACTCGACATCGCCTATGCGGTAAACATATTGAGTCAATTTGTTGGATATCCGAGACAAAGTCACATGGAAGCCGCTAACTGTGTCCTACGATACCTTAAAACCACTCCGCGACAAGGAATTCTAATTCCCAAAGAAGGTGGAACTAATCTCACAGCCTACTACGACTCCGAGTGGCTTGGTTGCCCCTTTACCAGAAGATCAAGAACTGGTTACATACTTCTTCTAGGAGGAGCTCCTATATCTTGGAAATCAAAAAAACATCCCGTAGTCTCACTGAAGAGGTAGGTCCCAGCAGAGCCCA
Organism: Bidens hawaiensis; assembly: GCF_021521415.1. Taxonomy (NCBI): domain Eukaryota; kingdom Viridiplantae; phylum Streptophyta; class Magnoliopsida; order Asterales; family Asteraceae; genus Bidens; species Bidens hawaiensis. The sequence goes on along the minus strand of NW_027491445.1, from coordinate 268,211 downwards.
GTTGTACCCGCAAGACTCATCTTGAACAGGGACGTCTGCGCAACGACCAACTGCTTCCGCAGGACCCACCATGCTCAGAGAAGACCTTACGCGCAGTATGCCAGCTGTACCCGCAGAGAAAGCCTCCCAATGGTGAAGTACCCCGCTTGTTCCCTCAGTTGCGGATACAAGCCATCAGGGAAGGCTACACGCACTGATAGCAAGGCTACACGCACAAAGCACTAACTCTTGCTACTTCAGTAGTCACCTGAAGGAATGAGCAAGGCGGAAATACTCCCGCCCAAATGAGCCAGTCCGTATGCTTCTGGAAGATCTTTTGTACTATACCTACCAAGGTATGGGCAAAACAGACGATCTGACCAGAGCAGCCCATGAACCAATCACAGGGTGACAGCTCACCGACAACAGTACGAGGAGGAGCACCCTCTAGTACTGATTGTCACTATTAGCCGCTGCCTACTCACCAACCCTTACTATGGGACGTGCGCAGCCTACAGTTGGTGGAACAGTGCATAGCCGGCAGTAAAGGAACAGTATACAGCCGACCTTGTCACTGTCGGCTGCAACCTATCCACCAACCAGCATGGCTTGTGCGTAGCCCACTGTTGGTAGAACAGGCATACTATTCAGCCGGCTGTACCTTCTAGGAAACCTACCTTCGGCTATAAATACTCCAACACCTTGGAATGGTAAGGACATCATCTGATATCTCATTATCTTATCTTATCTAGCAATCTCTTAATATACACTTATATTCAGAGCAATCTAGTCTGATTCTCACGCCGGAGGGTGGTCACAAGGAGGAACCCCCCCCCCTTCTCAGTGATGAGCTTACGGTGTCTGTTTTGCAGGTCACCTGAAGAACAACCTTCTCTGCTGGACCTCATCCTCGTGGGAAACATTACTTAAACCCCAGATTATCCGTAATCTGCCCTGGGTCACTTAGTGTTTCTTCATTGGCGCCATCCGTGCATAAAAGCTAGAACTAATTCTTAGTTTTTTCAAAATTTCTGAAGAAATGGTTAACGTTACTCCGGTCCCAAGGCCAGTAAGTGACCAAGAAACCCCGGTGACCACAACCCCAGCAACTGGGAACACCGGCGGTTATACAAATTATACGAACACTACCCCGGTTACCCAAGCCGGGACAAGTGCAGTAAACAATATTTCACTGGGGTTCACTGATGCCCAGTTGGAGAAACGGACGAGGGTCCCTTGCCAAACACTAGATCAAGTTAAGGCGTGGGCCGAAGCACGTCAGAAAGAGTTCCAAGCTGAGTTGGATGAACGCTTGCGTTCACTTCAACAGGCTGACGAATTCGGCAGTACTCGCCAATATCTCAACATGAACAGTGAGTGCGAGTGCTCAGACGATGAGCGGGAAGAATCCGATACCGACGCAAACCCTCGCCATAAGGCAAAAGGGAAGCGTAAGGAAACGGACTTCCAACCGACAAGGAATTTTGGAGAAACTTTTAAACCAACGAACGCGGGGAGAAACCCGCGTGACTTCTCCAAAACCTTTAGACCAACTGCTGCAAATGCAGGAAAGTCTAAGTTTGCAAGGGACATTGCGGAAGCAATCGCCCCGAGAAGTGCCAAACAAATGTCCAACATCGGCACTTATGATGGCCTATCCGACCCAGACGACCACTTGAACAGATTCATTGCGGGGGCAACCGTCAGTAACTGGACGGAACCCACGTGGTGTTATATGTTCCAGATGACTCTGGTTGGAGCGGCCAGGGCATGGTTCGATCGTTTACCGGTCCACCACATCTATGATTGGGCGGACTTTCAGAACAAGTTCAGCCAACACTTCAGCCAACAAAGGAAATATACTGAAGAACAGTGGACGATCCTCAATTGCGTTAGAGAGGAGGATGAATCTTTACTAGACTTCATCACTCGCTTCAACTCCAAAAAGCTAAGTCTGGGCAACATAAGTGAAGATCTTGTTCGCGCCGCTTTCATCCAGGGCGCCGAATACCCAGAGCTTATCCGCACATTGACGGGTAAGGACGGCATGCCATCCACATGGGATGCCATCATGACGGCGGCCAAGCGCTTTGCCGAGACGGAGAAGCAACTGGGAAGGGATCTTCCCCAGAGTACACACCTCTACACGCAAAGGACTAGAGAAAACAATGTTCGGATCGCCCGGCAGAACAAAAAGAGGAAGCTAGGTATTTGGCAGTCAAGGGTAAACTTTGACACCTCATCCAGCTCTCACCCTCTTGTTGGCGGAAGAGATAACACACACCCTTCAAACCGAAAACACCGGTGGACGCCACTCACCAAAAGCGTCACGGAGATATTTGCCACCGAAAAACTACCATGGCCAAAAGCTCCAATGATCCGGCAGCGACCTAATGCGGATCAAAGCAAATCCTGTGACTTCCACGGGACAAAAGGTCATAGTACGGAGGAGTGTACATCCTTGAAGGATATTGTTGAAACATTCGTCAAGGATGGAAGACTTGCACACCTTGTGGCATCAATCAAGAAGGGAGGAAGGAATGATAACCGGTACAGAGGCAACGGACGAAAGCCCGTTGACATCAGCATCAACATGGTTCATGGTAAGATCAGAGGAAGAAAAAGGCGAGCGATAGAACCATGCGCGTGGAAGGAAGCTGAGGTGCGCTTCCCGCGAGTGCCAGGAGGACCCAGCAAAGAAGGCCCTATCGTCATCAAAAGCCAGCTGGGGCACTACATCACTTCTCGCACTCTTGCTGACAACGGCGCCTCGTCAACGGTGATGTACAGGCAGTTCTTCGACAAGCTAGATGACGAAGACAAGGAACGCCTAGAAACGATCTACGCCTCGATGGAAGGGTTCGACGGCAGCACAAACACCCCCCTGGGTATCCTATCTTTCCCCGTCACTCTTACGGACGGGAATCACTCACGCACAGAAGACGTGGATTTTGTCGTAATGAGGAAGCCACACCACACATACGACATTCTCATCGGAAGAGACGGGATGGCAAGATTCAACGCCGTGGTATCTTCAGTCCACGGCATGATGGGATGGCCAACAGCTGAGGGTGTAGCGATGATCACCGGCATTCCCCAGGTATGCATCGCATCTGTCTCATCTAAACCCAAACCAAAGATGGCTAAACCAACCATCGCCGAACCGGAAAGATGGGCCTTCAACGGCAAATACCCTGACCAGGCCGTTTCCATTGGCCCAACAGTTGTTGATCCCACACGCACCTTACTCAAGCGCTTATACAGAAAAACGCTGACATCTTCGCGTGGACACCAGCTGACATGACTGGTGTACCCCGAAGTAAGGCAGAGCATAAGCTCAAATGCGATCCGGCTGTTACGCCAGTCGTACAAAAGCGTAGAGTAATGGGGCCAGAACAAACTAACGCGTGTAGAACCCAAGTCAAGGAACTCCTTGACGAAGGCATCGTACGCGTTAGTAGATATCAAACATGGGTTGCAAATCCCGTTATGGTACCGAAAAATAACAAACAATGGCGCATGTGCATAGATTTCAAGGACTTAAACAAAGCATGCCCCAAAGATTGTTATCCGTTACCCGAAATTGATCTTAAGGTGGATTCGTTAGCACCGTTTCGCCTTAAATGCTTCCTGGATGCGTATAAGGGGTACCATCAAATCCACATGGCCGTTGATGATCAGGACAAAACCGCTTTTCGGACGCCCGATGGCACATTTTGTTACCAAATGATGCCATTCGGACTTAAGAATGCCGGGTCCACATACCAACGCCTGATGGACAACCAGTTTCATGCCCAAATTGGGAGGAACTTGGAAGTCTACATGGATGACTTGGTTATCAAAAGCCCTGACGCAGAAGCGATGTTGAAAGACATCGAAGAAACTTTCAACACGCTTAGGAAGATAAACATGAAACTCAACCCGGGCAAGTGTGCCTTTGGAATGGAAGAAGGGAAGTTCTTGGGGGTCATCGTCACTAAAGATGGCTTCAGAGCGAACCCTGAAAAGGTCGAAGCCATTATCAAAATGGAATCACCTACTACCATCAAACAGGCTCAGACACTGAATGGACGACTAGTGGCACTTAATCGCTTTTTGGCAAACCACGCGGATAAGTCGTTTCCTTTCGTGTCAACGTTGAGAAACTGTTTAAAGAAAACGCACTTCCGCTGGACACCAGAAGCGGAAGCAGCTTTTCAGGAGATTCGGTCACGCTTGATCGAACTCTCAACGCTCACAGCACCAAAAGCGGGAGAGGAGTTAATCCTATACCTTTCCGCAACAGATAGAGCAACCGGGGCAGTCCTGCTAGTAGAGCGAAAAGGCATCCAGATGCCAATCTATTATGTCAGCCGTATCCTAACAGACGTAGAAACCCGGTACCCTACCCTCGAAAAATTAGTCTTAGCACTTATACACGCTTCACGCAGGTTAAGACGATATTTCCAGGGTCACCCAATCACCATTCTCACCAACTTCAAACTTGCAAACGTTCTACGCAAACCCGAGTTATCGGGACGCCTAGCCAAATGGGCAATTGAGTTGGGGGAGTACGCGATAAAGTATAAGCCAAGACCAACCATAAAAGGCCAGGTTTTGGCCGACTTTATTGCGGAAGTGCCTGCATCGCGGGAAAAAGAGTGCCAGGAAGAGGCTCAACCCTCTCCAGCACAAGACATCAATGATGTCTAGCGACTCTACACTGATGGAGCAGCCAGTAACGAGGGTTCAGGCGCAGGGCTGAAACTAACCAACCCAGCAGGCCAAGAATACACTTACGCTATTCGACTGGATTTTCCAAGTACGAATAACGAAGCCGAGTATGAAGCATTCTTGGCTGGGCTGAGAATTGCGCGTAAGATGGGAGCGAAACACTTGGAAGCCCACGTGGATTCCATGTTAGTAGCCAATCAAATCAACGGGACGTACACGGCCGTGAACGACACAATGGCCCTGTACCTCGCACAAGCAAAAACCCTTATGCGCGATTTTAACGATTGCAAAGTCATACACGTCAAGCGTAGTGAAAACAAATCTGCGGATGCGTTAAGCAAGCTTGCATCATTAGCCTTCACCCACTTGGGAAAGGACATCCGCATTGAACTCCTCGAGGCACCTTCGGTCCCGCACAAGGAAATTTGTGTCATCCAAACCGGCACAGAAACGTGGATGACACCAATAATAAAATACCTCGCGGCAGGTACACTACCAGAGTCAAAAACACAGGCAAGAAAACTACGCTGTAAAGCAATGAATTATCAACTCATCGATGACATCCTTTACAGACGTAACTTTCTTGGCCCACTCTTAAGATGCGTGGACAACCAAGATGCTGACTACCTCCTAAGGGAAGTACACGAAGGTATCTGTGGAGTACACGCAGGTCCACGCGCTGTTGTAGCTAAGCTAAATAACGCGGGATACTTTTGGCCGGGGATGCATACGGATGCGCTGGCATACATCAGAAAATGCAGGTCTTGTCAGCTCTACGCACCCAACACGCACCGCCCGAAGAATGAACTTGTTCCAGTCACCTCTTCATGGCCATTTCAGAAGTGGGCCATCGATGTGACAGGCCCATTTCCTACAGCAGCAGGAAATGTTCAGTTCCTAGTGGTAGCCATCGATTACTTCACCAAGTGGATAGAAGCAAAACCCTTAGCCCAAACAACCGCGAAACATATCAAAAAATTTATTTGGGAATTTATTATTTGTCGTTTTGGACTTCCACAGAATTTGGTGAGCGATAACGGCACCAACTTTGCTGACAAGAAGCTACAACAGTGGCTGAAAGAACTTCAAATCACCCACACCTTTACCTCAGTGGCACACCCGCAAGGTAATGGTGAGGTGGAAAGAGCAAATAAGAGCATCGTCGAAGGCATAAAGAAAAGACTCTTGGAACACAGATCCGGCTGGGTGGACGAGCTTCCGCACGTCCTTTGGGCAAACAGAACGCTGAAAAAGGCCAGTACGGGAGAAACCCTTTCAGTCTCACTTATGGCACTGAAGCCATGGTCCCGGTCGAAATTGGTTTACCCTCACCAAGGGTCTTGATTCAGCCAGAAGACAATGATGCGGAAAGACGGTTAGACCTTATGCTAACCGAGGAACGCAGAGACTTAGCCGCAATGCATGAAGAGAACTACAAGAGATAAATGCAAAAGTACTACAACACGCGGGTAAAACTCTGCAACTTCAATGTAGAAGACTACATACTGCGTAACAACGAGGCTTCGAACCAAGAACGCCCAGGAAAGCTGGCCCCGGTCTGGGAAGGGCCATACATTATCAAAGAAGTTCTGGGAAAGGGCGCATACCGGCTCGAAAGGCTCGATGGCACTCCCATCCCAAGAACATGGAATGGAGCTCAATTACGCAAATGTTATATGTAGATCAATTCCAAACTTGTAAAGAAAAGGCCTAGAGCCACTTCTAATGGAAATGATTCTCCTTCCACAATGTGTTGATAGCCTTACCTTTATACTTATGAACTTCCCACACTGATGTGCCGGTATTCACCGCATAAATAGGGGAAGAAGTAAGTCGTTACGTGTGGAAGGCGGCAAAACCGGCATAAACACAACGGTAAAAATTTCAAGTTTTAAGGAAAACCTCCACGCAGGTCAGATGTAAGTAAAGTTTAGCCATCCTTCTAAGTGCAAGTGACGGTCTTACCCGCACAATCACGAACAAGGAGGCAAAACTTCAACCTATTATCTACCACGTTCAAAGGTTAACTTATTCTGAACACTTAGAAAATTTCAAAGAAAAAGATGAGGAAAACTTCCACGCAGGTCAGATATAAGTAAAGTTAAGCCATCCTACTAAGTGTAAGTGACGGTCATACCCGCACAATCATGAAAGAGGAAGCGAAACAAACTTATAATTTGCCACGTTAAAAAGTTAACTTATCTAAGTACTAAAGAAATTGCTAAGTTAAATCAAAACATGCGTAAAATAAACAAGGAAAGGAATTAACACAATCTTTATTCCATCAAAATTTAAATATTACAAAGATTGCTGGGTGCATACCCGCATACAAAAGAAGCTATACAAAAAAACAAAAATCTACGCTAATGGTGGAAAGGGATCTTCAGGATCATGCTTCAGGACCACTTCCACTTGGACCCGCACCATCAGTAGAGCGTGGCGGTTCAAGGAAAGCTTTAAGAATAGCTAGCCCATCATCAGCAGCAGCGACTTCGTTTACCTTCTCCACCACCGGATGCGGGAAGGCGGCATACTGATTCACTTCTTGGTCATAAACAGCTTCAGTATCCACATCATACAAAGGGAAGTTGGAAGGCGGGATGCCTTTATCAACAAACCCTAGACCAAGCAGGAAGCCGGCCTTTTCCCCATCCTCATGAGAAGCGTTGAGGGCTGTGCTCATAGCATCGTCATAAGACGTCTCTGTGAAGACCCGATGCACAACCTACAAAAAAGAAAAAATACAAGTATCAAAACCTTTTCTATTTACAAAGAAAAGCGTAAAGACATTATGAAGTTAAACTTACCTGAGACAACGCTTCTCGAAGAAGCCATTCCTTGGCAACCAGAGCTTCTTGGAGGGCGGCTTGAGCTTGGTTACGGGCGAGTTCGGCTTCACTTTGGTTGAGGTTGGCAAGCAACACTTCTTTAGCCGCAGCCTCTTTAACGCCCTTTAGCTTCCGCTCAGTCTGGTCAAGCACCCCCCTCTGGTCCAGGATCTCTTGAAGCTTCTTCGCGTCTTCCATCGCCAAGGCATCATGAGCCTGTTGGAGCGCCTCTAGTTTAGCTTTAAGTTCCTCATTCTCGAGGCGTAGAGGCTCAGCAACAGCTTCAGCCTTGGTGGCCCTTTCAGTTGCGTTCCTAGCAGTTTCCTTAGCCAGCCGAAGCTGTTCGTTAACAGCTTGGGCAGCCTTGGAACGGGCCTCGAGACGGGCCTGAACTTCAACTTCAAGGGCCTTGAACGCCTTCTCCTTCTCCGCAGCAGCCGCGAAGAGCCTCCTATTCTCCTCCCGGACAGCCCGCGCCTGAGCTACTTCTTGGATTCGAGCTGCTTTTAACTTGTCGTTTTCACGACAAAGCAGCTCGACGCGTGGCTGCATCCGGGCTAGGAGAACCCGAAGCTCATTGGTTAGCCTACCCTCCTGGTATCTAGCCATGGCTTCCCCCAACGCACCACTGGGAGCTGCGTGACGAGCCCACTCCACGCATTCCACAGGTGTGCGAAGGGTTGTTCCTCGGCGGATGTTCCATCGTGGAACATACACTTCATTGGAATCCGACACTGCAAATAACAAAAAGCAGTTAGGAAAAGATGATATAAAAAAAAAAAAAAAAAAAAGAGGAGGCCAAAAGAACCCTACGCACCTGTGGGGTCAATAACAGGCCGATAGCCGCCAAACCCATCACCTGAACCCAAGGGAAATCCGTCCAAGAGGTCAGATAGATGGGAAGGAGGCAGAGGTTGGCGAGAAGCCCCATGCATACCTGAAGGATCGGCCGTCGTTGCCGATGACGGAGGAAGCATGGTGAAGGCCGCCGCGGTCGCCGCTGCGAAGTCCGCAGCAAAAGTAACCGCCGGCTCAGTGAAAGATGCGGTAAATATGGCACTGACAGCCGGCGGTGATGTCATCACAGCTGGAACAGTTGGCTCAACGGAGTGAGCAACTGAACCAGCGGAAGCAGGCGCAGGCGCAGCCGCCTGGGTCGTCGCCTCAGGTAGGCTGACCAAGCCTACCGTCATGGGTCCGGAGGTACTCCTCCCCGCTTCACCCTGGAATGCGGTAGCATCCACGCCTGCACAAAGAAGATAAGTATTAATGATGGAATGCTATGAAGTTAAAAATAAAGTTTGTACTTACGGGTTTTCTTGAGCCTGAAAGTGCGGACAGGCGGGGATGAACCCGATGGAGCCGGCCTCTTCACGCCGCCCTGGGCTCTCCGGAGGTGACAGTCGTCGCAGCCTCCGGAGCAGTGGTCTTATCACCACCGGGGTTCCCCGCCACCTCCTCGCTCTCGGTCTCTGAATCAGACCGAGGCACCGGATCGGCAGTGGAGGCCACCTTCGCCTTCCCCTTCCCGCCGGCAGCCTTCTTCTTCCGCACCAACGAAGGACCATCTGCGGATTCCTCATCAGAACACAGGATTAGAGGAATTCCAGCAGAGGTTTCAACATTGAGGGGTCGAGGGTTGAATAACGCCTTACCTGGCCGCCTGGCGCTCAGGATCTCGTGGCCTGGCGGGTAGACCTCCACGAACCGATCCGCCGTCTGTGCAAGGATGGGCAACTCGTTCTCATCTAGAGCACGGGTACCCATCCGAGCGGGACTATCAGCCTCCCGCGGATACAGGAGCGACTGCAAGTCGTTCCCCTCTGAAATAAAAGACAAAACAGTTAGAAGACAAACATATATAAACAAAGAAGACAGAGCATACCGTAAGGGACAGAGTTCAAACCCTATTCAAGGACGATCGGGATCTTTTGCGCATCCGCATCCTTCCACACCCGGCTCATCCCGAGCATCACCATCCCGGACTCCGCAAAGCGGTAAACCGGAGATTGGACTCGGGATATCTTCGAGAACCATTCCGCCTCCTGATAGTTGGAGGCGTGAAGGCTGGGGAGTGCTTGCCCATTCTTGAACTTCATGGCAAGGGGGATGGCGCGAGCGGAGATAAAAAAGAACTCCCGCTTCCATGAACGAAGACTGTGCTCGGTTGCGCAAATCTTCAAACCCTTTATCCGGGTTATCAGAGTATACCACCCCTGGATGCACCTCCAAGAGTAGAAGGTCATCAGGCGGTCGACGAAGGGCTCAACGCCCAGAATCCGGCACACCCACTCGAAGTGGCGAATCTTCGCGATCGCCATAGGGTGCACCTCGGTCAGGTGTACACCGTGCCTCTCCAGGACACGGTACACAAACTTTGTCAAAGGGAACCTAAGATTCCCATAGACAAAGAATGCGGCATATACCCCGATCTTGCCTCTGGGGGCATCATACACCGTCTGATGAGGTTCAGGAAACTCAGGCTCGAGAGACTCGAGCATGAACTTCCTGACGATGTACTGATATAGATTGACAGGCAGAGCACACTGGCACTCGCCAGCAGTACTCTTGTCATCCTTGTCGGACGTGGATGACGGGTGCTCAGCGTGCACCCCAGCCTCCTGAGCTGTAGCCTCAAAGTCGTAAGCAGAAGACATTTTGCAGGTATGAAAAAGAGAACGATTTCAAGAGAATGCTCGACTGAAAAGGTGAGTATTCGCCGGAAATCGTTTTGAAGATGAAGAGAAAAGTGAAAGTGTGGATTACAAAGGACCCTCTCCCCCTTTATATACTAATCGCAATTACAAAGGACCCTCTCCCCCATAACTTCCTGCACGTCCTGACACTGTCAGAAGAAACCGTCGGACGACGTTTCAATAGTTTGGACTGTTCTTATCCTTTCACCAACTCTTCGAATTTCAAAATTTCAAAAAGATTCAAAAGCGGGAAAATACCCCTTACCTTGGCAACCAAGTAACTATAAGACAGGTGCGAGTAAAGTGTTAAGGCAAAACCCTTCACGTACTTAGCACCCGCAGGGAATTGACGCCAGGAATACCTTGGAAGTAAAGTAACCGTAAGACGAGTGCGGGTACAGTGTCAAGGCAAAACCCTTCACATACTTAGCACTCCGCAGGGAATTCAAACCAGGAAGGATCTTCTGGGCCATGCTTGCGGAAACGGGAATAACATCCCCGCATGGCGGGAACGTCGAGAACTATATTGTTTGAAACTCCAAGATGTAATTGGTGGTTTTAACATAATTGATCACTATGTTGAAAACTACCAAAACCCCATGGAGAATCCACACAAGTGGGACTCAACACTCCTGACTTGTGAGGAGGTTACAGACCTACCCGCTTCATACCCAAAGATCAAGCAGAAAAGTCGGGAATTTCTGCGTGACATTAGGAAAACCGCGGGAAGAATCCCCACGGAAAACCTTAAAACTAAAAACCCTTTTCAAAACCCCTTGCTAGTCCAAAAGTTCACCTCACTTATTAATAATTCATGAGAAGAACATTGGACTGGGGGGGACTTGAAGAGGTAGGTCCCAGCAGAGCCCAGTTGGACCCGCAAGACTCACCTTGAACAGGGACGTCTGCGCAACGACCAACTGCTTCCGCAGGACCCACCATGCTTAGAGAAGACCTTACGCGCAGTATGCCAGCTGTACCAGCATGGAAAGCCTCCCAATGGTGAAGTACCCCGCTTGTTCCCGCAGTTGCGGATACAAGCCATCAGGGAAGGCTACCTGCACTGATAGCAAGGCTACACGCACAAAGCACTATTGCTACTTCAGTAGTCACCTGAAGGAATGAGCATGGCGGAAATACTCCCGCCCAAATGAGCCAGTCCGTATGCTTCTGGAAGATCTTTTGTACTATACCTACCAAGGTATGGGCAAAACAGACGATCTGACCAGAGCAGCCCATGAACCAATCACAGGGTGACAGCTCATCGACAACAGTACGAGGAGGAGCACCCTCTAGTACTGATTGTCACTATTAGCCGCTGCCTACTCACCAACCCTTACTGTGGGACGTGCGCAGCCTACAGTTGGTGGAACAGTGCATAGCCGGCAGTAAAGGAACAGTATACAGCCGACCTTGTCACTGTCGGCCGCAGCCTATCCACCAACCAGCATGGCTTGTGCGTAGCCCACTGTTGGTAGAACAGGAATACTATTCAGCCGGCTGTACCTTCTAGGAAACCTACATTCGGCTATAAATACTCCAACACCTTGGAATGGTAAGGACATCATCTGATATCTCATTATCTTATCTTATCTAGCAATCTCTTAATATACACTTATATTCAGAGCAATCTAGTCTGATTCTCACGCCGGAGGGTGGTCACAAGGAGGAACCCCCCCCCCCCTTCTCAGTGACGAGCTTACGGTGTCTGTTTTGCAGGTCACCTGAAGAACAACCTTCTCTGCTGGACCTCATCCTCGTGGGAAACATTACTTAACCCCCAGATTATCCGTAATCTGCCCTGGGTCACTTAGTGTTTCTTCACTCACGCTTCTCTACTGAAGTAGAATATCGAGCTATGGCGGCCACTGTTAGCGAGATTCTTTGTATGAGATGGCTTTTAAAGGAACTTCTAATCCCCCCATCAGATTAACACAACTGTTTTGTGATAACCATGCAGCCCGACATATTGCCAACAACCCGATATTCCATGAGCGAACTAAACACGTTGAGATGGATTGCCATTTTGTTAAGGAGCGTGTGGAGTCCAAAGAGATCAAGCCCATGAACATTGACACCAAGCTACAAATCGCTGGCATTCTCACCAAGCCTTTGGGTTCATAGCAATTCATACCTTACGTGACAAATTGGACATTCAAGACCTCCATGCTTCAATTTGTGACGGTCATCTTAATTTGTCCTCCTTATATGTTTCCTTTCTATAGATATTTCCTTGTTATATTTTTGTTTTATTTAGACCTAATTATGTGGCTTGATTCGTGCTCCTTGGTTTTATATAACTAGGCTATCATTGTACCCATCAACATGATTAATAAAAAAATTATTCTCCGATCAACCATAGCAAATTTATTATTCTCTCTCAAAAATCGGTTTCAAACTGTGTTGGATGAAACCCGATTTGACTTTTGTTGACTCATCATGAATATGTTTTTAACTCGTACCGGTTTATGCCCAGAACCTAATTTGCGCACCTCTACAATCAGTTATTATTGATATAAGATCATACATATTTAAATATGCTATCCAAATCCCAAAAACATAAGGCCCCGTTTAAAAGTTTTTTATTTATATATTTTTTTCTTGACAAATTATAAAAATTAAATTTGACTCGTATATTAATACCATGCAAATGGCCTGGTGGTTGCATGGCCTTCGTTCATCCTTTATTTGACCTTGCTGACCCGTGTTAGAGTTTCCTTGAGCACATTTTTCTTCATTTTGTTTCTTATTGTTTTAGCTGGTCATTTTTTTTCTATATATTTCTCATTCTAGCATGCTTTTTATTGTATTTGTTTTTCATTTGCAATTAGAGCTAAATAATATATATATATATATATATATATATATATATATATATATATATATATATATATATATCGCACCCACTTTTTAAACCAAAGTTTAAATTTTATGATACATAAGAAGATGTTTAACTAATGTAATACCATATTTGTTTTATGTATATTTGTGTTATAAAAGGTTTTGAACTGTTAGTCCCAAATCTGAATAAATAAGTAGGGTTTTACAACAATAAAATTGAAAAAGGCCTCAAACTTTTTTTTTGCTTTGAGACTTCAAAAATGTTGAACCGGAGTATGCTTATACCTACACTTCTAACATATTTCATTTCCTTAAGATTGCAGTTATTTCGGTATTATTGCTATTAATTTTTTTTATCTTTTTTTTACAAGTTCCAATTTATTAAAACAAAACATGTGAATCAAACATCCGTTTTTATAGATTGAGTATAGCTGATATGCTCTACCCATATGGGCTATCCTCTTATGAGCTATCCGCTTATAGGCTTGGTTCATATGGCATGGCCGGATGAGAAATAGAAATCCTTCGTATAAGCCTATAAGGTAAAAATTAAATAAAGACGTTTTATGTTTTAAGTGATTAAGCAATTAAATTGATATATGTGTTATCTTTAAAAGTTACACGGATGATACATGTGTTTTGCTAAAATTTCACATTTCGTATCTAACTATTACAAATTACGGACGTTGCTATACTATTCACTCAAGTCGTCACGATTTTGCACTTGAGATTGATGGACATTAAATTGCTTCAACAAATACTTGAACATGAGAGCCTTTTCTATCTCTTCCTTTTCAAGCCATTCAGTAGGGGTGATAACCCTTGTTAATAATATATTTATTTAGTAGTCCTTGCATGTAAACTATAGTATTTACATGCAAGTCCTTGCATGTATTTTTGTCACCTATTCATGTAATTATTATTTACCAAGAGCCCCACATTATAAATAGAGTGGCTCTCTTCTTATATATTGATCAAGTTATCAATAACATACCAGTCTCTTTTACATGGTATCAGAGCTATAGCTCTCGATCCAAACCCTAGCCGCCTGATCCGAACCGAATCTGAAACGAGTTCCGGTCTCGTTGAACCTCCTGCTCAGTCACGAAATCTTTTTTCGAGACACCTCCTACCATCACCGCCGCCATCATCGTGATCAGAAAACCTCAACTCACCTTACCTGAAAATCCGCCGCCGCACGAGCCCCCATGCACCACCGCTTCTCCGCCACTACCGCCCACGCGTCGGCGAGTGACAGCGCGTGACCAACTTTTCGACCACCAGAGTTTTTTCTAGATTTCTTATTTTTTTACCCCTAAACCTCCCTATGTTGTTGGTTTTTCGATTCGGGCACTTTTACATTTCTGTCCCAGCTCGTGTGTTCGTTCTTGCTCGGTGTTCGAATCTTCAGCTTCAATGGCCAACAACAAGACTCCAGAAAATCAGATTGCTCCAGGAATCATCAACTACTCTGTTGTCCTACGCATTCCCGTCAAGCTTGACTCAAAAAATGGGGTTCGTGGAGTCTCTTTGTCCAAAAAAGGTCTTACTAGTGTGGACAAAGATGACCATCTCACTAAGCTACCTCCTGATCCAATTACCCGGGAGTGGCGTATTGATGACAGTGGAATACAAATGGCACTATGGAATGCCATAGAACCACAAATTCTTACTATTGCCCAAAAACTTTTCTACCGTGAAGAAGATGTGGGATCACCTTTGTTCATCCTTTTTGGCTCAAGAGTCTCTATCTCATGCATATTCTGTGATCCAGGCCTATGGCAGAGCTAAACAAGGAGATTCTACATTCCCAACTACTTTACACGATTTTGTAAACTCCGGGATGAGCTTCGTGTTGCATATCCACCTACTACTGATTTGCAGGTCCAGGAGGAGCGAAACACCAAGATGGATGTCATGACCTTCATTGCCGGTATATCACCCAAGTTTTCGAGCGCCCAACCTTTACTGTTGAGTAACCCTTCGGCTACATCCTCCGTTGAATCAACTTATCACCTGTTACGGGAGATGTATGGTCACGATGCAACTCCTACTGACACATCAGCTATGTATACCTCTACTAGTAAAGGTGTTGGTCGAAGTTCTCATACGACCCACAAAAAGGGTATTGGACGGGATAATGGTCTTGTCTGTCACTATTGCAAGGAGCCTGGTCACACTAAATGGGATTGCCCAAATCGTCCCCTAGGAAGCCAGCCACCTCCTCGTCCCAAAGCTCACTTGGCCACCACTGGTGAGGCTTCAGATCCGGTCGCTACTCCGGCTGCTACTCCGGCCTACACATTTAGTGAAGAAGACTATTGTCGAATCCAGCATCTTCTGAGCTCTCAGACACCTGCCCCCACACCACGCGCCAATACGGCCAATTCAGGTACATTTCCTAGTCTCACTTCATCTTGGGTTATTGATTCAGGTGCTACTCATCACATGACTGGGAACCCTGATATCCTTTCCAGTCTACACAAAGTTTCCCACCAACCAGTTCGACTTGCTGATGGATCTTCTTGCCCGGTTCTTGGCATTGGATCCATTATCAATTCATCAAACCTAAACCTCTCATCTATTCTGTTTGTTCCTAAATTTCCCGATAGCCTTTGTTTCGTGAGCCACCAACTTACTAAACAAAATAATTGCTCTGCTAAGTTTTATCCTACTCATTGTATCTTTCAGAAGCTGGGGACGAACCGACTGATTGACACAGGTTTTGAATGAGGAGGTCTCTACCGCTTAACCTTCCCGTCACGTCCTGCAGCAAACACTTGCGATTCAAGAGTCAAAGAGGACCACTGCCGGTTAAGTCACCCCTCTACAGCGGTTCTGAAGCAAATGAGACCAGATTTACCATTTTCGTCTTTTAATTTTCATTGTGAGTCGTGTCAACTTCGTAAACACCAGGCGTCCCTATCCCCATAGAGTGTCTAATCGAGTCAGTTTTTGTTTTGAACTTTTGCATTTTGATGTATGGGGTCCTTGCCCTACTAAATCTACATTGGGTTTTGAATATTTTGTTACATTTATTGATGACTATTCTCGTGTTACTTGGGTTTATTTATTGAAATCTCGTAGTGAAGTATTTTCCACCTTTCGTGAATTTCATGCTTATGTTCAAAATCAGTTTAACACATCAATTAAGACTCTACGATCTGATAATGCAAAAGAATATTTTTCTGCCAAATTCTCTTCGTACTTAAACACCCATGGCATTATTCATGAATCCTCGTGTGCATATACATCCCAACAAAATGGTGTCTCTGAACGCAAGAATCGTCACCTATTGGATGTTGCTCGCACAATTATGTTTCAATTTCGTGTTCCACATCGCTTGTGGGGGCGCCGTTCTCACTGCCACATATCTGATTAGCTGTATGCCCACACCCGTTCTTCATAATAAAACACCATTCTCTAGCCTTTTTCCTATAGGCACTCCATTTCCTCTCGCACATAAAGTCTTTGGTTGTCTTGCCTATGTTCATGATCATCGTCCGAAGGCCACTAAACTTGACCCCCGAGCTATCCGTTGTGTTTTTCTTGGTTACTCACGGGTGCTATAGCGCATCCCTTCACCGGTACTTTACTAGTGCCGATGTCACCTTTCATGAGTCATATCCCTACTTTCTTGAGCCTTCCACTCCTGTTTCTGACCCTTTCCCCGACCTTGATCTAACCACCTCCACCTTCATCCTCACCTTTCCTATGCCCAGTGTACCAGATCCCCCGGTCTTCACTGCTTCTGATCCTGCTCCCACGGGTCCACCGACATAACCTCCACCCTTACTTTTCACATATAGTCGTCAACATCGTAATCACTCGTCACAGCCTCCTGATTCCCATCCGAACCATGATATGTCCTCAGTTCCTCCCCCTCTTCTGAGACCAACCTCCCATCTCCTACGCCCGAACCCTCACCACCCACTCCCGAACCCACTCCTACCTCCACTACACCATATGATCCTCTAGGTGCTCCTTTTCCCGATATACCTATCGCCTTTCACAAGAACCTTGAAGTTTCACCCGTTACCCGGTTCAGGATTATGTTGCATATTCTCACTTGTCCCCTGAATAGCATGCCTACACCACTACCCTTGATTCCTACCCAATTCCCAGAAATGTGTTGACAGCTCTTGCTCATCCAGGATGGAGGCATGCTATAGAGGAGGAAATTGGGGCTCTTAGATCCAATCATACATGGGATCTTGAAACGCTTCCTGTTTAAGGGAAGCGTGTTGTTGGTTGTCGCTGGGTATTATGACATTCGTGACAAAACCGGATACACCTTAGTACTTACAAACTCGAATAAGCGTTTAAGCGCTTATTGCGTAACGAACAATTGAATAACCGAGCGGGTCTGGTTTTGACCCAGATATCCTGGGGGGCATCTAGAAGAGATATATGTCTATTATAAGCCAACATGTTGATATTAAGGCCTTAGAATGATAGCAAACCAGTTAAACAAAAACATGCTTGTTTAGCTACCCACTATGGATTTAAACACAAAAGATAGTTCCGAAACAAGCATTGTATCATCTGTTAAACTGAAAAAGATCTACCAAAACCTTTTTGGGAATGTTTTAAGCGATCCGTGAAAATATTTTCGATTTTTACAAACAAACAGTATGTTTTTACAATTTTACACAAAAATGGCCGAAAAACGAGTGTTTTCGCACTGTTTGTTGTACCCGATATATTTTTCTCGCCAAAAACCGAACCCGAAATAAATTTGGACACGGCATTTCGCGTTCGGACACGCAAATCGAGAAAATTGGCCAAAAATGGGCCAAGGGGGAGGCCCAATAACTTGCGGCCGCCACCCTTGACTCCATTTCGTTTTCCATATTTCAGATATATATATAGCTTATGTTTAAAGATAACTTTGCAAAAATATCCAAGTCCTAGCTGCTTATAACTCAGGTCTTCCGTATTCCAGCAAAAAACTTGAAGGTAAGACTTAAATTTGATCAAAATTAGGGTTGTTTAATCATGATTAAACACATAAAAACATAGTATGATTACCAAAAATCATTTCTAGAATCACAAGAACCCGGAAACTTGGATAAGAGAGCGTAAATGAACGAAAACCGCAAAGGTAATGCCGAAATGTTCGATTACGGGCTGTTTAGGATGCGATTGTGATGTGCATATTGTTAGCTCATGAATTTTTTTCAGGGACATCGGGACCATATAATTGAGTCAATGTTCAAAATTTGGTAATTTTTCGACCATCCAAGAATATTTGGCGAATTTATTACCGAATTAGGGCGTTTATTTAGGAAAAATAGTTAAAATGCTTGAAAATTTTTTGAATTTTTGTGGGGAACACAGATTTGATATGTAATTATCACATATGAAATTTGGGGTCATTTGGAAAACCCTAGGTATATTTGGTGCATTTGCGTTTATTCGGATTTTCATAACCGTTTTCGGCTCGAAAAGGCTTTTTGGCATGATTTTTAGCTTTTGGAAAATTTCCAGATTGGTTTGTGAAGTATTCTGATCACTCAGGAATTTTGGCGGATTTTTCGGAAATCATTTGGTATAAATGGATGATTTTCGGGCTAAATATAGCATATAAAATGATTTTTTATAAATTTATAAATCAGCAAATAATTCCAGAAATATTTTTATGAAAATCTAAATATTTTATTTGATAAGTGTCTAAATTTTCATCTTCTTATGATTAGCGGATAATTAATTATGCTAGTTTGAAGATTAAATAAATTCAATTATAACGAAAACCCGCAAGTTCGTGATTAACGAACCCGTTGGAATATCAGAACCTCAAAAATGATCAAGAAGCATATTTTCGGATTAATTATGTAAAAACGAACTTTTTATGAGAAACCCGGACAATTTGGGTAGATTGTGCGCATTTTTCTCCAACTCAAACTGAATAAACGGAAACGAGCCCCGTGGCAAATCTAGACCCCTAAATTGTGATTTTTCTTTATAACTTAATCATTTCATCAACCAACACGTTTACCCAAGTTTACATTCCCATAATTGGCCCAGCGGGTGAAACGAGGAAACTGAGTCAAGTTCGATTTTAAACATTAGACATTAAACAACATCACAATCTAAGCCTATTGAGACTTTCTGGGCGTTACAGCCACACCCTGACTAGCTATACAGCCCAGCTTAGTGTAAAGATTATAATAATATTAAAATATTAATATTATTATAATCATGACTATAGGGACTAAGTGATAGCAAGGGAAACGAACCCTGAGCTGACCTCGCACTGAGTGCCTACAAAACAGTGAGTTTCATGACCCTCTTTTCAAACTGTTTATGAATGTTTTGGGGTGAAAAGTATAGTTACATACGTTATCTATCTGGAAATGATTCAGGACATAAATCACCTGAACATTTACATACAAAAAGTCCCTACAAACATAACGATTGATTATTTGTGAATGAATGATGAATAATATTGTTGAATGGTAAATTAAGGGGACATGATACGAATACCAAAACATAATGAAATTACACATGACAAAACGTTTATACAAATACGCTGTGTACTGTTAAACATAACAAGTTGGGGGAATAACGTGGTCTGTAATGGCCATGGGCGAATAACGCTGTCTGTAACGGCCATGGGTAAATAACGTGGTCTGTAACGACCATGGGGCTATTGTGGGCGGAAGGGGGGCCACAATAGTATCAAACTAAAGTTGAGTATGGCCTATGAGCCAAGTTCTGCTACAACTTATAAATTAAAGTTGAGTATGGCCTATGAGCCAAGTTCTGCTGCAACTTATAAACTAAAGTTGAGTATGGCCTATGAGCCAAGTTCTGCTGCAACTTATTAAACGAACTAACTTGATTATGACATGAATGCTAAGAAAATATTATGATTATATATGTTGTGGGCGGAAAGGGGGCCAAAGTGATTAGTAATACGTGATAAATACTATATATATGTGTGTGTGTATTGTGTATATATATATATACATACTATGTGGATAGGCGTAGGAAATTCTATGTGTAGAAAATAATAATTGTTTGTATATACAATGTGTAATGTTTGAGTTTACGTGAAACCATTATGTTCAGAAGAGGGACCATAGTGGTGATTTTACGTGGAACCGTTGTGGGTGGAAAGGGGGCCACAGTGGTTCATTTTATTTGGAAAATGAAGGCACAAAGTACGAATGAGCAGTCACGATTTTGTCGTAGTTTCAAACTCTATCATAAACTTATACACATACATATCAGTATACAAAGACGTAGATATACATATATAAATGTAAATACATTTTCTTATATACGCGCGTACATACAAACTATGACTGTATGGTGCGCAGAACTGATTTCGTTAAAACTTATGAAACTCACCAACTATTCGTAGTTGACCTGTTTTAACATGCTTTTCAGGCAATCAGATATGAGAAGTAATTTCCTGTGCGTTACGTGTCTGATTGGTGATTGATGTCGTGGGCATTTGGGTTAGAAGTAAAGTAATTGAAGAACCGGTTTGATTGTATTACCTAGTTTGTAAAAGATGTTAGAACAATGTAATATATTGTAAATTAGTTAGTAATGTTTCTTTATGAACAATGTATTTGATACCAGTTGTATCTGTTGCATTTCCGTTTTACGCTTCCACAAATCGTTTAACGGGGTGTGACAGAAGTTGGTATCAGAGCCATTGGTTATAAAGGATTAGGTTATCCCTTACGATACCTATAATATAACCGTAGGCTCGATTATATCTGGGAAACTTAATAATGAGTAACGATGGATACTGATGGATGCCGAAATGAACTCGTAGGGCAAGTAATTTATTATGGTCTGGAACGTAATAATAGACTTGCTTGTACGAGGGAATTCGGGGAGAAGTCGCTGGACATACTGATAGGTAAAAATGGTAACATACGTGTATAAAGGTGACGTGGAGTATATATGCAACGTGCATACGTGCTTATCTGAAATGAGGTATATGGATACGTGTACGTACGGTACTACCGCGGTACTACCGACAATATTGAATCTTATCGTAACGAATATTATATTCGGTTATAATCAGTATTAATTCCTATTATAAGTAAAATTATATCGTACCAAAATTTATATTATATTTTATTATAATTAATATTATACCTGTTCATAACAAATAAAATATTTAAATTCTTTACTAATTAATAATACACTTTACGCTGATGTAAGCTATAAAAAAACGTTCTTTTATGACTAGTTGTTACACCAAAGGATATCGAGATCGGGTAGCTTTATGCCAAATGAGGAACCGGTGTTGCCTGTAAACGAGAATACGAGAATGTTTAAACGTGTTTAAACTAAATTTGGTGATGTGACAGAACCACAAAGGGGCTTAATATACAAGGTCCGGGAACGAACCGTGGAAGGTGTGACCTACATACAATAATTTCAAAAGAATATATATAATACTTTTCTGCTTGGATCTAATCCTATCCTATACACTCGTTTTCAAACAGTAAACTAAATAGTTTTTCGTTCGTCTCTCCACTTTCGCTTCTCGAAAACAAACGCTATTCCTAGGAAAGTACCTAGTGATGAGTCCGATTTATCAAATTATTAATATAATAACTACTTTATTGAGTCTCCAATTCTATAAACAGACCGTGACTACCAGTACATATAATATACTAACGATATTTCAAAAAGAAATATTAATAATAATAATTTCCTTTACAATTCACCAGTACAACTAACTCTAATGAACCTCTTTAACTAGCAAACTCTTCGAACCATCTATGAATGAGAACTTCCAACCTCTCCTATATTTTGCTTTTCTAATTGGTTATATAGGAGAGAACCTCATGCTCACGAATCGATGATGTGCCTGACAAGAATGGGACATGCTTACCCCAACCAGTAAATTAATACTTCTAGTAAACCCGACATACTTATGGATACCGGATGACCTGACGAATGAATATATTCAATAGTTATATTTAACGCCATCCAGAGTTCAAGTGGAATATACACGTGCATTCCCATTATAACGCCTTGACTAAATTCATAACGGGCATATGGTTACTTAAGGGAGAGGCCGACCAAAAATAATTGCCCAATGATGGGATCGTACCTAAATAATAGTCGGGAAAGTTGTAAACCGTATATAATTGTTATAATGTGTACTTGGATAGATAAGGATAGTACGTTATTGTTGTGTATAACATCTTTTCGATACTCCATGCAAGCATCTAATAGTGTGCGCTATGATGATATGGAGGACAACTTTGGCCTTTCGTTAAAATTTCTTGTCACTTGGTGGCAACTTCTGATATATACATACAGACAATGGCCTTTGTTAGGCTAAATCGATATGATATCCTTGATGTATAGACATATGGAAAAAGATGTGTAATACATATGTGCTATTTGGAATACCTGATTACTTGCTAATGTGATTCCTTTTGTGATGAGCTGTGTAGCGAACTATTATTAGTTACGGTATAATTGGTTATCATTATAGAATGGCCCTGGAGAAAACAAACATACTATTTGAGGCAGTGGTGGCCGAGATGATTGCTCGGCAACTGTGGACGATAACTCTGACAATAGCAACACGATTCGCTGCTAGCATTAACACGACAATGAATACAAATCAAATACCGAACAATAATACGGCCGCGAATACTATCTCGCCGCCCAATACTAATACAGTTGCAAATGTTATTCTCCCAACAAATACTAACATTGTCACAAATAGTACTCCCCCACTGAACACTAATGCTTATTAATACATTCCCCCACTAAATGCCATTGGAATCGGAAATCTCCTACCGAACATGAATACTGGTAGTAACAACTGTGATCCTTCACGACGAGAATATTCGTTTAAACAATCTATGTCATACAAACCTGTAAATTTTAATAGTACTAAAATATCAAATGGGATAGTAAAATGAATCGAAGCAATGGAACCTTTTATCAGAACCAGTAGTGCCCATCAAATTGTACCGTTGAGTATGCCACTTGTATATTCCTTGACCACGCCCTTACGTGGTAGAAAAACGATGATACGAATTCGGGAACAAGAAGTAATCAATCACAAGACTTGCGCAAGACTTAAAACCGTTATATTGAAACATTTTCGTCCAAGGAATGAAACCTAAAAATTTAAACAACAACCCGAGAAATTGAGAATGAAAAGTGTGGACAAATTGGAATACATAAAATGTGTTAACGATCTGGCTCGACTGGTACCATGGTTAGTAGCCCGGAAATAAGGACATTAGTTAATCCAGTTAACCACTAAACCTTTGAGAATGTCGTGACACAAGCCGGTGTGGTAGCTTTTGATTTGGTCAGAAATAGTTTGTTGAGTATACCCGGTGAAGCATCTAGTACAAAACGAACCAATTGTGAAACAGGGGTACAAGAGATACAACCAACTAAACGTGCATGCCTCACAACTTAAACTGATACTTCGATCAACTTTAATTCCAAACGAACAATATACTATGAACATTCATCAAAGTGTGGGAAGTATAATTATTATCACGTAAGAGAATGTCGAACAAATGTATGTCACAAAAGCGGGAAGGTTATACACTATGCCCGTAATTGTAAAACTATTATGAATATTATAAACCAACCAACCCAACTTTTGTAATAAGAACTACCTTTGCCCTAATTGATTCGACAACAACCAACTCACCAAAACCAACCCATAATAAGCCGTTATACTTGCTATGAGTGTGACAGTATGGGGCACGTCAATAAAAACTGCCCTGGTTTGAATCGAGTTGCAATGAGAAGACAAAACCAAGAACCAGCATCGATATCCATCTCGACTAGAGGTCGCATAATGTGATTAAATCAGATAAAGTAAGCGTAGTAACGGGTACATGCTGAGTCTAGTGTACTTTAGTTTTATTTAATGTGGGCACTAATAGATGTATCGTTTCTACAAATCTTTACCTTGGAAAAATATACCGGGTAGTAAAACAATAAATTATTATATTATAGCACCCACTAAAGGTAAAAGTATAATCATTAAACATACTGTTCAAAACTGCCCTCCCCACCTAAACAAGTAGCTATTCCCTGTCGATGTACTCCCGGTGAAAGTGAGGAGTCGTTATGTACTAGTCATGTAAAGCCCTGTTCCCGATAACCCTACTTTGGTGTTGGATTTACTCATAAACACAGTTCTAAAATCAGAGTTAATTTAAACTTTCGCGGAATAATTTAGACTTCAAACGTCACATTACAAACATTCATTCATGTCTTAACATACAAACTATCTTTTCATAACATAACATAAAATAGTCTTGACACTTCTTCATGGATGCCAGTTTCTTTAGCTCGTGCCATGTGTCCCTCCTCAAGCCAGCTGCCTCAACCTATCTGCTTGCGCGCATACTAAAAGTCAGCTATGTTGAGTGAGTTCTAGTTAATCAATTTACCATACAATACATTCCTATCCTTACTCATACGCGTCCGAAGATACGTATTCATACATTACTTTGCTATTACTTCTTTCACACATACTTTATATACATGCATACGTACTTACATACTTTCTTTCATAAAACCCTATGGTATACCATAAGCTATTCTACATTAAACATCACAGATATTGTAAGGGTCTGGTCCCTATAATCACAGATATTATAAGGGTCTGGTCCCTAACATCACAGATATTATAAGGGTCTGGTCCCTACTGCCTCGAATAACCATACATTTATCATACGTGTGTATTTTACCTGTCTCATGTATATAATAATATATATATATACATGCTCATTTATACTATCATTATATAGTAATAACATCCAATACATAGTCATACACGTATCATACATTTATAAATTAAGTAAATGTATTAAGTATCACATAAGAGTATGCACACAGTCCCGAAAACATTTTAAAGAGAAATGGGGCTAGAACTCACCTGGAGTCGATTTCTCTCGCCGTTAATAGTAATTCCCTTATTTAGTTGAGCACGGCTAACTGTTCAATACATTACGCGTGTCAATTATCTATACCACAACTACCTACATCTTAATTTATGAAACCCTCAACTAACGGAGGTCCGGGGGCAGCGCCCCTGGTAGCGGGGTCTAGGGGCGGCAGCCCCTAGCAGGGTCTAAGGGGCAGCGCCCCTGGCTGGGGTTGAGACTGTTTCGCTTCGCATGAGACTGTTTCGCTTCACATGAGACTGTTTCGCTTCGCATGGAAGCATTTCGCTTCGCATGAAACTGTTTCGCTTCGCATGGAAGCGTTTCGCTTCGCATGTGACTGTTTCGCTTCGCATGGCTAAGCGAAGCGAAATGCCTGCCTTTCTTCGCTTTTACCATTTTCAAGCCATTTTACTTCGTGGCTATTCCTCAGGACCTGATTTTTACTCTTTCCCAACCTTCGACACATTCTGACTCCATGCACCTGATCCTGAACCCATCTCTCAAAGTCTAAACACCACCTTTTTATCACAAAGTGCACCCAAGAGGTTATAACTTACCAAGTTTATATTTTTCTTACATTTCACAACCCGATCTATCATTATAACTGTTTGCATGCCGATTCTAATCACAAAACTTAACCATTTTAAACTAAAACCCACCTTTTGCTTGCGGGTTCGAGTTCAGATCTTGACAACTCGAGGATCTGGACGTGATTCTTGTTGCTTGACGATGTTAAACACGAGATTCCACCCTTCTTTGGCTAGGATTTTAAATCCGAGTGTTAGAGAGAGTGTATGTGTGTATTCTTGAGTGTGTGTGTTTGTGTGTTTGGATGAGAAAAAGAAAGGAAAAGAAGAATTGCTTGGGCTTATATAGAGGGGGTTTCACGGGTCCCACCACCCATTCCCAAATCCTACTCCCAAACACTTAACACAAGACTAACCTAACGACACACAGTTAAATAACAAAACTTTCCGTCATTTATTATTTAACAAAAAGTTGGACGTTACAAGTCAGTATGGACTAGTTAATTGAGTTCAAACGGAGGTTACATATGGAGATTGGGTGGAATTGTTAAACAATCTTAACAGTGAAAACCGATGAGATACTTTAATACGAGAACCGAAACTTGAACTTTAAGCTTTTATAGCCTCATGACCGAGTATGAATGAGGAAACGCCATTCTAAAAGTGCGGTTAAGCCAAGTACTAAAGCAAGGTGTAAAGATGTAAGGGAAGTTTATGGATGAACTGTGTGAGATAGATTTCAATCACATGTGTTGTAAAGGTGTACCCTCTGTTAAGTTAAAATGGAATATCAAAAACCTTCGGGAACATTACAATAGCTTGAAATACCTTATGGAGGGGGGAAAAATTACAATGGACCTCTTAACACTCGTTCCTAAAACGTTCTGAGAAAGAAATGTAATTTGAATGATAGTTCACTGACTGGCCTAATCCGCATACTTCCTTCTGATCTGTATCAACTGCACACCTGAAAAACCCACCTTAATCGTATCCCGACGTAGGGAGCTCATCTTAGTTATTTCAGATCGAAAAAACCACTTCACGTGTTATTCTTGGTGGGTTGTGTATGAAAATTTAGATCCCTAATCAACCTGAACACGGTCTGTAGATCTCTAACAAACAATCAAACCAAATAAACTATTCAAACATTAGAGGAAAGTGAGACCGGTAATTTCAAACCTCGTACATTAACAATCATCAAAATTTTATACAAGCTGCAATATACTACATTATACGAGCAAGAATATAACTGGCCACCTTATTGAAAATTGGCGACCCTCAAAATACAAAAATCCGAATCGATTTCGGAAACCATAGATAAAGCTCGCAATATTAAAAACAAACTGAAAACTGCTTGAGGCTAACTAGAGGACCATACCGATATGTGTGAGAAGATGACGATTCTTGAAGGGTGTTAGTTGAGTTAATGAAACCGACGAGTTAACTTAAAAAAATACATGGAACTGTACAAAATTTTCCTCGAAGGTTAACCCTGTAACGTATTAAACAAAATTATCTTATTTCCGATATTTTAAATATATCGAATTAGAATTGAGTGCCTTACTGACAAGACGAAATTAGTACCACCTGGAAACTTGTATACAACTAAACCCTATAATGGAAACCGTAAAAATGTTGAAACAGGGAAAAACAATCAGTTATGACTCAACAAAATCTCACTAAATAAAGTTCGGTGGAATCCACAACGGGGAACCAAATACATTCGTGAACAAAATAATGAATTCCAAAACAAATAATTATAAACTTTTACCCTAAAAGGGTGTAATTGGCATATGGAATTTCGGGGACGAAATTTCTTAACTGGGGGAGAATGTGACATTCGTGACAAAACCGGATACACCTTAGTACTTACAAACTCGAATAAGCGTTTAAGCGCTTATTGCGTAACGAAAAATTGAATAACCGGGCGGGTCTGGTTTTGACCCAAATATCCTGGGGGGGCATCTATAAGAGATATATGTCTATTATAAGCCAACATGTTGATATTAAGGCCTTAGAATGATAGCAAACAAGTTAAACGAAAGCATGCTTGTTTATCTACCCGCTATGGATTTAAACGCGAAAGATAGTTCCGAAAAAAGCATTGTATCATCCGTTAAACTGAAAAAGATCTACCAAAACCTTGTTGGGAATGTTTTAAGCGATCCGTGAAAATATTTTCGATTTTTACAAACAAACAGTATGTTTTTCCAATTTTACACAAAAATGGCCGAAAAACGAGTGTTTTCGCACTATTTGTTGTACCCAATATATTTTTCTCGCCAAAAACCGAACCCAAAATAAATTTGGACACGGAATTTCGCGTTCGGACACGCAAATCGAGAAAATTGGCCAAAAATGGGCCAAGGGGGAGGCCCAATAACTTGCGGCCGCCACCCTTGACTCCATTTCATTTTCCATGTTTTAGATATATATCTAGCTTATGTTTAAAGATAAATTTGCAAAAATATACATGTCCTAGCTGCTTATAACTCAGGTCTTCCGTATTCCAGCAAAAAACTTGAAGGTAAGACTTAAATTTGATCAAAATTAGGCTTGTTTAATCATGATTAAACACATAAAAACGTAGTATGATTACCAAAAATCATTTCTAACCATGCAAAAATCCTAAAAATTGTTCAAAAACATTTTTTGATCCTACACATGGTTAGGAACCTGGTTTGATAAGTTTTTTTGGCCATAAACATGGATTAGAGGGTTTAAACGACGTTTTTACGGTTCAAAAGTTCGGTTTAAAGCCCTAACCGAAACCCTAAGTTACAAGGCTTCTATGTTGATGATACATGCTTGTTTTGTGATATAGGACATGTACCTAGCTTACTTAGAAGGACAAGAACCCGGAAACTTGGATAAGAGAGAGAAAACGAACGAAAACCGCAAAGGTAATGCCGAAATGTTCGATTACGGGCTGTTTAGGATTCGATTGTGATGTGCATATTTTTATCCCGTGAATTTTTTAGGGACCTCAGGGACCATATCATTGAGTCCCTGTTCAAATTTGGTAATTTTTCGACCAACCGAGAATATTTGGCGAATTTATTACCGAATTAGGGCGTTTATTTAGGAAAAATAGTTAAAATGCTTGAAAAATTATGAATTATTGTGGGGAACACAGATTTGATATGTAGTTATCACATATAAAATGTGGGGTCATTTAGAAAACCCTAGGTATATTTGGTGCATTTGCGTTTATTCGGATTTTCATAACTGTTTTCGGCTCGAAAAGGTTTTTTTGGCATGAATGTTAGCTTTTGGAAAATTTCCAGATTGGTTTGTGAGGTATTCTGATCACTCAGGAATTTTGGCGGATTTTTCGGTAATCATTTGGTATAAATGGATGATTTTCGGGCTAAATATAGCATATAAAATGATTTTTTATAAATTTATAAATCAGCAAATAATTCCAGAAATATTTTTATTAAAATCTAAATATTTTATTTGATAAGTGTCTAAATTTTCATCTTCTTATGATTAGCGGATAATTAATTATGCTAGTTTGAAGATTAAATAAATTCAATTATAACGAAAACCCGCAAGTTCGTGATTAACGAACCTGTTGGAATATCAGAACCTCAAAAATGATCAAGAAGCATATTTTCGGATTAATTATGTAAAAACGAACTTTTTATGAGAAACCCGGACAATTTGGGTAGATTGTGCCCGTTTTTCTCCAACTCAAACTGAATAAACGGAAACGAGCCCCGTGGCAAATCTAGACCCCTAAATTGTGATTTTTATTTATAACTTAATCATTTCATCGACCAACACGTTTACCCAAGTTTACATTCCCATAAATGTTTTCCAAACGCATAAACGAACAACTTGGCCTTGCGGGTGAAACGAGGAAACTGAGCCAAGTTCGATTTTAAACATTAGACATTAAACAACATCACAATCTAAGCCTATTGAGACTTTCTGGGTGTTACAGCCACACCCTGACTAGCTATACAGCCCAGCTTAGTGTAAAGATTATAATAATATTAAAATATTAATATTATTATAATAATGACTGTAGGGACTAAGTGATAGCAAGGGAAACGAACCCTGAGCTGACCTCGCACTGAGTGCCTACAAAACAGTGAGTTTCATGACCCCTCTTTTCTAACTGTTTATGAACATTTTGGGGTGAAAAGTATAGTTACATACGTTATCTATCTGGAAATGATTCAGGACATAAATCACCTGAACATTTACATACAAAAAGTCCCTACGAACATAACGATTGATTATTTGTGAATGAATGATGAATAATATTGTTGAATGGTAAATTAAGGGGACATGATACGAATACCAAAACATAATTAAATTACACATGACAAAACGTTTATACAAATACGCTGTGTACTGTTAAACATAACAAGTTGGGGAAATAACGTGGTCTGTAATGGCCATGGGCGAATAACATGGTATGTAATGGCCATGGGCGAATAACGTGGTCTGTAACGGCCATGGGTAAATAACGTGGTCTGTAACGACCATGGGGCTGTTGTGGGCGGAAGGGGGGCCACAATAGTATCAAACTAAAGTTGAGTATGGCCTATGAGCCAAGTTCTGCTGCAACTTATAAATTAAAGTTGAGTATGGCCTATGAGCCAAGTTCTGCTGCAACTTATTAAACAAACTAACTTGATTATGACATGAATGCTAAGAAAATATTATGATTATATATGTTGTGGGCGGAAAGGGGGCCACAGTGATTAGTAATACGTGATAAATACTATATATATGTGTGTGTGTGTATTGTGTATATATATATATACATACTATGTGGATAGGCGTAGGAAATTCTATGTGTAGAAAATAATAATTGTTTGTGTATACAATGTGTAATGTTTGAGTTTACGTGAAACCATTATGGTCAGAAGAGGGACCATAGTGGTGATTTTACGTGGAACCGTTGAGGGGAGAAAGGGGGCCACAGTCGTTCATTTTATTTGGAAAATGAAGGCACAAAGTACGAATGAGCAGTCACGATTTTGTCGTAGTTTTAAACTCTATCATAAACTTATACACATACATATCAGTATACAAAGACGTAGATATACATATATAAATGTAAATACATTTTCTTATATACGCGCGTACATACAAACTATGACTGTATGGTGCGCAGAACTAATGTCGTTAAAACTTATGAAACTCACCAACTATTCGTAGTTGACCTGTTTTAACATGCTTTCCAGGTAATTAGATATGAGAAGTAATTTCTTGTGCGTTACGTGTCTGATTGGTGATTGATGTCGTGGGCAATTTGGGTTAGAAATAAAGTAATTGAAGAACCGGTTTGATTGTATCACCTAGTTTGTAAAAGATGTTAGAACGATGTAATATATTGTAAATTAGTTAGTAATGTTTCTTTATGAACAATGTATTTGATACCAGTTGTATTTGTTGCATTTCCGTTTTACGTTTCCGCAATTCATTTAACGGGGTGTGACAGGTATTCACAGTCAAACTGCACCCGGATGGCTCTTTACATCGCTTAAAGGCGTGGTTGGTTGCCAAAGGTTATTCTAAGGCATATGGCATTGATTATGATGAAACTTTCTCGCCGAATGCTAAAATGCCATCTGTCCGTATTTGCATTGCCCTTGCTGCCATTAATCATTGGCCGCTCCACCAGCTTGATGTCAAGAACGTCTTCCTTAATGGTGTTCTTGAGGAGGAGGCATATATGGAGCAACCACCCGGGTTTATTGTTGAGGACGCCTCGAAAGTTTGCAGACTATTTCGTTTTTTCTATGGTCTTAAACAGTCTCCCAGGGCATGGTTTGGTCAATTTCTAGTGTTATGGGACAGTTTGGGATGACTCATAGTGCATACGATCATTCTGTCTTCTTTAGACATCAAAAAAGGGAAAAGGATTATTGTAGTTGTTTGTGTGGATTTCATCATAATCACAGGCCATGATGAGACTGGGATCGCCGAACTCAAACAATTTCTTCAGTCTCAGTTTCAGGTAAGCGACTTGGGTCGGCTGAGGCACTTCCTTGGCATAGAGGTATCTCGCTCTCCACAAGGAATACTTCTCTCTCAACGAAAGTATGCCCTTGATATGTTGACTGAATGTGGCTTGCTAGGTTGCAAGCCAGTTGATACCCCAATGCTTCCTACAAAGAAGCTCCTCCCAAAAGAAGGGGATCCGATGAAGGATCCTGAGCGATACAGACGATTGGTTGGTAAACTTAATTATTTAACTGTCACGCGATCGGATATTTCTTTTACTGTCAGTGTTTTGAGCCAATTCATGGCTGAACAATATACCAGTCACTAGGATGCTGCTCTTCGTGTCTTAAGATATCTCAAGGCCGCACCAGGCCTTGGCATCCTATATTCTGATCAGGGTCATTGTCGAGTAGGAGCTTTCACGGAAGAAGGAGATGGTCGGATATCGGGTTTCTCAGACGCGGATTGGGCAGGTTGTCCGATTTCACGAATTTCTACTACCGGGTATTGTGTGTTCGTCGGAGGAAATCTTGTATCATGGAAAAGTAAGAAACAACACAGAGTATCTAGATCGAGCACTGAATCAGAGTATAGAGCCA
Organism: Bidens hawaiensis; assembly: GCF_021521415.1. Classification (NCBI taxonomy): domain Eukaryota; kingdom Viridiplantae; phylum Streptophyta; class Magnoliopsida; order Asterales; family Asteraceae; genus Bidens; species Bidens hawaiensis. The sequence goes on along the minus strand of NW_027491445.1, from coordinate 236,146 downwards.
TGGCAGATGTAACATCGGAAATGACATGGATTCGTCGTCTTCTCATGGAACTCGGGGTTGTTTATAAAGACTTGATGCGGCTATACTGTGACAACCAATCAGCTATACATATAGCAAAGAATCAAGTCTTTCATGAAAGAACAAAGCATATTGAGGTTGATTGTCACCTTCATCAGAGATCGGATAACTGGCACAAAAAAAGATCCTCCATCCATTAAGCCTATTCATGTTAAGACAGAATTCCAGCTTGCAGATATACTTACCAAACCGCTCCGGAAAGCCCAGATTGAGTTCATTTGTAACAAGTTGGGCATGATAAACATCTATGCTTCAACTTGAGGAGGAGTGTTAATAATATATTTATTTAGTAGTCCTTGCATGTAAACTAGTATTTACATGCAAGTCCTTGCATGTATTCTAGGCACCTATTCATATAATTATTATTTACCAAGAGCCCCCTCTCCACCATTATAAATCGAGTGGCTCTCTTCTTGTATATTCATCAAGTTATCAATAACATACCAGTCTCTTTTACAACCCTTAAGCGGGTCAAACTCCAAGAATTACTAAGAGAGGAGAGAATTCAATTTGGGATAATTTTCTACATATCTTTTTTTTTTAACATCAATTCAAAGTACATAAATGAAAAGGAAATAACTATAAAAGAAACAACTGCAACACGATCACAGGAGATCGTGATTTTCTGAATTAAAACCCTAACTACTTCATGTTGCTGCATATTGGTTCATGCCCACGTTCCATGAGACTAGGATCCTTCCACTAATCAGCATATTTCATGGGCTTCCTGATGACTCGCTTGGGCCTGTCTCTCCCTGTTGGCCCATCAACTGACTGGTTAGGCCTGCTCATATCATTGCCCACCTCTTCAAATCTGACTTCGTCCTCGAAGTTGGTAGAGAACTGAGGATAGTTGTTGTGAATGTCATCAGTTGTTTCCCATGTAGCTTCCGAGAGATCATGGCCTAACCATTTGATTAGAAGTTGATCGTGCCCTTCAATAGTTGTTCTTTTGTTGATGACAGCTTCCGGTGTGAGTACATTGTTAGGATTCTTATCGAACTAGTCAAGTGGTATGCCTTTCTAAGTTTCTTGGTTAACACTTGGTTTCAACAAAGAAACATGAAAAACCGGATGGATTCTAGCACCCTCAGGCAATTTCAAGCGATATGCAACCTGGCCAATTTTTTTTAAGACTTTGTACGGACCGAAATACCTTTTTGACAACTTCCTGTTAGCTCGCTCTTCAACTGATTGCTGACGATAATTCTTGAGCTTTAGGTATACTAGATCACCTTCCTTGAATTGTTTATCCATTCGCGACCTGTTTACTTGAACCACCATTCTCTTTTGAGCCTTGGTTAGAGCTATTTTCAGAAGTTGCAGCAGTCGTTGATGCCCAAGAAGAGAATTTTCAATGGAAGCTGTTGAGTTCTCAACAGGTTTATAGTCATGTATGGCCATGTGATCGCATCCATAAAGTGCCTTGAATGGTGTCATGTTGATGGAAGAATGATGCGATGTATTGTACCAGAACTCTGCCAAGTATAAGAAACGCTGCCAAGCACGGGGTTCATTATGGACAAATGCTCTTAAATAAGACTCCAAACAACGATTGACAACCTCGGTTTGACCGTCCGTTTGTGGGTGGTAGCCATCAGGCACCGAGTGCTTAGGTAGTGTGGCTGGGCTGTTGGTAATCTGTATCAATAATGCTTTACTTTTCGGGTCCTTCCTGTACTAGGACCTTAATTCAGCGAGCCAAGATGCTTGTGGAGTGGTTAAGTGATAAAAAGTCAACTCGTCTTGTCGGCTAAGAGCATCTGCAACTCGGTTTTCACGACCCGGTTTGAAATGTAACTCAAAATCATAACTTAACAGTTTGGTGACCCATTTGTGTTGAGTTGGGGTTTGAATTGTTTGTGTCAAGAGGTTCTTTAGGCTATGGTAATCTATGTAAGCGCGAAAACGCCGGCCAAGAAGGTATTGACGCCACTTCTTAACAGCCTCTGTGATTGCATATAATTCCCGGACGTAAGTGGATTGCTTTTGCATGGATGGGCATAACTTTTTACTAAAAAAAGACAGCGGGCGATCATGTTGGGAGAGTACTGCTCCAACCGCAATTCCCGAGGCATCAGTTCTTAAATCGAAGGGTTGTTCAAAATTGGGCAGGGCTAAGGTAATCAAGGTGGATATTGCTGATTTGAGTGATAAAAATGCATTATTTGCATCTTGGTTCCAAGAAAAGGACTTCTGCTTTAACAGGTTAGTGAGAGGTGCAGCCAATTTAGCATAATGAAGAACAAAGTGCCTATAATAACCTGTCAACCCAAGGAATGCACGAAGAGTTCTTAGTGATGTGGGTTTGGGCCATGATTGTATCGAGTCAAGCTTATCAGTTTCAGCAGCAACACCATCAGCTGAAACTGTGTGGCCCAAGAATTGGATTTCCTTAACCGCAAACATACACTTAGAAGCCTTTGCATGAAATTGGTTATGAAGTAGTGTTTGAAAACAAACCGTAAGGGCTCATAATTCCGTTGAAGGGAGGTACTGTATATGAGAATATCATCAAAGAATACTAAAACAAAACGCCTTAGAACGGGTCGAAAAAAATCATTCATTGATTCTTGGAAGGTAGACGGGGCGTTTGTTAGTTCAAATGGCATGACTAGAAATTCGTAATGGCCATCGATGGTTCTAAAGGCTGTCTTTTGTATGTCCTCTTGCGCTACCCAGATCTAGTGATAACCAGCACGTAAATCGATCTTTGAAAACACTTTTGCTCCATGCAACTCATCTAACAGTTCATCTACTGTTGGGATTGAGAAACGGTCCTTGATAGTAACCGCATTCAATGCTCGGTAGTCGACACAAAATCGCCAAGTTCCGTATTTCTTTTTCACCAATAAAACTGGCGAAGAATATGGGCTTTGGCTAGGTTGGATAACACCATCTTTGAGCATGTCAGTGATGAGGTTTGTCATTATTTGCTTTTGAAAATGGGGGTATCGGTATGGTTTGACGTTGACTGGGGGTGTCTTGGGATCAAGTGGGATGTGGTGGTCATGGAAACAGGTGGGTGGTAAAGTAGAAGGAGGATCGAACAGTTGTTTAAACTGTTGTAGCAATGTCTCAACTGAAGGGTATGGGTGTGGGACATGTGTTAAAGGTTGTGGTAGGGGTGAGGGCTGGTGATGAAAGATTAGGGTGTGTAATGAAGCTATATATTTTTAGGTGTATTGGTGCCCAGTGGCGGATGCATAGTAACAGGTGGGGTAGCCTCCGCTACCCCTCAACTTTTCGTCGGTAGTGTAAAAAAAAATCAGGTCAATTTTCGTGTTTCGTTACCCCTGAAAAAAAATAACGTTACCCCATGCGTTTTAAGCTCAACCAATTTAAAAATTCAATCCAACTAAAGCCCAAACAAAGGTGTAAAACCCAAACCAATAAAACTCATTGACCTTTAAAATAATATATGTTACACTTAAAACAAAAATGTCGGTCCTCAATTAATCAAAAACTACCACCACTGTGACCAGACACCACTACGATGCTACGGGTTGCCCTCTATAGGTCTGCCCCTCTCCTCCTCTGGTCACCTGACCAGGTGACCTCCACTGCTCCACGCTGCAGCCGAGAAGAGGTGGTTCACCGGTTCGAACCCTCTTTCACGGTTCGACCTATAGTTTCTCACTTTAGGTCTTCTTCAACTTTTAACTAAAATTATAATTATTTATATAAATTGTCAATATAGAACAATTGTAAGTTTTTTAAAATTATTCCTGAAAGTTGTTGAGGTACTTGCTTTTATTAAAGAAGATGGGGAGAGTGTGCAACGACGAACTAATACGAAAAGTATTATTAAATATTTTAAAAGTCTTGATTTTGTGTCTTATATACACTTGTTAGACGATATTTTAGTCCTCACAAATACTTTTTCAAAATATCTTTAAAAAAAAGTCAAAACTTGTTAGAAGCATCTAAGTTGATAAGTGGGACAAACCGAGCATTGAATAATCTAAGACAAAACGTGTTTGACAAGATGTTGGCTAGAATGACATTTTTTTTGTGACATAACAAGATTAAAATGTTAGATATGACGGAAAGTTATGGTAATCAACGAAACCGAGTTTTTAATACCGTTTGGATATGCAAATTCAAGAACTTGGAAATAGATTTTGTGAGGTCTTAAATAGTTTGAAAGAAAATATGTACGGTTTAAATCCTTATGATTCATTTTCTAAGTTTGACATATCGAAGATAACGGCATTTTCTGATTTGTATCCGAATGACTTTAATAATGAAGAAAGATGGTGTATTTTGGGTGATCTTACGCCCTTTTATCAAAGATGTTTTTCTAAAATGAAGCTTAAATGAAGCTTATCAAGACGGATTTGTGCAATTGAATGGGTGATGAGTATTTGAACAATGCTTTAATTTGTGCGGTTGAAAAAAAAATGCTTGATAAAGTAAAAGAAAAGGATCTGATGGCTCGATTTCAAGCTTTCAAAAACCGAAGGGGAGAAATATGCAGCCCATGTGTTCAAATTTATTTATCATCGTGCTTCTATTTTTGTTTAGTTTACATTATATGAAATATGGTTAAAAAAAAAATTTAAGCGTTACCCCTGACATTGGGTTCTAAATCCGCCACCGATTGGTGCTGACTTCGGTTCTCCACGTAACGTACATTGATTTCCATCTTTTGTAAAAGTAATCTGGGGAATACTAAAATCAGCTGTCAAGGTTCTGAGGGTACTGAGCCATTCGATTCCAAAAACAATGTCAGCCCCTTCAACAGGTAATACATAGAATGGAATTTCAAAAGGGGTCTTGTTTAGGGTGAGTTGTACGTTGGGGCAGTAACCGGCACATGTGATCGATTGACCGTTTCCAACCATAACGGAAAAGGATGGAATATGTGTTGTGGAAGGGTGAAGGAGGTTGGCTATGCGTGGTTGGATAATATTATGTGTACTGCCACAGTCGAAAAGGGTGGTAACGGGGTGACCCTTGATAAAACCGGTAAGTAATAAGGTTTTTGGAGAGATCGACTAACCCATAAAATGCTGCATCCGATAAGGATAGGAAATGAAGGTGTGAGTCTAACAGTTCTGTTTGAACGAGCACTTCTTCGGTTTCCGGTTTAGGTTCCTCGTTGTCGAGGATTAATAATAACTGTGGTGGGTTGCATTTGTGGCCACGGAAGTAACGTTCCGGACAACGAAAACACCATCCCTCGGATTTTCGCTTTTGCATTGCTTCAGCCGATAAACGGGTTACAGTAACCGGGGTGGGTGGTTTTTGTTGTTTAGGTAGCATGGGTGGTGTTTGGGGCGAGGACGAAATGGTGGTCGTTTTGGCTGGGAAAGGAAGTGTAACAGTGGTGGGTTTGGTATAAGGGTTGTATTTGGGTTTAAAAGATGAAACAGCTAGCTTTTCTTCAATTAATTTGGCTAGGCCATAGGCAGCATTAAGGTTCTGTTTGTAACACCCCGGTTCGGATGGGCTGACGTGTCATAATAAATATGGTTTCTGAACAAAAGACATAACTTTATTTATTTGCATGTCAAAGGTATAATACATTAAACAAAGCAAACTTAAGGCTAGTTTACAAACTAGCACGGTTAAAAGATATTTTATTATAATCCCGATGTTTTATTCTTCTCTCTTAATCCCGCCCAAAATAATCTGCGGTCCTGTATACAAAAATATAAATAACGGAATGAGCCAAATGCTCAGTACGGAATAATAGACTTAAACAATTAATAATTTAACGAAACATAATTTAGATTGAATTTACGGTAAATGATACTAATAAAGTAACCTTATTGTATAAATTAAATCGTATCATACGGATGTATCCATGAGCGAACATAAACGTGACAACACACAGGTAGCTACTCCTGCATATTTATCACATGAGATGGCGAGTTGGCATACCCGCTATCCATCTCCTTAATCATATTCTAGGATCGATCCATACGCCTCCTAATAGCCATATGTACCATATGTGTACTTAAGAGACGCCGTGAACTGATCTCACCGTCACGGGTGGTACACATGTTGTCGATGCCGCAACAACATGCTCGTGGGACACTCCACGAAAAGCGGCACTCAGGGTATCGGAATACAGATGATCTTATTCACATAACTCATAGCAATTATGTTATCGTAACAAATATTAGAACATGCAATAAAGATATAATTAGACATAATACTATCACATGACATGAAAGCTAAATCCAATGTTATAATCAGAATTGAAATCCAACGGATTGCAAAGTGAATTGATAATCCAAAGACGTGAGGAGTTTTTAAAATATATATGAACTCAATGGGTTTATATAAATTGAATATAAAGTAACAAGGAGTAAGAATAAGGATCCGTACCTTTATTGTTCCAAAGTAATAATAACTCGTTCATGAGCGTTTGTAACTATCTACATATAATATATCTTTGTTAATACGGGTTATAAATGTTAATTTTTCATGAAAATATTTTCAAGTAAATTTTTATATATGAATTATATCTTCTTAAGTTATTTGAAAAAAATCCATTAAAAGTTTCCGAAAGTATAAGAGTTGTATTCAATACTTTATAGACATTTATAAGCTTAAATATTTTAGTAACACGATCCTCCAAATTGTATATTTATTAAACCACCTTCGAATTCTAATACTTTTAAATGTTATAATAATAATAATAATCTATCTATAAATGTCTTACAAAATGTCTTACAAACTAGTTGTATTATTATTTTTTTATACATACGTACTAAGAGTATAACTCATATTATTATGAATAAGCTGATTTTAGTATTCTTTGTAACAGTTTTTATGATCCCTCTATATATTTGTATATAAAACTAATAATAATGTGAGTATAATTGAAGTTGAAACTATACTAACGGTCTAAAAGGGAAATAAAAATAGAAACTGCGGAGGTTCGGATTCGAACGAAAGATCACTTGTTTAAACTGTTTTGTTACTAATTGTTTCAACTAAGCCTCCCTTATTGAAGTATGGAAATAACTTTATTATACCTTGCTGCTACAGTGTTACTTCATCTTTCTTAACACTTCACCGGAGAACTAGTGGTTTAACCGGAATTTGTTTTGAGTTCTACCAGAGATTTCGGAACGAAATGAAGTGGCCGAGTATACTAGCAAGATAAAGATAGGTAGTAGAGGTGGTTTATCTTACGTTCAAGTTTAACAACCGGTGGTGATAAAAGAAAGTTTGTCGGTTAGCGTGGTTGCACCGTGACATCGCATGGTTGTTCAAGGGTGGTGGGGGTTGCTATGGAGTTGAGATGGTAAACACAACAACTATTTCAGTGTTTTGGTTCACTCCGGTTCACCGGAAAAAGGACAGTACGCCGGAAAGTTGGTTTGTCTTTCATATAATGCTTTCATATGTTTAGAATTCATGAATATGTCCTATAACCATTGAGATATGTAGTTTGGGTTGTGTGGGTTTATTTTTGGCGTATTTAGAAAATACGACTCGTCTCTGAATTTTAATTGTTATGTGAAGTCTATATTCATTTTTATACTCATTTTTATAGATAACATCCTAATTGAATGACTCATCTTTGTTGAATATATCTGCCACGTTACCATATTTAGATTTACATGGATCCTTATTATTCTTTTATATTGCTACCTATTTATGTCATCATATATTTATCAATTTGGACATAAGTTTATCAAAAGCTTACATTTTGATTAATTAGAAGTTTTCTCAACCCATGTTCAAATTTGATAATATTTTGAAAACATATTTTATTCTTTTGTGTTATATATTACGATTAACACTAAAAAGGGCGATTAAATGTTACTTTTAATAATTGTTATTTTTATTATATTTTAAAATTTTTGGTGGTGGAGTGCGATCTCAGTCTGAATGTCTGGCCGCAGCCCAAATATAAAGCAATTTTTGAGAATTTCCGTTGATACTCCGATCACAAGATTGGCCAATTTTTCGAATTCAGCGATGTAGGCACTTACCGTTGAGGTTTGCCGGAGTTTAAACAACATGGCTTGGTAGTTCTCAAATGATGAGGGACCGAAACGGAGCTCGAGGGTTTGCTTGAACTCCGGCCACCTACCAAGCAAATGGTTTGTAGATTGGTTTTTGTACCAACTCAATGTTTCTCCCATGAAATAGAAGACAGCGAGATTAACACGTTGGGGTTCGGGAATCGCATAGTATGAGAAGAAGTTGTCGGCCTGGAAAATCCAATCTAGAGGGTTGGATCCATCGAATGTGGGAAGTAAAATTTTAGGTTGGAGGTGTGGTTGCGGTGGTGGTGGCGGCGGTGGCGGTGGTGGAGGGCTACTGGAACTACTAGTGGCTGTGTCGTGTAGTTTAGCGACAGCGGTGACAAGGTTGGCAGAGAGGTCGGTTTGTTGGTTCACACGGATGAGGAGGGTGTCGTGATTTTTGGAGGATTCTGATCGCAGGAGCTTGAGTTCTTCAAGCATCAGGGTTTCTTCCATGGGGAGTGGTTCACTGCGGGGAGGCATGAGGAAGGAGGAATGAAAGCACCAATTGATAATCTTTAAGCGGGTCAAACTCCAAGAATTACTAAGAGAGGAGAGAATTCAATTTGGGACAATTTTCTGCATATCTTTTTTTTTAACATCAATTCAAAGTACATAAATGAAAAGGAAATAACTGTAAAAGAAACAACTGCAACACGATCACAGGAGATCGTGATTTACTGAATTAAAACCCTAACTACTTCATGTTGCTGCATATTGGTTCATGGACCACGTTCCATGAGACTAGGATTCTTCCACTAATCAGCATATTTCATGGGCTTCCTTATGACTCGCTTGGGCCTATCTCTCCCTATTGGCCCATCAACTGACTGGTTAGGCCTGCTCATATCAAGGGTTGTTCAGAATTTGATTCGAATTCGAAACATTCGAAATTCGAATTCGATTATTAAGATTCGAATTCGTTTTTAAAGAATTCAATTACAATTCAATTCGTATTCGAGTATAGCAATCGAATACAAATTTATGATTTATTATTTAATTCGATTAGAAATTCGAATTCATGCGTGTGTGTGTATAGGGGAGGGTTATCCTAAAAACAAATGGTTTCCTGAAAGACTATGAATAAATCATAGCCATTGGATCATGCTAATCAATTATTGAGATTTAAAATTATCAAAACTGACATAGTTTTCTATAATTGTTCTTTCACCAAAGGTTGTAATGTCACATATCAAAAATCTATTGATTTTTATCATTCATAGGAAACCTCTTATTTTTATTTGAACACTTACATATACATATATATATGTGTGTGTGGGGGGAAATGCTAGAATAAAATACAAACTTTTGTAAGAAGTGTAGGAAAAGATCTGAACCATTGGAATAAATATAATACACAAGGGTATTTTAATCCATATTCGTTTTGTTATTTTTGGAATGAGTTCATAAATTAATTACACAATTAAGGTTTATTCTCTCCACCATCATCTTTAAATATTTTCTTTTCCAGCCATCGTCCCCCAAAACACCTCTGATCCATGTACAAAATTACACACCATTAATGTCTTTCAACATCAATCATAGGGGTGAGCAGAAAACCGAATGAACCGAACCAAAACCGAATTAACCGAAAAAACCGAACCAAATCATTAACTTACGGTTAATTTTTTGTATTTTTGAAAAACCGAATTTTCGGTTTCGTTTCGGTTTTCCATTTTTAAAAAACCAAAAAAAACCAAACCGAACCGATTGATGGTGATAAAGATTATGAAGATGATGAAAACTAAGGCTAAACTTTGAAGATGAACAAGATGATAAATGAAGATTAGGACTAAACTTTTAGTGTTTTTTTATTATAACCTTGTTGAATTTTAAACTCTACGACTCAAGCAACTTTTTATTCGTATAATTTCACGTAACATGCGTCTATTTTTTGTTTTTGTATTTAATATATTTGTGGTACTCAAATACATTCTTACAAGTTTAAAGTCATCATCTTTATTTTTAAATTTTTTTGCAATGTCTACACATAATTGAAAAAAAACCCGACTATAACCGAACCGAAACGAAAAAAAAACCAAAAAACCGAAACCGAACGATTTGTATATTATAAAAACGAGGACTTCTGTTTCGGTTCCGGTTTCGGTTTTACCTAAAAACCAAACCGACCCGTGCTCAGCCATAATCAATCATCATCATCTTTTGTCCATAATCATTGTGGGGCTCGGTTAAAGGCAAGGAAAAAAAAAAGAAAAAATTGTGAAACCATAAGATCTGGATGCTAAAGTTGCGCCACATCCTAGATCTACACTCAGAACTCGGCCTGCTAGTGAATCAGTGGATAATAAAGATGTTCCGGATGTATGTTATTAACAATTTCTTATCAACTAGGTTTGTTTGATTACTTAATTGTTATCATGTTTTGTATGCATGTATGTGGCGACCTCCGATATGGTGAAGACCAGAGCTAATGGGCGTAATGATATCGTAATTGGTGACGGAGTCGAGTTTTGTAATTTTGTTGCAGGCTAATATGATTCACAAAATAATTTAATGGATGTTATGAGAAGGCTTCTCTAGAAAATAACAACATATTTTATATGTTATATTTTTTTACTTTTAGTTCATTAATGCTGCTTATTATGTTCAAGATAGTGTGATTTAGTTATTGGTGTTTTAAATTTGGATTACAATTTGGTGTTGTTTTTAATTTTTGATAATTTTGATTTAAAACACATAGTAGTATACCTTTTGATGTTCTTGATGTTGTGTTTTAAATTGGGATTAAAAACTGATAATTATAGATTAATAATGTTTCCATATATAATATAACATACTGAACGATTATGCTCCTAGAGTGTTATAAAACAAGTATAAAAATAAAACACATCCCGAAAAAACACTAAAACGAATTTTAACCATTAGATCATACAATCTAATTTCACTTCCTACACTTCTTATACACAATTCACTTCTTATTCTAGCATCACCACACACACACACACACATATGTATATATATATATAATTTTGTTTTTTAATATTTATTATTTTCTGTATTGTAAGAAAGTTAATAATATAGTTAGTCTTTGATGATGAAAGGGTTTCACAAATAAATGATATGTTATAACCCGTTTAAAAGCTATTTGGGTTTGGTAACCCATGACCCGCTTATTTTTTTACTATAAAATTATTTCTTAATTATAAATATTATCTTTTTTTAAAAAAATTGGTTATTAATGTTTAGTATATTCCTATTTTATAGGATTTTCATATAAAATATTTGGAAAGATTAATTTTTATTTTAATGAGATGTTATAACCCGCTTAAGAGTGCTCTGAGTTTGGTGAGACCCACACCCGTGAATTCGGGTCAAATGCATGAGAAGCCTTCATTTACAAATAAAGCAATCTGGTGGCTTGAGAAAATTTAGGAAGCAACCAGAGAGCTTTTAAAGATTTCGTTTATATATGTCATAGATATATAAAATTTTGGGTCAAATCCAAAAATAATAAATGTCCATTACAAAATATCAAACCCGTTAGTACATAACATTAATTTTTTATCCCATGCTATTTGTATTTTGACTTTGAACTTATTATCACATGGTATTTTAATAACTTTAATATAATATTTGTGTATTTTACAATTATCATATTGGTTTTTGAAAATTTTAACATAGGTGAACTTGAATCAAATCGGATTTATTCGAATTCGGTTTGTATTCGATTCTAATTCGAGTTTCAAATACAAATCTAATCGAATTTCGAATATAACATATAAAAAGAATATGAATTTGAATCGAATAACTCAAATTTTATTCGAATACGAATACTGGCAAAAAAGTAGATTATTGGGATTATTCGATTCAATTAACTTGAAAATTCATTATTCGATTCGATGAGCACCCCTACTATTTAGGAGGTCTTGCTCTTAGAAATGCACGCTGCTGGTGTTTTCTTTTTTTTTTTTTGGTGTTATAAGAGTATAAGATAATGCATCCATTAATGAATCCTTTATATATATATATATATATATATATATAGGATTAGGTTCATTTCAGAAGTTTTTTATTGCGAGAAGTGCGAGAAGAGATTCTAACCAATCACATAATTTCTTTTTTATTTTCTGTTTATATATATACAAGGGTATATTAGTGAAATATAAAGTATTTTATTTTGTAACTTATACTCATTAATGGTTTAATAATTAATGATAAGTTATTAGCAAATGGTAAGTTACAAACTATTATTATTTTTTATTTCATATAAAATTTGAACCATTGGAATCTATTTAATCTAAAATCATTTTATTCTAAAAATGGCTAATTATTATTATTATTATTATTATTATTATTATTATTATTTGATCTAATGTAATGTAGATGTAGCTACGTAATATGATGTAAGCACACTTTAAAATGTTGTGTAGTTAGAATTAGTGTAGTGTAGACATATCTAATGTAGTGTAGGCACACTTTTAATTTTGTGTAGTCATAGTTAATGTAGTGTAGACATATCTAATATAGTGTAGACAAAACTAATTTTGTGTAGGTAAAACTAACATAGTGTAGGCAAAACTAATGTTGGGTAGACATATCTAATTTAGTGTAGACAAAACTAATGTTGTGTATGTACACTTTCAAATGGTTGTGTTGTCATAACTAGCATAATGTAGACATATCTAATGTAACGTTGGTAAAATGTAGTGTATGAACACTTATTAATGTTGTGTAGTTATTACTAATGTAGTATCTAATATAGTGTAGGCAAAACTAATGCTGTGTAGGAATAAGTTGGTTTATATAATAAAGTGTTGGCAAAACAAATAAAAATAGGCTTACTTCAATATATTGTATGTGCTATATAAACAAATCCGTAATATACAATGTAATGTTGCAAAATTTATGTGTTTTATGAACAAATTCTAAAAACAAATAAACAACTTACACAAACATAAAAAAAATCATAATTTTAATGACAAAAATAAAATAGTATTAACTCTTTTAATGAGCATTAAATGGGCACAAAAACGTAACCACTAAAAGCATTAGAATATGGTTTAATGATTCACACACCACAAAAGACATATCTAGCCTTTTTATTAAATTATATTTCATAAATATGTGTTTTTAATTAAGAATTTACCATTTATAATATAGACCACTGATTAAACACAATCAATGGTTCAGATTCATTTCTCGCACTTCTCGCTATAATATCACTTCTCGCATTATCCTTCCCCTATATATATATATATATATATAGAGAGAGAGAGAGAGAGAGTAAGGATCCTAAGAGAACCCTTTGCAAATTGAGAACTTTGAGAATCATTTTAGACCATTAAAAAAAATATCTAAAAAAATATTTAAAAAATTATAAAATAAAAAAATGAAAAGTATAAAAAAGTAAAAAAACCAAAATTCTTATATTTCATTCCACTTTCATAAAAAAATCGTATTTTACCTATACACATGTGTATAATTTCATTTAACTCTAGTTACGTAATGTATACACATATACATTATCATTTACCTTAAATTATACATATGTGTATAAAAAAACATGTGTGTACATATATGTACATATTATACATATGTATAATTTAGCTAAATAGAGAATTCTTTTTATGAAATCGGGATGGTAAATAAGAATTTTGTTTTTTTTTTTTACTTTTTTTTATTTTTGTGTTTTATACATATACATATCTCACTATTCTAATAAATAAGTACTACTATATGCCACTTGTCATCTTTTTAGCAACTTTCACAAATTTTATCCCATTTTCAAAAAATGGTATCTCATTCGGTTCAACCCGCCCCATTAATACTAACCGGATCCATTTTTTAATTCTTTCTTTCTTTTCATCAAACCCTAATTCCAATTCATATCCAACAGCCGTTCCTCTCTTCCGTAGCCACCTACGCCATCGCCATCGCCGTTCCTATGTTCCTCTCTTCCACCTTCGTCGATTTTAACCCATTATCAATCTCTCTTAAAATCTCGCCACCACTGTCGCCTCCTTCAGCGCCACCGTTGTCGCCTACATTTAAATTGATTAACCTGCTGTTTGGATTTGGAATTGGAGTCTCATTGGAATGGTGATGGGAATCGATGAAGTTATCCTTATTCAATATATGAATTGAGTGAGTGGTGCGTCAACGGGTGGGTTGGAGTCTCATTAGTCTTTATCATTGTTTATTATATCATTGTAACCCTTAAAGTTATCCTTATTCAAAATCCAATCATAAACTTATATTTTAATTTAAACTATCCATATGCAGCTTCGTAATGAGAGAGGGGACTTGGAGGCATATTTTTTGATGATTTAAATCACTATGATTAAGAAATGCTTCTCTCCTTTGCAACTGGTAATGAGTCAAATTGGTACTTTTAATTGCGAGTTGGGTTGGATTAACTTTATTAGTCGAGTTTAGTGTGATTTGGTTATTTGACTTGAAACTAATTGTTGCAGCAAATTGACTGTGTTTGTAACCGGTTTAGGTGCACAAGATTTAGCTCCAATGACCTTAGTTTTATCACTTTGCTACGCTCTAGATACAAGGTTAAGTTCAGCCCCGATAAGGTAACTATTGTTTTCATTCAATGAGATATGAATAGTATGGTACTTGTATGCATATGATTTTAAAAGTGCTTTAATGTTTTATTAATATGATTGTCTATTAGGCTATGAGACTACTGTGAATGAGAAATGGATTTGAACGGATACTCGGACGAAGATCCTGACTGAGAATGGGATAGTGACTACGATTGCTGGCATGTTTGGATTTGGAATTGGAGTCTCATTGGAATGTTGATGGGATATTATTTCTTCATCTACTTCCACCCTACTTGTTGAGGTAATTTTAATATTGTTGTTAATCAATATAGATTATAGTAAGATTATTATTATTATTATTATTATTATTATTAGTATTATTATTATTATTAGTCGAGTTTAGTGTGATTTGGTTACCCGATGACTTGATTGCTTTCTTCATGTGTCTATGCCATCATACGTTGCATTTATAACATGAACTAGATATAGGAATATGCTTCTTTTTACATGCTATATTGTTTCAGGTGATCCTTTGCTAATCTTAGTACTCTCTTTAGTGATCAAACTGAATATTATAGGATAAATTGATAAGTTGTTGCTTTGGCCACGTCTCTATGTTACCATACATTGCATTTATAACATGAATTTAGATTTTATATTTAATTGTAATTTGTAATTTTATTTTTCCTTGATATTAGTAAAAAATGATACAATGATGCTATGAAACAATGATGACGTTCCTAATAATATTTAAGTTGACAGTTGACACTATAAATCTGAAGGTATGCGCCACAATGAGTTATTAAATCACATGTGAACTAAAGAGTATACATTTATTAAATTGATAATGCTTTATGCAAGTTTAATGTCTACATAAAGGTTTTTTTTTTTCATTTATATTGACATCCTATTAATTTAGCATGTTATGTGCATATAATTCCGATTTCTTTCCAATATAAACTTTCAAGAAATTCCTTATTAATTCAATGACCAATTATGCTAAATATACTTTCCAATTTAAAATTTTAAACTTTCTAAATTATCTTTACGGGTTTTTCAATTTATTTACAGAATTATATGGAAAGATTGAGTCAATTCAAATAAAATTTTCAACTACTTCTTAAATTATCACCTAATTTTACGTAATTAGTATTTAAATTTCAAAACATTTATAAGTTTTTAAATATTTTTATATTATTATTATGATTATAATTATAATTATAATAATAATTATTATTATTATTATTATATTGTGTGTGTAATGTTAGATAATGTTGGATCTTTATAAAGTTATGTTTAGTTTTATAGTTATAAAGCTATTGTTATGTTAAATACATGATGGGCCCGATTTTTATTTTAGATTACTTTGTCAAGTTTAAAGCTTTTAGTTTCAAATGTAGTGTTTTTAATAATTGTTTGAATCTTAGTTTTGATATTAATTGTGAAAGTTTGCAGCTTTTTTGTTTGATTAATTTTTTTCTTTTAGAAATAGTTAAATTATCATGAAGAATTTTCACTAATAAAATTTTTAAAACTTTATGCAAGTTTAATGGCTACATAAAGGGGTTTTTTTTTTCATTTATATTGACACTAGGTTATGTACCCATGTCTTACATGGGTTTGGCAACTTAAATTCTCTAAGTGATAACTTTTGATAAATAAAGTTAAGTAATACATTAAATAAGTATGAAGTTAAATTACAACTACTATTCACAATCTTAAAAATAAATCATAATTCTCTAAATACTTCTTTCGATACAGCATTAAACGATACACTAAAAATATGGTAACAACTAAAGTAAAATAGAATTATGAGAGCATAAACGGTACATACGAACCAGTCATCAATAGAAGAAGGCTTTAGATCATTCGAAAAATGTGTGGTAAAAGAGAATCAATAGGGTTTGATCGTCAATATATGGATAGAAAGAAAAAGATTACGGTTACAGGGGAAAAGAAGGTGGTTGGGTTCAGTTAATCATTCACGTGTTTTAACAATGAACCCGCTAAGTAAGTTTTAAGAGTTAAAATGTTTAATATATATGTAAATATTTTCTTATATATAAAAAACGATATAATTTATATTAGACAAGTTAAATAATGAAAATGTTCAGTTAAAAAAATGTTTTATAAACAAACCTAACGTTTTTAATAATAAAATACACTTTGTAAAAGCAATTAGAGAAACCATTAAACAAAAAAATTATATAAAAAAAACTTAAAAAATATATAATTAATGCATAATTAATATGAGAGAGAGGCGGGAAAAAAGAGTAAAAATGCATAAGAGAATGTCATGTGGCAAAATGAAACTTTTAGGTAGCGTTTGGTACGCAGAAATGACAATAGGAATGGAATGATTCATTACGTAGGAATGAAAAAAGTGGTGTTTGGTTGCTCAATAGAATGGAATCATCCATTACACATGGAATCTCATTCCATCAAATCCATTCCTTCCCACCCCCTTCTTTTATTTCATTCCATTCCTCCTTCACCCTACTTTCTCAACAACACCATCACCTAACAACCATTACCACCACTACCATCGGCACTACCACCAACTCCCCCGACACCACCACCGCTGCCACCACCATCGCCACCGCTGCCACCATTTTCGTCACCGTCGCTACCACTGTCGCCATTGTAGGGGTCTTTTTTTTTTTTGGTTTAAAAAGTATTCACTTTTATGAGATAGAAATGTTTTTATTATTTCTATTTCATTTCTACAATTTTTTTAGATACCAAACAATAAAATGTAATAAATGATTTTATTCCTATAGGTTAACCAAACAAGGAAAATGAATGGCAATGATCCATTTTATTCCCCTGTCCATTGCATTCCTTCTTCTATTCCATTCCCCCTTCATTCCATTACCTACAACCAAACATACCCTTATTTATTATATAGTATAGAGAGTTGAGTTATTCTACAAATGCCAACAAAAATGAAAAGTGTGAGAAGACATAGTTGATTGACATGTGTCAAGTGGGGACCAAAGCTAAAGGGTAAAAAAGTAATAGTACATGCTTTCTCTCTCCACATGCAAGTCACATGTCAATTCCTCCATCATTTTAAAACGTCCATAACTTTTTCATACAACATTATTTTTTTTTAAATTCCACCATAATAACAAGCGTTTTTTTTCTTTAATATGAGTATCACTTTGTTATATACAAATGTTAAAAAAATTACGTCATTATATCATTGTGTCTTTCTGTTTGTTATTGTATTTTTATCGTCATTGTGTCTTTCAAATCATCATTGTGTTTTTTTAAATGCTAATAATATGGTTGTGTAATAATAATACGTAAATATAATGATAAAATAAAAACAAATTACCTAATACATAAAACACAATGATGAATACATATTACACGATTACATGAAACGTAATACACAATTATGAATACATATAACACAATGACCAAAAATGTAAAACACATTGGTGAATACATATAACACAATGACCTGAAACGTAAAACACAATGGAAACTACATATTACACAATGGCATGAACGTAATACACAATGGTTGAAACACAATGATAAGTAGTAAGACACATGATGAGCACAAAGACACAATGACAAACAAAAAGACACAATGACGTAATCTTTGTTTTAATTGCTATCTTTAATATGACTATCAATTAATAACACAATTACCAAAATCTATAACACAATACATAGAAAAACCCAATTAAAAATCATAATTGAACAATCAATAACATAATATAAAAAACCCACTAATTTTTTTTTATATAACAATATGGTACTCATATTAAAGATAAAAAAACGCTTATTTTTATGGTGTAATTATTTTAAAAAAATAATGTTGCATGAAAAAGTTATGGAAGTTTTAAAATGGTGAGGGAATTAACATGTGCCTTACATGTGGAAAGAGAAAGTCAACAAAAGTAGGTTATTACCTTTATGCCCTTTTCATCAATTTATTTTCTTAAATTAATCTCAACGATTCAAATCTAATATCAATGGATTAGATTCCTTCTCACCCTTCTCATTTTTGTTGTCCTTTGTATTTTAACTTTACCCATAGTATAGATCCTATTAATTTAGCATGTTATGTGCATATAATTCCGATTTCTTCCCAATTTAAACTTTCAAAACACTCCGTATCAATTCAATGACCAAGTATGCTAAATATACTTCCCAATTTAAACTTTCTAAAATATCTTTACGGATTTTTCAACTTATTTACATAATTATATGGAAAGATTGAGTCAATTCAAATAAAATTTTCAACTACTTCTTAAATTATCACCTAATTTTACGTAGTTTTATTGGATTTTAATAATCCCTATTGACTGGTATTGGCCGATAATAATCCCTATTCATTTTATCACCACTGGCGGTCCCAAATTTAAAAAAGTTGGCCCCCAATGGTCCACCATTAAAAATGACTTAACGGCGTTATACGTTTTTCCGAATTTCAAACTAATGTTTTAGGGCTTATGATCGGAAGGAGGATATGAGTCGATTGATGTAAAACTTAGCTCGAAACGGTGATCCAGACGACTTGATTTTTGTTAATTGTAAGTTCAAACACCCGAATTGAAGCATTGTTTCGTCGTTTTGGAGCACCGTTTCGAATAAAGTTTTACATCAATCGACTCGTATCATCCTTCTAATCAAAAGCCCTAAAACATTAGTTGAAATTCGGAAAAAAAGTATAACGTCGTTAAGTCATTTTTAACGGTGGACCATTGGGGGCCAACTTCTTTAAATTTTGGGACCGCCAGTGGCGATAAAATGAATAAGGATTATTATCGGCCAATATCAGTCAATAGGGATTATTAAAATCCAATAAACCGTTTACGTAATTAGTATTTAAATTTCAAAACATTCCTAATCTACTATTTCTAAATGCATTATATATTAGATATAACACATCCGTTTACTCTACTAACAAACACTAATCAACCAAGAACCACTATGACAAACAGGTTAGTAGTTTTTATTAAATTGCATGTTCATCGGTTTCCTACTAAATGGTCAATAAACAAGCAACATTATGTAGATTTGTATTAGTGGTATTATTATACTTATGTAGTTCAGGTTAGTGTTGATTTACCTATACTTATGTATTCTCAAATGTAGGGTTTTTATGATTGTTTGAATCTTGTTATTGATATTAATTGTTAAAAGCTAGCAACTTTTTTATATGATTACTGTTTTTTTTGTTGTTGTTCTTCTGAAATAATTAAATTTGTTAGTGGGATTAGTTTGGGAAACAGGGTTGTGTTAATCTTTTTTATAGTTATAAAACTATTTTTATGTTAAACACATGATGTTATTTGTTTATTTTAGTTTAATTTGTCAAGTTTAAAGCTTTTTAATTTCACACGCGTGTCATGTTAAATCAGTTATGATCTGTTGTAAACAGAAAGCAATTAAATATTTTCTATTTTCTATGGTAAATTGCATTATATAGTTTGAAGATATGCCATTATATTCTATTGTTTGTTTGTTTAATCGACCATTTATTTAATTTTTCAATTTTTTATTGCAACTTGTATGTAATTATATCTATAAGCAGATATTATTTACCTGTTAACCACTACCATATAAAGCTCATCCAACTCATATATTTTTGAATTTTTTTATTTATTTTGTATTTTTCATTTATGGATAACAAGTATCATAATTTGTAGTAGTCAGCTCGACTCCAACTTGAAAATTATATAAGTTGGTTTTAAATAAGCTTTTCAAGCTACTTTACAAGATTTTAAGCAAGCTAAGAACTATTTGATTTGCCTAATAAATGTTAAACTTTTCTGATCACCATAATTGAACTTCTATTTCAAATGATTTGAATAGTTTAGGAGCTACAAGAATGAATGGTTTATGATCTTCTAATTGTATGGTATGTGCAGGATATATCGTGTGTGTTGTTGTGGCCTGTTGCTTTTGTTCATGCCCATGGCGATGCTTATATGTATGCTTGAATGATGTTTTATATAACGTTGTGACGGTGTCTTTTTATATAGCATGATAGTCGACCCGTTATAAGGGTCGACACTATGGATGGTATTGCTTGAGACCCTATTAGTGTTTATGTTGTTTGTTTGTATGTAGATAAATGTGTGGACTTAGTGATTTCGGTTTCTTACATTCGATCTTAACAAAGCAGGTTTCTTCGATATTTCTACATCACTCTACATTTTAAACAAAGGAAAAAGGGGTGATAAATGGATTATATTAAAAAAAAACCGTAATGTAAATAAAAAGACTAGGGAGACCCCTAGTAAGACCACACATAGTTGTTAAGTTAAATACATCAAAACCAAGATTCTTTTCTATTGGTATAATACTATCGCATTATTTATGCAAATTTGCAAGAAATTTAGGAGGCTGGGTGTGCTTGGCCCGGGCCCGTACCCTGCACAGTCTTTGTAATTGTGTTATTAAATTTATTTTGTTTAACAATATATGATAATAATTTTAATGAAAGTTGTAATTGTGTTGTTGATTGTATTTTGTTTAACGTTTAAATATTGTAATTTTCATTAATTCCCCGTGTAATACGCGGTTCTCAAACTAGTTATACACATATGTCTCACCTCTGCATTTTCACAT
This sequence comes from Bidens hawaiensis, assembly GCF_021521415.1. NCBI lineage: Eukaryota > Viridiplantae > Streptophyta > Magnoliopsida > Asterales > Asteraceae > Bidens > Bidens hawaiensis. The sequence goes on along the minus strand of NW_027491445.1, from coordinate 214,962 downwards.
GTTTCTTCTCTGTCTTCACACTTCTACAACCACCCCTACCATCACCATCGTCTTCAATGACCGGTGATTTAGTTGGAGGCTTTCGGAGAGAGAGAGAGAGAGAGAGAGAGAGAGAGAGAGAGAGTTAGGTAAGTTTTCTCTATCGTAGTGGCAGAAGTATGATGGACCCCCGCTTCTGAATACATCTCTTATTTTCGTTCGTCTGTTCGATTAGCTATTGTCTGAATTGGATGTCTCGTCAACTTTCGTTGTACTCTATCTCTGCTTTGATTTCGGGTAAACATGTTTGCGATTGTGTTTTAGAACTGTGATGGTTATACACCTGAGTTCTTTGTGTATCATAGTGAAAGTCGGGTGTTGGCCCGCCGTTGTCCACGGCTTCGGCCGTTTACGGTGGTGGCAGATACATCTAAGCCTTTGTTGTGAACATCTGTGACCTTAGATATGATGCACATGATCTAAAAAACGATAGTACCAAAAGTTCTTTGTTGTATTATTCTGATAATCATGCAGCATTACAAAGTTAAATAAACAAATAAAAAAACTAACGAGAAAAGGAAACAACCAAGAAAAGGCTAAACATAAGGATGGTAAAAGGAGAATGTTATGGTAGGTCAAATGAGTGAATTAAGAAGAAATATATGGTAGAAAATAATCTTCAATACTCCCCTCAAGTTGGAGCATGCAAGTTTCGTATGCCCAACTTGACAAGTAGAAAGCTGAGTTGTTGAGCTCCTAACCCTTTGGTGAATAAATCTGCGATTTGCATCTTGGTGTCGATATGATGAGGTTGAATTTCTTGACTTTTGACTCTTTCACGGACAAAGTAGCAATCCATCTCTACGTGCTTGTGCTCGTGAAAAACCGGATTATTTGCAATGTGACGAGCCGCTTGGTTGTCACAAAAGAGAGGGGTCGGTTTGGTTAAGAACACGTCAAGGTCTTTCAAAAGCCAACGTACCCATAGAATCTCATTGACGGTAGAGGCATTGATCGGTATTCCGCCTCAGCCGAAGAACGGGAAACAACAGATTGTTTCTTTGTCTTCCAAGATATCGGAGCTCCACCCAAAAGGAGCAAGTAACCGGTTCGAGATCTATGTGTATACGGGCATCCTAGCCAATCCGAATCACAATATGCTGTAAGGTTGCATCCTCCCTCTCAAGGGAGAAGAACTCCTTGTCCGGCCGTGGTCTTGAGATAATGTAACACTCGATGAGCTGCATCTAGATGGGGTTGTCTCGGATCAGTAACAAATTGACTTAGAATGTTGACCGAGTAAGCAATATCGGGTCGGGTGGCTTGTAAGTATAGTAATCTTCCTATCAATTGACGATGTTTCCCGGCATCAACTTTTGGTTCAGCTTCACTTTTATCGAGTTTTAGGTTTTGTTCATAGAGAAAAGAACTTGGCCTGCATCCTTGTAAGCCACTATCTTCAAGGATATCTAACACATACTTTCGTTGACTCAATACAAGACCTTCCGCGATACGAGCAACTTCTATACCAAGGAAGTATTTGAGATTTCCAAGGTCCTTTATGCTAAAGTGCTGGTCAAGTTTGTCTTTGGTATCTTGTATTTTGTCACGATTATTTCCTACTATCACAACATCATCGACATAGATTAGGGCGGCAACAAAAACTATCCCATTTCGGTAGATGAAAAGGGAGTAGTCAGCTTTAGATTGTGTGTAACCAAAATCAAGGAGTGCATTGGTAAACTTTTAGTACTAGTTTCGTGAGGCTTGTTTCAGCCCATAAAGCGATTTTCTTAGCCGACAAACTCTTGTTTCTCCCTCTTTAGCAAAGCCTTGAGGAATTTTCATATAAACTTCTTCTTTTAAATCCCCGTGAAGAAAGGCATTGTTCACATCAAGTTGATGTATGAACCAATTTCTTTTAACTACAATAGCTAAAATAGTTCTAACCGTGACTAGTTTGGCAACTGAAGAAAACGTGTCATGATAGTCAACTCCTTCTATTTTTTTGAAACCTTTTGCGACGAGTCGTGCTTTGTATCTTTCGACATCTCCGTTTGGCTTATACTTCACTTTGTACACCCATTTGGAATCTATGGCTCGTTTTCCTTCTGGCAAATTTTCAATGGTCCACGTGCCATTTTCTTCAAGAGCTCGAATTTCCCTTTCATGGCCTCCTTCCATTTCTCACTTTTAACTTCCTGGTGAAAAAATTTTGGCTCATTGATCGAGTCGATAGCCGCTAAAAAGGCCTTGTGAGTGTTAGAAAAATTATTATAAGAGACAAAATTGGCTAAGGGGTGTACCGTTGAGGATTCTTGAGTTGGTGCGGTTTGAGCGTGGTCTACTGATGGGGGAAGATGAACTACGAAGTCTTCAAACCTGTTTGGTTGTGTTTTGATTCGTTTGAGATGAGTAGGATGTTCTTGCAAGCTTTCGTGAGGAGCCTGCTCAACATTTGGTGTTTCAACGGATTGAGTTTGGTCCTGCTCAACATTTGGGTCTTGGTTCGGCCCAACTATTTCACATTGAAGGAGTGGGCTATTTTCAGAATTTAGATTTTGTTCAGGCCCAATAGGCTCTGAATGATCATGTGGACCAAAAGTATGTTGTTCAACTTCAGTTGCTAGGTTCGTCGGAAGATCAGGTTTAGTTGCCTCTTTCTGTTGGGTAGGTTCACCATACTTTACAGTAGGTTGTATCAATGATTGGATCAAATAACTTATCTTTTATATCAACATCAATTTTATCAAAAGGAAAGCTGGTTTCATGGAATTTGACATGTCTTGAAACAATAATCTTTTTGTTTTGGATATCATTGATTTTATATCCTTTTGTCCCTTGAGGGTACCCCAAGAAAACCCCGGGTCTCCCCCTCTCTTCAAACTTATCACCTTTAGTTTCGTTGCTACTATAATAAGTTAAACAACCAAAGGTTTTCATGAAGTTGTAATCCGGTTTTTGATTGAATAGAATTTCATAAGGGGTTTTGTTATCGATTGCCGTGGAAGGCAATCGATTAATGATGTATGTGGCGGTTAAGACACACTCCCCCCAAAAAATTTTAGGCAAATTCGCTTCGAACCTTAATGTCCGGGGGGTTTCGATGAAGTGTCTATGTTTTCGTTCCACAACCCCATTTTGTTGTGGGGTGTGTGAACAAGTAGTTTTAAGAAGAATTCCTTGTTCATCATAAAACTTTAGCATGTCGTTTGATGTGAACTCCCCACCATTATCACACCTAATTCTTTTTACCAATTTTCCAAATTGATTGTGAACCATTTTATGAAAGTTCACTTGCAACTTGCTTGCTTGATGTTTAAATTTTAGCAAAAATACCCCAACAGATATACTAAAATCATCAATGATAGTCAAAAAATACCTTGCCCCCGAGTAGGATGGGAACCAGTATTTTCCTCAAATGTCGCAATGTAGAAGGTCAAAACAACCATTTGTCTTGGTGCTACTATTTGGAAAGGGAAGTTTAGTGTGTTTTGCTCTTGAACAAGAGTCACACATTTTTTTGAAAGAAGTATTGATAAGGAAATCAATTTGAGATAACCTTTCACCGGAAGCGTGCCCTAATCTTTTGTGCCAAGTGTCAATGGTCGTCATCATGGCTCTTCTTTCTTTTCCAATCATCCCCATCTGATATAGACCACTTTTACATTTACCCGCACCAATCAAGTTCGTCGTGTGAAGTTTCTGCATTACACAAAAATCGGGAAAAAACTAACGAGAAAAGGAAACAACCAAGAAAAGGCTAAACATAAGGATGGTAAAAAGGAGAATATTATAGTAGGTCAAAGGAGTGAATTAAGAAAGAAATATAATACTCCCCTTCAAGTTGGAGCATGCAAGTTTCATGTGCCAAACTTGACAAGTAGAAACCCGAGTTGTTGAGCTCCTAACCCTTTGGTGAATACTTTGTCTGTGAAAGAGTCGAAAGTCAAGAAATTCAACCTCATCATATTGACACCAAGATGCAAATCGCAGATTTATTCACCAAAGGGTTAGGAGCTCTGATACCATCTAAAAAACGATAGTACCAAAAGTTCTTTGTTTTATTATTATGATAATCATGCAGCATTACAAAGTCAAATAAATAAAGAAAAAAACTAACGAGAAAAGGAACAACCAAGAAAAGGCTAAATATAAGGATGGTAAAAGGAGAATATTATGGTAGGTCAAAGGAGTGAATTAAGAAAGAAATATATGGTAGAAAATTATCTTCAATACATGAGGTTTTTGATGGAATGCTTTGACAATTGTGCTACACCTTTTGGGATTATATAGCGCGATGTGGTACTCGGAAACAATATGTTAGAGCACGATTTTATGTCGACCACAAAAGGTTTTTATGTGCACTATGTATGTATGTGTTGAAGTTTGCTTTATTCTAATATTGCCCTTAGCAAACCTTTGGAGTTGAGAAAATGTTTTTTCATGTGGTTAATTTGACCCTTTATGGTGTTGATAGTTTACTCTATGTTCAACAGTTTACAAGCGTTCGGAGGCTGTGATGATGAACAAAAAATTTTGCAATTGTTGTATTGGCATGGCACATGTGAGGGCAGTATGAAAACGTTTATGTTTACACATTGCAACTAGTACCTTTTGTAGCAACGAGTTTGCAATTCTTACATATTTGGGCCTTCTAAGCACTCATTGTTTAGACTTTACACATATTTTAATGTTTAGCATCCTTTTGTTCACTCATCTCTCTGTGTAAAGCATTAGTAAATACAAGTGCCCTATTATGGTTGCATCTTTTGTTTCACTCATCTCTTTATGCAAAGCATCAGAATGAGTGCCCTATTGAGCTTAAGCTCAGAGTGTAGTCTGATTGACCTTTGCTCCAATAATGGCTGCACTTGGTATGTAGCTATTTTTTTTTTGTTTTTTTTTTCATTTTTGTATTATTGTGAAATTTACAAGTTCTTTGACAATGATGTATAAAAAACAGGCATTTGAATTCTTTTACTATATTTTCCCTTTGTTGGTGCTGACTTTTACATTGCAGACTAACTCACTAACAAAGGCCAGTTCCATTGTGATGATGTGGCATTTGTAGTTTAGTGACCTTATCAAATTATTTTGATTTTCTTTTTGAATGTTGCTTAGGTTCCAAGTTCATTAGATGACGAAATTGAGTCAGGTTAGTATGCTTGGCTTATGATCAAATGTCATAAATAAGCAGGATAATAGGTTTATTATTGTAATCGTCCATTCCGTTCCTAATTAAAGACAAAGCCGTTGTGGGATTGTACACCCACAAAAATTATCGTGCTTGTGTGACTTTTACCAATTGTTTTTCAAAAAAAATGTTGATCTAGGAACTAAGGTTTCAGTACTTAAAAGGCAAGCTCTCATACACGCTCCCGACAGTGAGACTTCGCTAATTAGACCGTAAACTAAAACCCGCACAATGCACGGGTCTAATAACTAGTTTAAATTAAATTTTAGTTATGTGAAATCAGATTTGACAAAAGGTTACGTGAGCTGAACTTTCTGAATTTTTGCTCTTCTCATTATTTCGAAATGAAATTCATGGAATTATTGTTAGAAAATATAGTGAATGGATATTTGGTGGTTTTATTATATGTGACTCTTTAAGTGGTGAATTGAATTATATCTCTTAATTAGAGTATTTATGTTACTTTATTAGAGATTTAAAGTCTAATATTAAGTCTCTAATTAATAAGAGACTTTTCATCCATGCATGGCTTAAGATACATGAATTTTTATGTGTCTCATTGGAGATTAGAGAAAAGAATTCTTAGAGAAGAGAGAACACTTGAAGACCACATATGTGGGAACCTACAGAGAGGAGTACTCTCTACTCATTTCCCATCACCATTTTATTCTTCCCTATTTTTTTCAAGAACACCGCTTTACCTAATGCAATCACGGGTGCGACTGTCATCTCCGGCAGTACACACACTGTTCCGGTTGTTGTACCTGAGAGACAGACGGACTCTTTAGTAGAGACCCAAAATCTGTTTTAAGGGAAATGTATTGAATACATGCCTCAACCATGCTCTCTCTCTCTCTATATATATATATATGATGTTTTGTTCGTTTTTTTGTTGCAGTCACTGGAGTTAGCCACACCAAGGAAAACTAAGACGAATGTGAAAATACCCAATGGGTAGAAGAATTGGGTTAAGAAGTTTCTGTTAAAGTTCTCACCAAAGGCTCAACATGAATCATTATATTAATATAAATTGCTCTTTATATTTATTTCTTTTTCGTTTTGTACATGGTATTGTACTATGGTATTTCTCTTGTATAACGAGAGTATCGTTATAATTATTTTATTTTATTATTTTAAATAATATTGTGACCCATATCCTAAAATCTTAAAACAGATTTCGTGAGATTGTTGCTACAATCTTAAATCCTTATTATAAGGATTTTGGGTTCACGAAACAATTAATATAAAAGATATTGTCATAAAACTTTAGAAATAATTTTGGGAAATATTATTTGTAGTACAATATTGGTTTTAGATATTTTAAAGATTGGAGTACAATCTTATATCTACAAAATGTTGTGTTACATAACGAAATGTTAGATTCGACCGTTTGGTTTGGAAACGATTTTGTAATCGTTAGTATTCTACAACAGTGTTACGGTTTTTGGATAACCATTGAGGTATTATGTTTAACAACTGTGTTAGCAATGGTTCATAGTAAACCATTCAATTTAAAATGTTTGTTGTAATCGCTTGTTTTCTAAAACTCGTGTTAGAAACGGTGATTAAAAAAAAACATCCGTTTAAAACCAATTTTGTAATCAGTTATTTTCTAACTTGTGGGTTAGACCGGGTGTATTGGCATACAGCATATGTTTAAATATCTAACATGCGTGTAAGATACGATTTTTTTATTATATATAAACATATGTGTTTGAAACGTTTTGTGTAAACGTTAATGTTCTAATGAGCGTGTTAGAAAATAGTGTAGTGAGACAAACATGTGTTTTTGGTGAAATAGTGCATAAAAGATTCCATGTGTGTCTTTTCATATTTCTCTCATTAAGTCACTAATAATTCACGCATTAACTTTGTGTTAATTGAGTGACTTTTGGGTTATACACAAGAAAAACCGATGGTTTAAAGGTTTTTGTCTTAAGTTTCATGTTTTATGTATAGATATTTTTTCCTACAACGTACGCATTATAATTGTTTAAGTTTTAACATGTTTGTTAGAAATTGTTTATTTTATAAACCATATTGAAAGGAAATGTTTTATGTAAAAATATAATTTTCTAACTTGTTAGAAACAAATAGAAATGATTTCTTTATAAATTCTATCCTTGGAAAACGCTATATGTAAACGTATAGTTTTATAACGTGCGTTATAACATATTTTTTTTAACATATGTGCTGGAAACCATTTTAGTACAAGGGTCTTAAACCTAAACCATATAAATTGTTTGATGTTTTAGGTCTTGACTTTGTTTTCTATAAACCCTTGTTATTATTAATATAATATACTGCAAAAGTAAGAAAGTGTTTTAAAATGATTTTAAACAAAGTTTTGCATATTTTAGATTATTCAAAAATGGTTTGCTACTCTTGCTAAAAGTAGAATATGTTTATCTAAGATAACATTCTCAAGGATAATCTATGGTGGAAAACAACTTCGTGTTGTGTGAACAAGATTGATTGTTCAAGCTTTGCTACTTAAACTTGGTGTTGTTTTGAACGTAATTTTTCAAGAGTATAGTTTCAAAATTGAAACAAGAATATAAGGATATGTGTGCATGGATTTCTATGTAAGGGAGTATCTCTATACATAACATAAAATGATATATTGAGATGACTTTGATCGGATGATGAAAGTGTTGAAGATAATAACACTTTTAGATTTGATGTCTAGATGTCGTCTATATCCATTTGAATTATGATGAAAAAGTCTTTTACTTTTTATGCTACAGTTTTGGTTGTATTATTATTTTGTGTTCAATATCTTTGGATAACACATGCAATTTTACAAACAAATACAACAATATTTATTGTGACGTACAAATTTATTTAATATGAAAGATTTATGTTTAAAAAAAAGAAGGAATAATTTAAAATGGATAGTGCAAAAAGAATTTTGTATAAGAAACAACTTATGAGTTATTGCATTGACTAAAGTCTAAGACGAGACATCAAATGTATAACCACATCATGAGAGGGTCATGGAATAACGAGGTGAGTGTATTAAGATGAAATACACAAGAACGTGATATTAACTCCTTGGAAATCAGTAAATGCGAATTAATATATGTTAATGACGTATTTAACTCTTTAGAGATTAAATAAGTGTGAGTTGTAACATATGAATTAATATATGTTGATGAGATATTTAAATCCTTGGGCATTCATCTTTGAAATTTCACTGTTGAATCGTAAGAGATTTATTATGCTCTTATTGTAATTGATATTAAGTAATCTCTAGAGATTTATTATAATATGCTTACAATAGCTAGTGATGGACTTATAGATGATTATATTTCCATAAATGTTGTTGGAACTATTTGGAGGATTTATCTTCAATTTTGGAAATACGGTCCAATAATGGTTGCATTGAAACAACAATCGAAATGTTTACATAACTTTTGGCAATTAAGAATGCTACGTTGTTGAAAGTCAATCTAATTGACTAAATCTCAAAATGTTAGTGATTTATATTTTTATTGTTCATCATGTTTGTGATGAATGTGTTCATCAAAGCGACTTGGATTAAAGATTTATGTTGAAGCCTTGGAGGTTAAAGGCAACCGAGTTATGACCTTAATGGATGAATTAAGTATTGTTTAAAGACATTCCAAATAACGAGGCTTAGGAATAGTAAAATGAAATATGATTATTTTGTCTAAATTAAGAAATGAATGTTTGGAAGAGATAATGTGTTATCTCTTAAAGCTGTAAAGGATCAGAATGATGCATCTTCTGCTCACATGCTAGAGTATTGTAGTCTAAAGCATGCTAGACTAGTGCTTGTTAATTATGGCGCTTTGCGAAGACTAATTAACTTGAAACATTCAAAACATACACAAGAAAGAATTTGTGTATAGACAAATGTAAAGAAGATTTTCATCCAATCTAAGAAAATGACATAACTTATGAGGATCTTAAGATGATCTCAATTTTCTAGATTTGTCCAAGATAGTGGATTTATGATGGTTTGTTAACAAGCTTTTATGAACAATTTAGCTTAGAAGGCTAGTAAGTGGTGGAAGCTTACACTAAGGCATGTACTCGCTGATACAATGATGTGATCTTGTTCCAATCATGAGTGTCAAGTTTGTCCTTAGTAAAGTTAAACAAACAAAATCCAAATGCAATAAATGTGGGGGAAGCCATTTAAAAAGAAACCCCTTAGGGGTATGTACAAATGGTAATTAAGGTGAGTGACTTCTCAAGTGTGTGAAGAAAGAGAGAATATTTACTTACCCAATCTACAAGTTGGATAATGTTTCCAATAACACTTAAATATGGGGTGTCTTGCATTTTAACTTGGAAGGTTAGCAATGAGGATTATTGTAAAACAATCTAACATTGCAAACGCACAACTAAGTGGAGGACAAAAAGGTCGTAGTACATAATGGAGATGTGTTTGCCTGAATGATAAGTGTATCTTACAAAAACAAATATTATAACCAGATTCAGGTGGCCACTGAGGTTATAGTCTTAGAAAGTTGACAATAGGAAAAATTAACTTATAAGTGAAGAACACATCATGACAATTGATCTCAACTACGCAAGTTATCTGTAGTGACTAGACAAAGTCAAGGATAATGTTATGGATCCAACAACCTGAGGGTTTAGTAGAGATCATGTTGTGGAATGAGACTAAAGCCCATGAAAAAGGGTATATAAAGGAAACCTAACTTAGTTGACTGGAGATCCTAATATCTAAGTTCACTAGGACAACCTAATTATATATCCAATGGTGGTCACTGTGGGGGCATAACTTATGTATAAGTTGACACATAAGCTAATATATATATATATATATATATATCCTCCTAAATTATAAAGGGAGACTAATTACTTCCTAGTCCATTCCTATAACAGCAGTGATATGTTGTGAGGCTAAGCATAATATATGGTTAATGATTTGTGTAAATCATTATAACCTTAATGCTTTTAATGATTTATGTATAATCACCTATGTGAAAGAGAAGTGGGGTCGCTTCGAATGCAATTGTGGGGTGCGTAATTCCTAGAGCTTTCACAGAACTAGGCTAGTGTTCCAGGACCATAATGGACACGATAATGAGGGGATGTGCTCGGCTAGGGAGAGTATTGTGTGAAGTGTATTGTTGTCTACACAAATGAGGTTCAAGGACATCGCGTCTACTAACCGATAGGAGACTAAGTATACTTCACAAAGGAAGGTTCAAAGCTAACACCTACCTATACTACAATACTCAACTGTCAAGGTTACATTAGGTATTTTGTGTGTTTTGATCAATCTCCATTCATGTGGGGGATTGTTAGAAAATATAGTGAATGGATATTTGGTGGTTTTATTATATTTGACTCTTTAAGTGGTGAATTGAATTATATCTCTTATTTAGAGTATTTATGTTACTTAATTAGAGGTTTAAAGTCTAATATTAAGTCTCTAATTAATAAGAGACTTTTCATCCATGCATGGCTTAATATACATGAGTTTTTATGTGTCTCATTGGAGATTAGAGAAAAGAATTCTTAGAGAAGAGAGAACACTTAAAGACCATATATGTGGGAACCTATAAAGAGGAGTACTCTCTACTCATTTCCCATCACCATCTTATTCTTCCCTATTTCTTTTCAAGAACACCGCTTTACCTAATGCAATCACGGGTGCGAGTGTCATCTCCGAGAGTACACACACTGTTCCGGTTGTTGTACCCTAGGAGACAGACGGACTCTTTAGTAGAGACCCGCAATCTGTTTTAAGGGAAATGTATTGAATACATGCCTCAACCACGCTCAATATATATATACATACATACATACATACATACATACATACATATATGTTGTTTTGTTCATTTTTTTGTTGCAGTCAATGGAGTTAGCCTACCAAGGAAAACTAAGACGAATGTGAAAACACCCAACGGGTAGAAGAATCGGGTCAAGAAGTTTCTGTTAAAGTTCTCATCAAAGGCTCAACATGAATCATTATATTAATATAAATTGCTTTTTATATTTATTTCTTTTTGGTTTTGTACATGGTAGTGTACTATGGTATTTCTCTTGTATAACGAGAGTATCGTTATAATTATTTTATTTTATTATTTTAAATAATATTGTGACCCGTATCCTACAATTATTGCATGTGAGTTGTGCTTTACTCTTGTGACCCTTGTTGGTGGGGTGAGGGAGAGATTTTGAATTTTGTTTTTTAGCTTTAATTTTTTAAAGTGAGATGGCATAAAAATAATTTTAAATAGCATAATATAAATTTTTTTTATTGTTGATCCATCTTTTTTTTTTGAAAGTTCAAATTTTATGAAATAACAAAAGGGATCCCCGAGCAAGAAGCCCAACAAGTACAAGAAAATGTTAAATATAAATTACAACCCAACAACGAACATGAAACGTTGATCCATCTAAAGGATGAAATCGCAACAATTTAAATAAACAATAAAGACGATATCCGTAAATTCTAATACTCATAACGAAATATGAAATTTTGACATATCACATAACGATCCATATAATTTACTATATCTTTAATTTATATGAAAATTTGTCACACCAATTCTAATGTAAAATGATGAAATACCTAGTATGGACAACTAATATTAACTAAAGTACTGTAAATACAAACCAGAGTCTCTTACTAAAGCTCATTAAATTAACAAAACATTTCTTACATATGTTATGCTATCTTTCTACTTGCATATCTTTCTACTTAAAAGTGAGATTGCGTAAAATATCTAAAAAAATCAGTCGGGTCTGTACCGTTTTATAGTCCGGTTAGAAATTGATTCAATCGAGGATAAATTTCCGGTATTATCTATATATAGTAAAAGAGAATCCTGATGTCACAAGGTTGATTTTTGATTTTTTTTTTTTTTTTATATTTGGTAGATAATTCATCATCATCATCATCATCGTACTCAGTATATCCCACTAATAGCAATGCTATGGTAGGGTCTGAGGAGGGTAAGATGTAGACAGCCTTACCTCTATCCCATAGGGATAGAGAGGCTGCTTCCGGTGAGACCCCCGGCTCGATAGTAGTTTTGAATCAAGCCTTGGACATAAGACACATAACACTCAATCATCGGGACACCGGCTGATTGGTGCATGTGCCCTTGTCTTTCGGCTATCAACGCCACCACATGATGCCTAATTAACCTTCCGCCACTTTTAACGTTATTTTCACGTGATTAGTAAAATAACGTCAAAATTAGTGCAATTTTACTTTTGTCCACCCAAGGGTTCACACATATATACATTATATGTGCGCACCCAATGGTAGATAATTGTGAACCACAAGCTATAAAGTAACTTATAGTTGGGCGGTTATTCTATTGGTGTGATTATGGTTTGAATTGAATGGGCTGTTTTCCCGAGTTCTTGATTCTAGGCTATGTAAATAATTATTTCCTTCGTTTGTTTGTTTTTGTAGCTGGTTGATTTTTTTTGTTTACATTTCACTTTCTATGAAAATAATTATTTCCTTTTTTTGTTTGTTTTTGTAGCTGGTCGACATTTTTTGTTTGCATTTTACTTTCTATGAAAAAGATTATTTCCTTTTTAGTTTTGTTTATGTAGCTGATCGTTTTTTTTTTCATTTTACTTTCTTACTAAAGGTGCCTCTTTTATGATTAGGTGCCAGCATTGTCAAACCGGTCATTCAGGTTGAGTCACGATAATTATACGCGGCTTTGTCTTCGCTACCTTTTTTAAAATAAGTTAACGTATTGTGTTTGGATGTTGAGGTATTTTTATTTAATAATTTACGGTGTCGTAACCTGATACAGACCGAATGCACGCCGGTTTGCAATCGCGCCATGTGGTTTTTGTTTTGTTATATTTTTTAAATTGTCGATTTTCGTTGCATATTTGTTTGTTTGTTTGTTTTTCATTTAAAAAATGTTAATTTGTTTGGGCATTGGTGAATTTTAGTTATGGTATCGTAATGAACGTAACTGATACCGTTCGATTCATGACGACTCACCGTGCAACATCCAAGTTTTACCAATTGGATAAACGTCATTTTAAATATGTTGTTGTAATATAAACTATACGAGTTTTCTGAGTGTTTACTAATTTATATTTTTGGTTTAGTGCCAACACCATAACGAATTCAACCGATACCAACCCAGTTTGTCTCGCTTTGATTATAATTTATAAGTTGTATGTGTATCAATGCTATTTTGGACGTTCGCGGATTTATTTTTTTGATTCAGTGTCGCCGTCATTTCTAAGTCACTGTTACCAACCGAATTCACGGCGGGTTTTGGGATTGGACAAGCTATCAAATGTTGATTCGGTGTGGAGAAGATAGGCTGACCGAATTCGCTGCGTTGCGTTGCCGCCGCATCACGGCGGGGTTTACACCTAGTTTGATCTAAGTACTGATATGATTTCGGTGTCCGTTTAGTCCAGTCTAAAACTGATCTAATTCGGTTTTCAACCGATAAACAACCCTAAATTAATGCGCATAATAAGTACTATTTTATAAATCTTAATAATTAGTTAATGTCCCTGAAATCGTTTATAGAAATTTGATTGAAAATCAATGTTGAACACAAAAACTAACTCGTAGGTAGTTAGACCACCCTAACACATCCAGCTTATATATATGTGAGGTTGCCCGTTTAGTAATGAGAATGAACGCCGCTGGTAAAGAATTGTGAGAGGGGATGAGAGAACTGAGAAGTTGGACATGCCTCTTAGATGATCTTATATTTAGTTAATATTATCTCGTAATTAGTCTTGTGTTTATCTGTTTCGCCCAATTAGGGTTCGGTCTCTTGTATTTATATTCTTTGAGGCTAATGAGAGTTTTCAATACTTTACAATACCGACGCGAAAGACGATCAAGGGCATATATCCCTTTCTCAAGTCTGATGACTATAATGGTATATATCCCTTTCTCACGTCTTATGGCTATAATAAGCATTTGAAAGTTATAACCGACACTCCTAAACTAGTTAAATGTTGGGGACCCATATTAATGATTTGATATTTGTGATGAAAAATAATCGTAATTATGTGCAAAAGTTGTTGCAATTCTTTTCATGTTTTATAAAGGATGATTGGTTTTTTTATATGCTTGTATTATATAATTTGTTAAAATTGAAAAGTAAAATCACTAAAGTTGTATAAAACCGTTTTCATTTGTTCGAACTATTTTAGTCTAGCATAAAAGAAAAGTTTTATTAAAGACTAAAGAGTGATTACATTTTAAACTATTTTAGTTACTTATTTAGTGAAAGTATACGGTGTGATTTTGTATGAATTAATAAAAAATAATTATTCTCAACCGAGTTCAAATTTTTATAGGTAAAAAAAACAAATACATACATTTTGTTAGAAATATTATATTTTGAATAATTGAGAGAGAGCATAAAGAAATTAATTAAGTTGTCCCTACTTAAAATATTGCTGACCACATTGATTTCCCAAAGCAAATTAACAATGGCTTACTAGTTACTATTCTACCGACACAACATTTCAATGTATAATGTCAAACAAAAATAATAGAGTTTATCAAATAATCAAATTTATGGTTTTTAGTCGATTTCATTAATGATTCCAAACTTTACCATGTTAATCTCTCCTATATTCAATCTAACAATTTTCTTTATTCTTACAAGTACATGTTTTTCTTTGCAAACATAGCCTCTCACCATTTTACACACATCTATGTGTTTCTTTACATTAAACATAGCCTCCTAATTAATGTTGTGTTTAAGATTTAAATACATACATAAATTACTTATTGTCATCAACGGTAGATCAAAAGGTAGTTAGTTACTCGATGCTGAGGGCATCTCTGGAGTCTGGAGCACAATGGATTGTCGTTTAATTGTTGTCATATTGAATCATCACTACAAGAAAATAGAGCTATTGCAACCCCGGTGAAAAGTTGCATTAGGCCTTAAAAAAATTGCATTAGGCCTACTGTAACCTTTTATCAACGGCTATATTAGGTAAAGTTGCATTAGACCTAATACAATATTTTTGATAGATAATGCAACCTTTTTTAAAAGGGTTGCATGAAGTATCTAAATGCAACCTTTTTATGATGCAACTCTTTTTATATGGTAATGCAACTTTTTTCCATATAAATGCAACTTTTCTAACGCATAAATGCAACATTTGGTACCTCAAATGCAGCCTTTGTTACATTTAAATGCAACCTTTTTTTAACATAAAATGCAACATTTATTAGTTTTCTAGTTACAACAAATGCATCCTTTTTTATAGCCAAACGCAACTCTATCGTATCATTGTTTCAAGTACCAAAATATCTATTATAGAGAATACTATCTCAATTACACCAAAACAATAAAAATATTAGTATATTAGATATATCGCAATTCAACATAGGTCAAAATTCAAAACAACAATATAATGAAGTAAATTTGTCAATTACAATGATAAAAGGTATCAACCCCCCCCCCCCCTCTCCCCCTTTTATCTCTAAGATCATGAAGTATGTCAGCTATAGCTTTGCCATTTTACTCTACATCACAGCTTCAAAGTTTGTTCTTACGTTGTCCAAATATTTTTGTATAACTTTTAGCTCTGCCTTTTCCTTGTAATGGTCCTCATAAATTTACTTTCGCATTTCAAGTAATTGTGTTTTCTCAATTGAGGCTCGCTTTTTTATCACAAACACAAGCTTTGTCAAGATCTATCAACGTAGCTGCTTGTTCAACTTTTTTTCCCTTGATGTTCTTGTCCAATTTTTTTTTTGCATTTCAAACAATTGTGTTTTTTCAACTTCATGGCTCGCTTTTAATAATTCCATAAATCGAAACTGTACCCTGGAAGTTACATTAATCAATGGGTTTTCTTAAAAAAAATGGAATCCATTTTGTGGATTAAAATTGGTTTGTCAACTCAATTTAATTACACAACGTAAACCTGAAAACAAACCTTATTATGGAACAATGAGAAACCATAGTAAATGTACTTGCCTTTCCTTGAAACAACCATCCATAAGCACCACTTCCACAAAAAGTTCCAAATCTAGCTTAGAACCATCTTCGTCATACAAGCTAGAACTATGTTTAAATTATTTCATAATTCAATAATTATTAAGTATCTAGAAGAAACATAAAATTTGGAATAAAAATGGTTACTTACATTATCCCATGAAGAGATGAGAAGGTTGTTGGATGCTGTAGCAAAGCTGAATCTGCAAATGGCGTCTTATAATTCATTTTTTTCCCCAATTTTTGGATCGCCTCAGTTCAAATTTCAACTAGAACAACTGAAATCAATAAGTGTAGTCACTAAACTAAAATCAATAACTTAAATCATGTTTCACAACTATTTTCAATCAAGTTTAAAGTTGAACAATAAATTAAGAAACTAACAATTCTTGGAGTTTCCGTTTTGGGTGTTTGCTCTCATTTAGAACCCACCATTTGCATATTCTATACCCACCTATATACACAGTTAAAACTAAGATAGGAGTGAGTCAAATTTTGAAACCACTTGATTCCTGCAATTGATTTCTAAATCAAATATAACTTCTACCACTAGTTTTTATTAGAGAAACATGATTTTGCATTTACCCCATCTAACCTGTTCATGAATACACCAAATAAAACAAGCCCTTTCGATGGCAACCCTTCCTTAACCAAATCCAAAAGGAACATCACTGCCAAAATAAAATTGATGACCAAACTAATACAATCTGGTCAAACAAAAATTGATAAATGGTTGGTTTTGTGTGCGTGGGACAGCGAGGCAAGGAGGTTAGGGTTAGATATAGAGATTGAATAAACCTTTATGTACAAATACGAGTAAGTGGAGAAGCCGAATCCGTATTTTTATTCAATAGTAACAATATATCAATCAAAGCCTAGACAACTAATGATTTAGCTTAATCATATTCAATAGTAATAATATATCGAATTCAGTAGCAAACATGGTCTAAGATATTTTATCTCTCCGTCACTATATGCGGATCGGGTTAGTTAAATCGAGGCAATTCATGCGGTGGTTATATCTGCATGTTGGTGTATTTGGAAGACTCGAAACTAAAGGTTTCTTGACAACAGAGAAACCTTCTCTTACTAGTATTGTAGAGGAGATAAAAAAAATCTTTGCTTATTGTGGTTCAATCATAAACAATGTTTTAAAAACCGGTTTTTTACCCATATCTGATTGGGCTAAAAAATGGTACAACCTGTTGAACTAGGTTGTATCGCAAGGTTTAACCGGTTTATGTAGTTTACCTTGTAAGTTGATATAATTGCAACTTCAACTCAAAAAATAACCCAAAAACATACGATGCCGTAATAAAACATGATATAAAAGTTATTCCATAATTAAAAAAATAATACAGCACTACTCATTTTTTTAAAAGATAATCCAAAAGTATACTCGTTTAAATGTTAATCGCTAGGTTAAAAGTAATTTTAAAAATCATAGGCCACAAAATTTCAAAAATCTCTTGGGCTTTAAACCGGTACTTTAGAAAAAATCGTCGGTTCGGTGTTATAGCAAACCGTCCAAAAATACGGGGCTCAAAATACCGGCCTGATATGTAAAATCCGATATTAACTGTTTGACCGACCGGTATGAACCGGTATTTAAAACACTGAAGCTAAGATGGATTATATTGACATATGCAAGCTAAGATGGATTATATTGACATAGGCATGCAGCCTAGTTTTAATATACAAGTGTTATTTCCTTTTAGGAGTTTGCAATGTCCTAGTTTTCTTCTAGCAGATTGTTTCTGCCTTTTCGTGTGTTGTTTGGTTTTGTTCCGTTAGGATTAGCGGCTTGCTTTAATGTGTTAATGATATAGCCTTCCAAAAAAAATTGTATCTGGCTACAATTTTCTCTTATATCTTTTTCATGTTCTATCACACAAAAACTTTTTATGTTTTATTTATTAAACTTTTTCAAATGATCTAATTATTTTCAAGGGAAAGGTTAAAATACAAAAAAAGATAAAAATGAGAAGTCTGAGAAGAATTTTTGATCACATAAAAAATCACTCAACAAAAAATTAAAAAAATAATAATAAGAAAATCATAATCTAAAATATAAATAAAAAATAAAAAAAATTAAAAACTCAAATGTTTCCTATGTCATTCTCGTTCCCAAAAAATAAATAAACAAAAATAAAAACTGACGAAAAGACACAATGCTGAGATCGAAAATACGATGGCGAAAATGAACAAAAGACAAAATTATAACTAAAAAAAGACATGATAGATCGCAAAATATAATACAATGCCGAACAAAATATAACACAATATCAGGCAAAAAAATACAATGTCAAGTAAGAAAGAGCACAATCAATGACGAAAATAAACACAATGATAAACAAAAACACACAATGATTTTTTTTCCTTCAACATTGTTTTTTATTTTTTTTTTGTTTTTGTTTTTTTAAGGAAGACAGTGAAAACGTTTTTGTGTTTTTACTTTTTTTATTAAATTTTGAGTTGTGATTTTTTTTAATTTTTGGGGGTTTTTTTATGTTTATGAATCTTTCTCATTTTTATCCCACATTATAGAATAAATTGGCCCTTATTTCAAATGATCCAATTTATTATATCTCCTTCTTATGTCTAACTAGAGGATCCCCGGCACGTTGCGACGTAGCTGTCCAAGGTGTGAGTTTTTTCTATCATGTGTCCAAAATGTACCCAAAGGAAAATTGGTCGGTGTCAGTTTGAGATAAAAACATAACCCGAGTCAACCTATTAGAGATGATACATAACCTGAGTTTGACCCATTAAGAGATAATAAATGACCCGGGAGAGATAGAATATAGCACGTTCGTCCCATTAAAGATAAAACATAACTCTAATCTCCTGTTAAAAGATAAAACATAACCCACCATCAACCCATTATAGAACACTTTTCGAAATGACCCGTTATAGATAAAATATAACCCGTGCGTATTATTACAATAGATATAGTCATTCAAAGTTGAAACACTTCTTTTTCTAAATTGATGTTCTATGACATTATTGATACCTCTGTTAATCCGCATCAAGAATATAACTAAAATGATTATGATAAATATGCAAAACAAAAACAAACTTGGATATAAGAATTACCATATTGCAATGAAGATGATGTGCTCAAGCCTCCTGTGCATATTAACCATTCTCTTACAAAAATTAGACACATAATAATTAATACCAAGCATCATAAGAACCTATCAAAAATGTCATATACTACAGTCAACAAAAGTCAAAACACCTTCACCATCATGAATAAACCCAAACTGAACTCATATAAAGCGCTTGTAAGATGATTCTCTCAGCTACAGCAGGATAGTCAAAGACAACAAAACCGAAATCTGCCGGGCCCGAGGTGTGATCTTTAGTGATCACAACTTCCAAACCTTCACCTAAGCTGCAATGTTTTTTATTACGTTGCATTTGTACATGGGAACCCCCAATTAGTAACCCTAATTAAGAGCTTGACAATCAAGAACAAAGTAGGAAAACTCAAAATATCCCAATTTATTTACATAAAAAGCCTAAGATTATCGACAATAAGGAGATAAAGTCAATCAACTTCATAATAAGGGATAAGAAAAATACCTAATGCAAAAAGAATTGCCACCGCGGACCTTCCGCGTTTCAGTGTAAGTAGTAGCAACGAACCTCCCAATAGTCATAACCAACACAGCCTACCTCTTCGCTGCCACCCCTTTCCGTCGTAGCATCAACCTGAACCACCACCACCGCTTCCCCAATTGAAGAAACACTAGGTGACCCCGGGCAGATTATGGACAATCTGGGGGTTAAGTAATGTTTCCCACGAGGGTTAGGTCCGGCAAAGAAGGATGTTCTTCAGATGACCTGCAAAACAGACACCGTGAGCTCGTCACTGAGAGAGGGGGGGGGGGGTTCCTCCTTGTGACCACCCTCCGGCGTGAGAATCAGACTAGATTGCTCTGAATATAAGTGTATATTGAGAGAAATAGCTAGTGAATGTAAGATACAAGATGATGATACCGTTCCAAGGTGTTGGAGTATTTATAGCCGAAGGTAGGTTTCCAAGCAGGTACAGCCAGCTGTATAATATTCCTGTTCTACCAACTATGGGCTACGCACGTGCCATGCTGGTTGGTGGGTAGGCAGCGGCTGATAGTGACAAAGCCGGCTGTGTACTGTCCCTTTCCACCAACTGCAGGCTATGTGCGTGCCACGACAAAGGTTGGTGAGTAGGCAGCGGCTAATAGTGACAAACAGTACTAGAGCATGCTCCTCCTCGTACTGTTGTCGGTGAGCTGTCACCCTGTGATTGGTTCATGGGCTGCTTTGGTCAGATCTTGTCTATTTTGTCCATACCTTGGCAGGTATAGTACAAAAGATCTTCCAGAAGCATACGGACTGGCTCATTTGGGCGGGAGTATTCCCGCCTTGCTCATTCCTTCAGGTGACACTGAATTATTGAGAGTTAGTGCCTTGTGCGTGTAGCCTTGCTATTAGTGCGGGTAGCCTTCCCTGATGGCTTGTATCCGCAGCTGCGGGGACAGGCGGGGTACTTCACCATTGGGAGGCTTTCCCTGCGGGAACAGCTGGCGTACTGCACGTAAGGTCTTCATCTCTGAGCATGGTGGGTCCTGCGGAACCAGTTGGTCCTTGCGCAGACGTCCCTCTTCAAGGTGAGTCTTGCGGGTCCAACTGGGCTCTGCTGGGACCTACCTCTTCAAGTCCCCCCAGTCCAATGTTCTTCTCATGAATTGTTAATAAGTGATGTGAACTTTGGACTTAAGCAAGGGGTTTTGAAAAGGATTTAGTTTTAAGGTTGTCCGTGGGGATTCTTCCCGCGGTTTCCCTAATGTCACGTGCAGAAATTCCCGACTTTTCTGCTTGATCTTTGGGTATGATGCGGGTAGGTGTGTAACCTCCTCGCAAGTCAGGAGCGTTGAGTTTCACTTGTGTAGATTCTCCACGAGGTTTCGGTAGTTTTAAACATAGTGATCAATTATGTTAAAGAACCAATTCCATCCTGGAGCTTCAAACAATCTAGCTCTCAACGTTCCTGCTATGCGGGGATGTTATTTCCCTTTCCGCAAGCATGGCCCAGAAGATCCTTCTTGGTTTCAATTCCCTGCGAATGCTAAGTTTGTGAAGGGTTTCGCCTTGACACTCTACCCGCACTCGTCTTATAGTTATCTTACTTCCAAGGTATTCTTGGCGTCCATTCTCTGCGGGTGCTAAGTATGTGAAGGGTTTTGCCTTGACACTGTACTCGCACCTGTCTTATAGTTACTTGGTTGCCAAGGTAAGGGGTATAGTCCCGCTTACTTTTGAATCGTATTGAATCTTTTTGAAATTCGAAGAGTTGGTGAAAGGATAAGAATAGTCCAAACTGTTGAAACGTCGTCCGACGGTTTCTTCTGACAGTGTCAGGACGTGCAGGAAGTTATGGCGACGTGACAGTATATGGTCATTCCAGACGCTTTTTCAGGCGCATGGGCGCGATTTTTCGGGCGCGTGGGTGCGGATTTTACGGCGCGCGTCCCGTCAACAGCTGTTGCCAGCTTGCTTTTTCCACGTGTCATAGTTTCATTGCACCAGCTCTTTTCTCTCTCCTCCGCATTAAATTCATCGCATTCATTGCGATAAGTATATATAGGGGGAGAGGGTTCACTGTAATCCACACTTTCACTTCTTTCTTCTTCTTCTAAGCGATTTCCGGCGAATACTCAACTTTCTGTCGAGCATTCTCCTGAAATCGTTCTTTACCTCCAAAACATGTCGTCTACTCATGATCCAGAAGCTACCGTCGAGGAGTCTGACTTGTATGTCGAGAACCCGACGTCTACGTCCGATAAGGACGATAAGAGCACTGCTGGCGAATGCCAGTGTGCTCTTCCCATCGAGCTTTACCGGTACATCGTCCGGAAGTTCATGCTCGAGCCGTTCGAGCCTGAGTTTCCGGAGCCACACCAGACGGTGTACGATGCCCCTAAGGGCAAAATAGGGGTATATGCCGCCTTCTTCGTCTATGGGTATCTTAGGTTCCCGTTGACGAAGTTTGTATACCGTGTTGTGGATAGACACGGTGTGTACCTGACCGAGGTACACCCAATGGCGATCGCCAAAATCCGCCATTTTGAGTGGGTGTGCCTCATTCTTGGCGTGGATCCCCACGTCGAACGCCTGATGACCTTCTACTCCTGGAGGTGCATCCAAGGCTGGTATACCCTGGTCACCCGGATCAAGGGTTTGAAGATCTGCGCTACCGAGCGCAGTCTTCGGTCTTGGAAGCGGGAGTTCTTTTACATCTCTGCCCGTGTTGTCCCTATAGCGATGACATTTAAGAACGGGAGAGCTCTCCCCAGCCTTCACGCCTCCAACTACCAGGAGGCGGAATGGTTCTCCAAGATTTCCCGGATCCAGACTCCGGTTTACCGCTTTCCGGAGTCCGGGATGGTGATGCTCGGTATGAGCAGGGTGTGGAAGGATGCTGGGGCGGATGCGCCACATATTCCCATCGTACTTGAATACGGTTTGAAATTTATCCCTTACGGTATGCTCCGTCTTCTTTGTTGATTTAAGGTTTTTTCTAACTGTTTTTCTTTTTATTTCAGAGGGAAATGACTTGCAGTCCCTCCTGCATCCGCGGGAAGCTGACGGTCCCGCTCGGTTGGGTACTCGTGCTCTTGACGAGAACGAGTTGCCCATCCTTGCGCAGACTGCGGATCGGTTTGTGGAGGCCTACCCGCCAGGCCACGAAATACTGAGCGCCACGCGGCCAGGTAAAAGACTATTTAACCCTCGCCCTCTGAATGCTGAAACCTCTGCTGGAATTCCTCTAATCTTGTCATCTTCTGATGAGGAATCCACGAAATACTAACCGGTCTAAGTCGGAGACCGAGAGTGAAGAGGCGGCGGGGTACTCGGGTGGTGTTGAGACCACTGCTCTGGAGGTTGAAACGGTTGTCACCTCCGAGCAGCCCAGGACAACGACGGTGACCGGTATTAAGAGGCCGGCTCCATCGGGTTCGTCCCCGCCCGTTCGCACCTTCAATCTCAAAAGGACCCGTAAGTATACTTCCTTTATCTTAACTGCATAACTTTCCGCCATTATACTTATATATCTTCTGTGCAGGCGTGGATGCTACCGCATTCCAGGGTGGAGCGGGGAGGAGCACCTCCGGACCCATGACGGTAGGTTTGGTCAACCTACCTGAGGCGATGACCCAGGCGACTGCTCCTGCTTCAGTTGTTGGTTCAGTTGCTCACCCGGTTGAGCCAACTGTTCCAACTGTGACGACGTCTCCGCCGGCCGTCAGTGCCATATTCACTGATTCCTTCACTGAGCCGGCGGTGAGTGTTTCTGTGGATTCTTCCACAGCCGCGGCCGCGGTTGTGAGTTCACCTCCGGTGAGTTCACCTCCGTTGGTTTCTACCACGGCGGCCTCCGCTATGCCTCCTCCGGCGCCGGCGACTACGGCCGGTCCTTCAGGTATGTCCGGGGTTGAGGCGTCAAGCCAATCTCTGCCTCCTTCCCATCTGCCTGACCTCTTGGATGGATATCCGTTAGGTTCGGGTGATGGGTTTGGCGGCTACAGGCCTGTTGTCGACCCTACAGGTGCGTAGGGTTATTTTGGCCTTTTATTATTTTATTTTATATTTTTTTATCATCTTTTCATAACTGCTTTTTTGCTTTTGCAGTGTCGGATTCCAATGAAGTGTATGTTCCGCGATGGAACATCCGCCGAGGAACAACCCTTCGGACGCCTGTGGAATGCGTCGAGTGGGCGCGCCACGCCGCCCCAAGTGGGGCGCTGGGGGAAGCAATGTCAAGCTACCAGGAGGGTAGGTTGACAAATGAGCTCCGCATTCTCGTAGCCCGGATGCAGCCGCGCGTCGAGCTGCTTTGTCGTGAAAACGACAAGTTAAAGGCAGCTCGTATCCAGAGTAGCTCAGGCGCGGGCTGTCCGAGAGGAGAACAGGAGGATCTCCGCCGTTGCTGCGGAGAAGGAGAAGGCCTTCAAGGCCCTTGAGGTTGAAGTTCAGGCTAGTCTCGAGGCCCGTTCCAAAGCCGCCCAAGCTGTTAATGAACAACTTCGGTTGGCTAAGGAAACTGCACGGAACGCAACCGAGAGGGCCACCAAGGCTGAAGCTGCTGCTGAGCCTCTACGCATCGAGAATGAGGAACTTAAAGCCAAATTAGAGAGGCTCCAGCAGGCTCATGATGCCTTGGCCATGGAAGATGCCAAGAAGCTCCAAGAGATCTTGGACCAGAGGGGGGTGCTTGACCACACTGAGCGTAAGCTAAAGGGCGTCGAAGAGGCTGCAGCCAAAGATGTGTTGCTTGCCAACCTTACAAAGAACGAAGCCGAACGCGCTCGTAATGAAGCTCAAGCTGCCCTCCAGGAGGCTCTGGTTACCAAGGAATGGCTTCTCCGAGAAGCGTTGTCTCAGGTATGCGCAGTTTCACAATTTCTTTACGCTTTTCCTTAAGAGTTTTTGATATACTTCTGTTTTTTAGGTTGTGCATCGGGTGTTCACGAACACATCATATGACGATGCGATGAGCGCAGCCGTCAACGCTTCTCATGAGGATGGGGAAAAGGCTGGCTTCCTGCTTGGTCTAGGGTTTGTTGAACAAGGCATTCCGCCTTCCAACTTCCCTCTTTACAATGTGGATACTGAAGCTGCGTATGACCAAGCAGTGAATCAGTATGCCGCCTTCCCGCATCCGGTGGTGGAGAAGGTAAACGAGATTGCTGCTGCTGATGATGGGCTAGCTAACCTCAAAGCTTTCCTTGAACCGCCACACTCTACTGATGGTGCGGGTCCAAGTGGGAGTGGTCCTGAAGCTTGATACTTTAGATCCCTTTCCACCATTAGAGTAGATTTTTATGTTTGTAGACTTCTAATCTTGTATGCGGGTATGTACCCAGCAATTCTTGTAATGTTTGAATGTTGATGGAATAAAGATTATTTGTTAATGCCTTGCCTTGTTTATTTCGCGCATATTTTGTTTTAACTTAGCAATTTCTTGAGTACTTAGATAAGTTAACTTTTCAACGTGGCAGATAATAAGTTAAAGTTTTGCTTCCTCTTTCGTGATTGTGCGGATAAGACTGTCACTTTCACTTAGTAGGATGGCTAAACTTTACCTATATCTGACCTGCGTGGAAGTTTTCCTCATCTTTTCCTTTGAAATTTTCTAAGTGTTTTGAATAAGTTAACCTTTCGACGCGCGGTTGCCAATAGGTTAATGTTCAGTTTCCTCTATCATGATTGTGCGGGTAGGACCGTCACTTTCATTTATTGGGATGACCAAACTTCACCTATAGCTGACCTGCGTGAAGGTTTTCCTTATCTTTTCCTTAGAAATTTTTACCGTTTTATGTGTTTATGCGGGTTTTGCCGCCTTCCACACGCAACGACTTACTTCTTCCCATATTTATGCGGTGAATACCGGCATATCAGTGTGGGAAGTTCATAAGTATAAAGGTAAGGCTATCAACACAATGTGAAAGGAGAATCATTTCCATTAGAAGTGGCTCTAGGCCTTTTCTTTACAAGTTTGGAAATGATCTACATGTAACATTTGCGTAATTGAGCTCCGTTCCATGTTCTTGGGATAGGAGTGCCATCGAGCCTTTCGAGCCGGTATGCGCCTTTTCCCAAAACTTCTTTGATAATGTACGGTCCTTCCCAGACCGGTGCCAGTTTTCCTGGGCGCTCTTGGTTTGAAGCCTCGTTGTTACGCAATATGTAGTCTCCTACATTGAAGTTGCAGAGTTTTACCCGCGTGTTGTAGTACTTTTGCATTTGTCGCTTGTAGTTTTCTTCACAAGCTGCGGCTAAGTCTCTGCGTTCCTCGGTTAGCATAAGGTCTAACCGTCTTTCCGCATCATTGTCTTCTGGCTGAATCAAGACCCTTGGTGAGGGTAAACCAATTTCGACTGGGACCATGGCTTTAGTGCCATAAGTGAGGCTGAACGGGGTTTCTCCCATACTGGCATTTTTCAGCGTTCTGTTTGCCCAAAGGACGTGTGGAACTTCGTCTACCCAGCCGGATCTGTGTTCCAGGAGTCTTTCTTTATGCCTTCGACGATGCTTTTATTTGCTCTTTCCACCTCACCGTTACCTTGCGGGTGTGCCACTGAGGTAAAGGTGTGGGTGATTTGAAGTTCTTCCAGCCACTTTTGTAGCTTCTTGTCAGCAAAGTTGTTGCCGTTATCACTCACCAAAGTCTGTGGAAATCCAAAACGACAAATAATAAATTCCCAAATAAATTTTTTAATATGTTTTATGGTTGTTTGGGCTAAGGGTTTTGCTTCTATCCACTTGGTGAAGTAGTCGATGGCTACCACTAGAAATTGAACGTTTCCTGCTGCTGTGGGAAATGGGCCTGTCACATCGATGGCCCACTTCTGAAATGGCCATGAAGAGGTGACTGAAACAAGTTCATTCTTCGGGCGATGCGTGTTGGGTGCGTAGAGCTGGCAAGCCCTACACTTTCGAATGTATGCCAACGCATCCATATGCATCCCCGGCCAAAAGTATCCCGCGTTGTTTAGCTTAGCTACAACAGCGCGTGGACCTGCGTGTACTCCACAGATGCCTTCGTGTACTTCCCTTAGGAGGTAGTCAGCATCTTGGTTGTCCACGCATCTTAAGAGTGGGCCAAGAAAGTTACGTCTGTAAAGGATGTCATCGATGAGTTGATAGTTTAATGCTTTACAACGTATTTTTCTTGCCTGTGTTTTTGACTCTGGTAGTATACCCGCTGCAAGGTAATTTATTATCGGTGTCATCCACGTTTCTGTGCCGGTTTGGATGACACAAATTTCCTTGTGCGGGACTGATGGTGCTTCAAGGAGTTCAATGCGGATGTCCTTTCCCAAATGGGTGAAGCCTAATGATGCAAGCTTGCTTAACGCATCCGCAAATTTGTTTTCGCTACGCTTGACGTGTATGACTTTACAATCATTAAAATCACGCATAAGGGTTTTTGCTTGTGCGAGGTACAGGGCCATTGTGTCGTTCACGGCCGTGTACGTCCCGTTTATTTGGTTGGCTACTAACATGGAATCCACGTGGGCTTCCAAGTTTTTCACTCCCATCTTACGCGCAATTCTCAGCCCGGCCAAGAATGCTTCATACTCGGCTTCGTTATTCGTACTTGGAAAATCCAGTCGAATAGCGTAAGTGTATTCTTGGCCTGCTGGGTTGGTTAGTTTCAACCCAGCGCCTGAACCCTCGTTGCTGGCTGCTCCATCAGTGTAGAGTCGCCAGACATCATTGATGTCCTGTGCTAGGGGGGGTTGAGCCTCCTCCTGGCACTCTTTCTCCCGCGAAGCGGGGACTTCTGCAATAAAGTCGGCCAGGACCTGGCCTTTTATAACTGGTCTTGGCTTGTACTTTATCGCATATTCCCCCAACTCAATTGCCCATTTGGCTAGACGTCCCGATAACTCGGGTTTGCCTAGAACGTTTGCGAGTTTGAAGTTGGTGAGAATGGTGATTGGGTGACCCTGGAAATATCGTCTTAGTATGCGTGAAGCTTGTACAAGTGCTAAGACTAATTTTTCCAGGGTGGAGTACCGGGTTTCTACGTCTGTTAGGACACGGCTAACATAGTAAATAGGCATCTGGATACCTTTTCGCTCTACTAGCAGGACTGCCCCGGTTGCTCTATCTGTGGCAGAAAGGTATATGATTAATTCCTCCCCCGCTTCTGGTCCTGTGAGCGCTGGGAGTTCGATCAAGCGAGACCGAATTTCCTGAAAAGCTGCTTCCGCTTCTGGTGTCCAGCGGAAGTGCGTTTTCTTTAAACAGTTTCTCAATGTTGACACGAATGGGAACGACCTATCCGCATGGTTTGACAAAAAGCGGTTAAGTGCGACTAGGCGTCCATTCAGTGTCTGAGCTTGCTTGATGGTAGTAGGTGATTCCATTTTGATAATGGCTTCGACCTTTTCAGGGTTCGCTCTGAAGCCATCTTTAGTAACAATGACTCCCAAGAACTTCCCTTCTTCCATCCCAAAGGAACACTTGCTCGGGTTGAGCTTCATGTTTATCTTTCTGAGCGTGTTGAAAGTTTCTTCGATGTCTTTCAACATCGCTTCTGGCTCAGGGCTTTTGATGACCAAATCATCCATGTAGACTTCCAAGTTTCTCCCAATTTGGGCATGAAACTCTTTTTCCATCAAGCGTTGGTATGTGGACCCTGCATTCTTAAGTCCGAATGGCATCATTTGATAACAAAATGTGCCATCGGGCGTCCGAAATGCGGTTTTGTCCTGATCATCTATAGCCATGTGGATTTGATGGTACCCCTTATATGGGTCAAGGAAGCATTTAAGGCGAAACGGTGCTAATGAATCCACTTTGAGGTCAATTTCGGGTAACAGGTAACAATCTTTGGGGCATGCTTTGTTTAAATCTTTGAAATCTATGCATATGCGCCATTGTTTGTTAGCCTTCGGTACCATAACGGGATTTGCAACCCATGTTTGATATCTACTAACGCGCACGATGCCCGCGTCAAGGAGTTCCTTGACTTGGGTTCTACACGCGTTAGCTTGTTCCGCCCCCATTATTCTGCGCTTTTGTATGACTGGCGTAAAAGCCGGGTCACACTTGAGCTTATGCTCTGCCTTACTTCGAGGTACACCAGTCATGTCAGCTGGTGTCCACGCAAAGATGTCAGCGTTTTTCTGTAGTAAGCGTTTGAGCAAGGTGCGCGTAGGATCAGTGATTGTTGGGCCAATTGTAACAGCCTGGTCAGGGTATTTTCCATTGAGGGCCCATTTTTCTGGTTCGGTGATGGTTGGTTTAGCCATCTTTGGTTTGGGTTTAGATGAGACGGATGCGATGCATACCTGGGGGATACCGGTGATCATAGCTACACCCTCAGCAGTTGGCCATCCCATCATGCCGTGGACTGAAGATACCACGGCGTTGAATCTTGCCATCCCGTCCCTCCCGAAGAGAATGTCGTATGTGTGACGTGGCTTCCTCATTACGACGAAGTCCACGTCTTCTATGCGGGAGTATTTCCCGTCCGTGAGAATGACGGGGAAAGATAGGATACCCAGGGGGTGTTTGTGCTGCCGTCGAACCCTTCCATTGAGGCGTAAACCGTTTCCAGGCGTTCTTTGTCTTCGTCGTCTAGCTTGTCGAAGAACTGCCAGTACATAACCGTTGACGAGGCGCCGTTGTCAGCAAGAGTGCGGGAAGTTATGTAATGCCCCAGCTGGCTTTTGATGACGATAGGGCCTTCCTTGCTGGGTCCTCCTGGCACTCGCGGGAAGCGCACCTCAGCTTCCTTCCATTCGCATGGTTCTATCGTTCGTCTTTTTCTTCCTCTGATGTTGCCATGAACCATGTGGATGCTGATGTCAACGAGCTTTCGTCCGTTGCCTTTATACCGGTTATCATTCCTTCCTCCATTCTTGATTGATGCCACAAGGTGTGCAAGTCTTCCATCCTTGACGAATGTTTCAACAATATCCTTCAAGGATGTACACTCCTCTGTATTGTGACCCTTTGTCCCGTGGAAGTCACAGGATTTGCTCTGATCCGCATTAGGTCGCTGCCGGATCATTGGAGCTTTTGGCCATGGCAGTTTTTCGGTGGCAAATATCTCCGTGACGCTTTTGGTGAGTGGCGTCCACCGGTGTTTTCGGCTTGAAGGGTGTGTGTTATCCCTTCCGCCAACAAGAGGGCGAGAGCTGGATGAGGTGTCAAAGTTTACCCTTGACTGCCAAATACCTAGCTTCCTCTTTTTGTTCTGCCGGGCGATCCGAACATTGTTTTCTCTGGTCCTCTGCGTGTAGAGGTGTGTACTCTGGGGAAGATCCCTACCCAGTTGCTTTTCCGTCTCGGCAAAGCGCTTGGCCGCCGTCATGATGGCATCCCATATAGATGGCATGCCGTCCTTACCCGTCAACGTGCGTATAAGCTCTGGGTATTCGGCGCCCTGGATGAAAGCGGCGCGAACAAGATCTTCACTTATGTTGCCCAGACTCAGCTTTTTGGAGTTGAAGCGAGTGATGAAGTCTAGTAAAGATTCATCTTCCTCTCTCACGCAGTTGAGGATCGTCCACTGCTCTTCAGTATATTTCCTCTGTTGACTGAAGTGTTGGCTGAACTTGTGTTGAAAGTCCGCCCAATCATAGATGTGGTTGACCGGTAAACGATCAAACCACGCCCTAGCCGCTCCAACCAGCGTCATCTGGAACATATAACACCACGTGGGTTCCGTCCAGTTACTGACGGTTGCCCCCGCTATGAATCTGTTCAAGTGATCATCTGGGTCGGATAGACCATCATAAGTGCCGATGTTGGACATCTGTTTGGCACTTCTCGGAGCGATTGCTTCCGCAATGTCCCTTGCAAACTTGGATGTTCCCGCATTTGCAGCAGTTGGTCTAAAGGTTTTGGAGAAGTCGCGTGGGTTTCCCCCCGCGTTCCTTGGTTTGAAGGTTTCTCCGAAATTCCTTCTTGGTTGGAAGTCCGTTTCTTTACGCTTCCCTTTCGCCCTATGGCGAGGGTTCGCGTCAGTGTCGGATTCCTCCCGATCATCGTCCGAGTACTCGCACTCACTGTTCATGTTGAGCTGTTGTCGAGTGCTTCTGAATTCGTCAGCCTGTTGGAGTGAACGCAAGCGTTCATCCAACTCAGCTTGGAATTCTTTCTGACGTGCTTCGGCCCACGCCTTAACTTGATCGAGTGTTTGGCGAGGGAGCCTCGTCTGTTTCTCCAACTGGGCATCAGTGAACCCCAGTGAAATATTGTTTACTGCACTTGCCCCGGCTTGGGTAACCGGAGTAGTGTTCGTAAAATTTGTGTAACCGCCAGTGTTCCCCCCAGCAGCTGGGTTGTGGTTACCGGGGTTTCTTGGTCACTTACTGGCCTTGGGACCGGAGTAACGTTAACCATTTTTTCAGAAGTTTTGAAAAAACTGAGAATTAGTTCTAGCTTTTATGCACGGATGGCGCCAATGAAGAAACACTAGGTGACCCCGTGCAGATTATGGACAATCTGGGGGTTAAGTAATGTTTCCCACGAGGGTTAGGTCCGGCAAAGAAGGATGTTCTTCAGATGACTTGCAAAACAGACACCGTGAGCTCGTCACTGAGAAGGGGGGGGGGTTCCTCCTTGTGACCACCCTTCGGCGTGAGAATCAGACTAGATTGCTCTGAATATAAGTGTATATTGAGAGAAATAGCTAGTGAAGGTAAGATACAAGATGATGATACCGTTCCAAGGTGTTGGAGTATTTATAGCCGAAGGTAGGTTTCCAAGCAGGTACAGCCAGCTGTATAATATTCCTGTTCTACCAACTATGGGCTACGCACGTGCCATGCTGGTTGGTGGGTAGGCAGCGGCTGATAGTGACAAGGCCGGCTGTGTACTGTCCCTTTCCACCAACTGCAGGCTATGTGCGTGCCACGACAAGGGTTGGTGAGTAGGCAGCGGCTAATAGTGACAAACAGTACTAGAGCATGCTCCTCCTCGTACTGTTGTCGGTGAGCTGTCACCCTGTGATTGGTTCATGGGCTGCTTTGGTCAGATCTTGTCTATTTTGTCCATACCTTGGCAGGTATAGTACAAAAGATCTTCCAGAAGCATACGAACTGGCTCATTTGGGCTGGAGTATTCCCGCCTTGCTCATTCCTTCAGGTGACACTGAATTATTGAGAGTTAGTGCCTTGTGCGTGTAGCCTTGCTATTAGTGCGGGTAGCCTTCCCTGATGGCTTGTATCCGCAGCTGCGGGGACAGGCGGGGTACTTCACCATTGGGAGGCTTTCCCTGCGGGAACAGCTTGCGTACTGCGCGTAAGGTCTTCATCTCTGAGCATGGTGGGTCCTGCGGAACCAGTTGGTCCTTGCGCAGACGTCCCTCTTCAAGGTGAGTCTTGCGGGTCCAACTGGGCTCTGCTGGGACCTACCTCTTCACCAATCCTGTCGGAAGTAGCGGCAGCCAACAACATCACCTATTCACTCATCGATTCCAAGTCTTCAACCTTAATCGACTCTCAGGCAGCTCCGGTTGAAGGGGGGAGAAGAGGAATTCGTGAGTCGCCGAAGAAAGAATGGAAAGCCAATGGTGAAATTTGCGATGAAATTCGATGGGAGTTCAAATGCAGGTGGAAGAAGTCTGCGAATTGTTGACAAAAAAATGGAATTACAAATATACCTTTGGTACTGTAGCAGTTAGTTTTCCTTGGTATAATGTGTGTTAGATACAACAAAAAAATGAAGTAAAAGAGAGAAAAGTGAAATAAGTCACCATCACTTTTGTGCTCTTTCATACACCAACATGTCGACATCTTTTTCCTTTAAAATAAAAAGCGGATTTGTTGCTGAGCACCAAGATTTTAGCCTCTCTATAGCTCATCAGATCTAAAAACATATTTAAACTCACAAAAAAACCACCAGCCGAATGCATCGCCAGGAAAGCGGTCGCCAAAACACCGGATATCATATATTTCTATATCACATGCTATTGTCACATTAATTAGCATTTCATACAGCTCCAAGTTGCCTTTACATTGGGATATTAAACTTATGGACCACTTAATTAACCGAGCCCAAAGGAATGTTTTAGGGTTTTGTAATGTGTAAACATTAATAATTAATGAATTTATATGAAGTTTTTTTTTTTGTGAATGTTAAATGATAACATCCATTTTTTATTATAAGGCACATGCTTGAAATGTTTTACTGCATTAAATTCTATGCATATATAATTATTTATACTATTTAAATATATAAATAAGTAATAAAGTGATCTCCGCCATACTTCATTTCCTCTAGAAAAATTGATATTTTGTCTCTCTATTTCGATAGCAACTTGCAAGTTAAGGTCAAGAAAAACACATAAAGTTTGTCCTTTTCAATTTGTGGTATATGTTTTTGCCAACTACATTGAGATTTCACATGGAGACGATGGATCCACATACAATTATATCTTATAGCATGATAGTGATGATACAAGCAATTGTATTATGTATTAAAGTTTAGTAAGAACCGTTAAATATATAATAGCATTTTATAAATACTTAAAATATATTTTATGTAGCTTTTCTTGGGATTTTTACATATTTCCCCTTCTTAAACCTTTGAAATTACATATTTTCCCAAAATACAAGTTTTTAATGCAAAATGTACAATACTCTTTAAGCATGGTTTGGGAAAATATGTAATTTTAAAGTTTAGAAAGAGGAAATATGTAAATGCCCCTCATTCACGTATAAATGAATGTATTTGATGCAAAACGAAAATGCAAACAAATTAGTACCAAGAACATGTTGGGGATTTTGATATAGCAACCTGAATTATTTAGAGAATCGTATGATAACTTTCAGATTAAAAGTTATTTTGGTGGTTCTTCAAAACCTTTTAATAGGATAAAAATCGAAATCGAGACAAGAATTAGTATGGAATTTGTGAGGAAGATGAACTAGGGAGTCGATCAATTAGAAGGAACGTCTTCTATATCTACAAGAGCAATTAGATGTGGATAACTGCATAAGGCAGTTAAAATTTAAATTTTAATTTGGATTAATATGCCTCCAAAACAATACTTATGATTATGTGTGACATAATCATAAATTAATTTTCTAGTGAATTTTTAATGAAGCAATATTAACAACAACAAAAAAATTTCCAAGTTAACCTCAGCCATGGGCTCTGCCCGTTGGATCCTGCTAGGGGTTACCGCCCCTAGGACCTCGCAACTGGGGGCCCTGTTCAATAGGGCTTCGCCCCTAACATCATAATAGACTAAAGCAAGCGTGCACTCCGCACATCTCAAACTTGCTTAATGTTTATTATGATTGCAATGATTGGTCAGTTAATCTAATTACACTAAAATACTAACAGAACGTACACTTGAAATCCAACTGATCTTACTCGAAAGCTTAAAAATACAAAAGCTTTGATCAAATTCTAAACAAAATTGTTTAATGTCATACCAACAACCAAACAAACCCTAGATCCTATCACATAGAAGAATATGACCGAATTTAAACAAGGAAATAAAATAAAGTAAATCCTTAAATCAAATAATTATAAAAGATATATAATTGAAGTCTTCAATCCCTAGCTCCGGGACAGACCAGCTTCCTCCGTCAAGATCCAACTCGTGCATCCTGTCACCCATTCGTACCCTATCTCATCCTCACAGGCTTCAATCACTTCGCGTCACTCCATTGGCCCGTTCTTCTCATCCCCCAACTCCTCAATTTTCTTTGCTTTTTCAAGAGAATACATAGCATATCTGCCCCCAAATCCTCCTTCCACGAGAATTATGAGGGCCATAGGATTCTCCCAAACTTCCCACCAATAACATCCACGAGATACCTTGGATTTTGAGGGCAATGATTCTTTCTTCCTATCAATCTTGGATCCCACGCATCTAGGAATGAGAATATTTTCGACCATACGGTTTTGCTATTAAAAAAAAACAAACTCACATTAAAGGAGCTATTGGATATGATTAGTGTTTATTGACCTTCCATGTTTTTGTTTTTATTTTGACATCAATGTACTTTTCCTGCATGATTCCAGGAAACTACCCCCTTGAAACTACATTGCACAATTTTATAATAAGTTGATTGTTCTTGTTTATTTTCCAATAGTGCTTCCCTGAAGAATCCACCATTGACAAAGGACCCATAAGATCTCAATTTTGCTTTCTAACCTCCTTTCCATGTTGAACTCCCCATCCCCACATCCTTTTGCCCCGATTTGTCATATTTTGTCACATTAATGTCAATCTTTGCGCCATCAATCTTGGCAGCTATTAGAGCATCGATTACGATCTTTTTGTCTTTCACATCTTAAGACCTTAAGAAGTAAAACATTACTATTTAGAATTATTAATAATGATATGCTATTTAGATTATGATATATCTTATGTTTGTGAAGGAATTTGACAAGAATTGTTTTGAGAATGTGGAGGTTGGTGGGCAATTGGTTAAGTGGGTTCAACTAAATTAGCTTGACCATGTGTGTCACATTATTATAAGATTGAACCTTTCATGATTACTATTAGTTTTTCCTCCCCTTTTCATCGACTTGACATGGTTACTTTTAAATGATTACAATAGAAAAAAAGTTGACAATAGAAGCAGGGTTAGATACTTAGATAATACCATATGTTCTCGGTAGACAGAATCTAA
This sequence comes from Bidens hawaiensis, assembly GCF_021521415.1. Classification (NCBI taxonomy): domain Eukaryota; kingdom Viridiplantae; phylum Streptophyta; class Magnoliopsida; order Asterales; family Asteraceae; genus Bidens; species Bidens hawaiensis. The sequence goes on along the minus strand of NW_027491445.1, from coordinate 179,644 downwards.
AGCTTTCTATTGTGTCAAAACTAAAGCATTCTCAACCGATTCCTATCCCCAGCTCTATAATTACACTAAAAAACATTACATTTCTCTCTTCTGTTTAATTAAATAATATTTTTTTTGTACTTTAATCATTACCGTTTTCTCACTCCATCCTATAATTTACAAAAAAACACTACCTATTCCCCAAATTTACAAAAAAATACATTTTCTCTTCCCATCCTATAATTTGCAAACTCGCCTCACATAATTTTGAAGAATTGGATGAGAATGCTCTAAACATATCTTATTTAAAGAAGAAAAGCTTATATCGTGTAGAATAAGAATCTACTAGAAGTGATTAGCTACAATGTGAGCTATTAAATAAATTAAAAAGCTTGTGTGTAGAAAACAAAATTAGTGGTGAGTGATTAAAAAAAGTAATCGTTAGTGAGATACTGATATGTATACTACTAATGGGGCAAGTTTAACTACTAAATATTCTATTATGTAAGATTGTTAAAAGTTTAAGAGTAAAGTGTCATTTTCGTTCTTGTGGTTTGATAAATAATGTGAATTTAGTCTAAAAAGTTTGTTTTTTACATATGGACCATCTACGTTTTCTAATTTTTATCAATTACATCAAAATCACTAACCCTGTTAAATTTAATCGTTAAGTCAAGGGTAGACATGTCTTTTCACTCTTTCTTTATTATATGAGTAAAGTGCCAAAATCGTCCTCGAGGTTTGGTCACATTTGCGAATTTTGTTTAAAAATATTTTTTTTCGCAATTAGACCCTCGATTTTTCATAATCGTTGCCAATTTCGTCCAAATTGTTAACTCGGTCTAAATTCAACGTTAACTCAGAAGTGTTACTGTCCTTTCACATGTTTGTTTACATTATTATTATTATTATTATTATTATTATTATTATTATTATTATGTGTTTGTTCGATGACATATTATTATTATTATTCATATGCTATTCGATGACGTATATAACATCTCATTCATATGTTTGAATCCAATATAGTATCCGTTTGTTTATTCTTCTTTATTTTTAGTCATATAAAGGATTTAGCTCAATGTAATAATAATAATGTAAACAAACATTTAAAAGGACACTAACACCCGTAAGTTGACATTTAATTTAGACTGAGTTGGACGAAATTGGCAACGGTTGGGAAACATCGAGGGTCTAATTGCGAAAAAAAAATATTTTTAGAGGAAATTCGCAAATGTGACCAAACTTCGGGGACGATTTTGACACTTTACTCATATAATAAAGAAAGAGTGAAAAGACATGTCTGCACCTGACTTAATAATTAAATTTAACGAGGTTAGTGATTTGGATGCAATTGGCAAGAATTGAAAAGCATGGACTATCCATATGCAAAAAAAAGAACTTTTTGGACTAAATTCGCATTATTTGCCAAACCACAAGGACAAAAATGACACTTTACTCAATGTTTAATCATATATCCGTATAATAGCATCTGAAATTCACTTGTAGATATATCCTGCACCAGGTTACAATTATAACTTGGAGTTACAAATTGAGATGAATGTTGTTTTTTTATGTATTTATTATAAAAGGACAGTAACACCCGTAAGTTGACATTTAATTTAGACTGAGTTAACAATTGGACGAAATTGGCAACGGTTGGGAAACATCGAGGGTCTAATTGCGAAAAAAAATATTTTTAGAGGAAATTCGCAAATGTGACCAAACTTCGGGGACGATTTTGGCACTTTACTCATATAATAAAGAAAGAGTGAAAAGACATGTCTGCACCTGACTTAATAATTAAATTTAACGGGGTTAGTGATTTGGATGCAATTGGCAAGAATTGAAAAGCATGGACTATCCATATGCAAAAAAAAAAGAACTTTTTGGACTAAATTCGCATTATTTGCCAAACCACAAGGACAAAAATGACACTTTACTCAATGTTTAATCATATATCCGTATAATAGCATCTGAAATTCACTTGTAGATATATCCTGCACCAGGTTACAATTATAACTTGGAGTTACAAATTGAGATGAATGTTGTTTTTTTATGTATTTATTATAAAAGGACAGTAACACCCGTAAGTTGATATTTAATTTAGACTGAGTTAACAATTGGACGAAATTGGCAACGGTTGGGAAACATCGAGGGTCTAATTGCGAAAAAAAATATTTTTAGAGGAAATTCGCAAATGTGACCAAACTTCGGGGACGATTTTGGCACTTTACTCATATAATAAAGAAAGAGTGAAAAGACATGCCTGCACCTGACTTAATAATTAAATTTAACGGGGTTAGTGATTTGGATGCAATTGGCAAGAATTGAAAAGCATGGACTATCCATATGCAAAAAAAAGAACTTTTTGGACTAAATTCGCATTATTTGCCAAACCACAAGGACAAAAATGACACTTTACTCAATGTTTAATCATATATCCGTATAATAGCATCTGAAATTCACTTGTAGATATATCCTGCACCAGGTTACAATTATAACTTGGAGTTACAAATTGAGATGAATGTTGTTTTTTTAGGTATTTATTACGGATATTCTACAGCCACCTCCCTAATTGCTAAAACACCGACTCATACGCCGCGTATAGAGCTATACGCGGCGTATGAGTCGGTGTTTCTAGAAAACACCACCAATTTTTTCTTACTATAACTTTTTATTATATTTTTTTTCTTTGATATTTTGTTGTTATTATTATTGTTATTTATCATTATTATCATTATATATTAATTATTTATTTAATATTTAGTATTATTTCTGTCAAAACAATTAACACATATATATACCAAAAACCAGTTTTATATTGATAAAGTGTACAAATAAAAGTAAATACGACAACTAGAACATAAAAATCTACGAGAAAAAGTCGTCCATGTCGATGCCCAAGTCGTCGCTGTGGCCCTCGAACGTCGCGTCGCCAACGTCAGCATCGTCCTCTCCCCTGCGCCTAGCCCCCGAACCGTCCGCGGTATCCACGCCGTCGCCCCATCCGCGTCTCATGCCAGACTTGGTCGCCTCGTGGTTAAAACTGGGAGGGGGTGGTGGTGGCACGGTGTAGTGCTGTCCAGACAGCTTCGCTACCCGACTACTAACAAGCCAGCTGAACTGGCGCGACATCTGCCTCATCCACCGCTCCGTGCTCAGCGACCGACGCTCAAGGGCCTGCAACCTGGCATCGGTGGCGGGATCCAGACGCACCGGGCGATATATGCGTGGAACGTGCTACGGCGGCGCCTAATAACAAAACAATAAAAATGCGTTTAATACGAAGACGAATTAAAAGAAACAATAAAATGATAATATATTAAAACGTACCTTACGTGCGCCCAGATCCTCGCGTCCGTCACCACCGTCGTCCGAATCCCAGCTGGCCCCCTCCCTGCGTCGACAAGCTCGTGGACAATACGCACCTCCGGTGCCGCGAGCGGGGGAGGCTCGACTAAAAGCACCGGGACGTAAGGCCCACGTGCCCCCGCCCCGGCTACTAGTCGGTCGTACAGGCCGTTGGGCCCGTGGAACGAACGCACAATGTGCATGCTGCCGCAATGGCTGCGATCCAGTTCACTCGGAGGGGTCGGCTCGATACGCAGGCCGTCCACTAAGGCTCCATGGCCCAGAGATATCGCAAGCTGGGTGACGTACCCGCCACCATCAAGGACCCTCGTGCCTGCCTGAACTTATAGGTGAGAAAATAGTCTGCAAACACTCTAGCGAGGTTACAGGGCCTGTGAATTAGCAAACACCTCAATAAAAATAGGTCGCGCAGGCTGCAGTGCTCCGCGCCCTGATTGCGACTCGCGATTGACGTCGCAATCAGCCTGTGTAGGTACCTGTGTAATATAAGATAATATAATTATATTATATTATATTATATTATATTATATTATATTATATTATATTATATTATATTATATTATATTATATTATATTATATTATACAATACATTTTAAGAACGTACCTATGCAGCGGGCCCCTAATAGCCGAGACCTTGGCCTTGGTGTCTAAGGCCCAATCCCCGAACTGGTGATCGCTGATGGCCCTCCACCATACACGCAGGTCGTCGTCCGGCATATGGTGGATGCTCTCCATGTATATCGGGCTATGTACCTCCTACGCGGTGTATAAGCCCAGAGCAACCGCGAATTCCACCGTGGAGAAATGGACGTCCTGCCCGAACATGCGGAAGGAAACCTCCAACTGTGTCTATCGGCGCCTGGCACCCTCATCGGAATCTCTGGCGTACCAGACGCATGGCGCCTATAATATAATATAATATAATATAATATAATATAATATAATATAATATAATATAATATAATATAATATAATATAATATAATATAATATAATAAACATACCTAATAGCGTGGAGTAAACATACCTAACGTGTATCGTGGAGTAAACCTCCAGTGTCAGCTCCTGGTGCGCTGATAGAGGCATACTGAAGTACCGGCTCTAGGGCGTATCCTCTTCGACGTACTCAGCCGCCCGTCGGTGAGCGTCACAGGACTCCAAAAACAACCAGGATATTACCGTATTGTTAAACGGGAACATCTGGCGTAGGCGACTGTATCGTGTGTTGGCGTCAGAACCCTCAGGGAACTGCAAATGAGGGTAGGTGACCAAAACGTCGTTACCTCGTGGGGATCCCCGGCCCCGGCCCCATCTCCAACTGTCACACCCAGACTAGCACAATGCGGAAGCGTAAAACGGGAATGTATCAGACACCTCTGATATCAACACATTGTTTATAAAGAAACATTACAAACTAATTTACAATATATTACATTTCTTTGTTCTATCGTTGTTTTCCAGTCTAGGTGATACAAACAAAACTAGTTCGTTAATTATACACTCTTACTACTATCGCCCTTGCTTCTATTCACGTAGCATCAACCACACACTTCAGGCAAGTAACAGGTCACCAAATCATTCCAATTTAGGTACACCTGAAAAACAGTTTAAAACGGGTCAACTACTAGAGTTGGTGAGTTTCACGAGTTTCAAGAAATCAGTAATGAGTATTCACAAGTCAACACTTGTAATCATGAAACAAGTATGTATGTATGTAAATGATGTATGTGATGTAATTATGCTAAGCTACAGTGAAGCCTGGACTGTTCGTGCTGCGTGCCTCCATTTCCCACGCTCAATCAACCACTGTGGCCCCTTTCCGCCCACAACATGCCCCGGTAGCTATGTCTAACACTACATAGCTTGTTTGTATAAATATGGTCATGTGCAAACGGCGCTATGTGACACGGCAACCAGGCCGATTCCGTTTGGGTTTGTCAAACTAGTAGTACTATTCACAAGCCACCGGCTCGAAGTTAATCACTGTGATCGTGGGGACTTTCGTGTGTTAGCACTTAGATAATTCACATCAGTACATGTTTCAGGTATGTATATGTAATCAAACATGCTTTTCACCCCAAAAGTTCATAAAACAGTTTAAAAGTGGGGTCATTAAACTCACGGTTTTGTAGATATTCCGAACTGTATCGGCTCGTGGTTTGTTCGGTCCGCTATCAGTATTTCCTATAATCAATATTATAATAATATTAATATTTTAATATTATTATAATCTCAATACTAAACTGGGCTGTATAACTAATCTGGGTGTAGCTGGAACGCCCAGAAAGTGGCAATAGGCTTAGGTTGTGATGTTGTTCAATGTCTAATACTTAAAATCGAACTTGGCTCAGACTCCCGTTTTCCCAGCTGGGCCAAGTTGTTCGTTTACGCGTTCATAAAACAGTTATGGGAAAATAAGCTTGAGTAAATGTATTGGTTAATAAAATGATTAAATTTTAAAGAAGGATCACATACTGGGGTCCCGGATTAGTCACGGGGCCCGTTTCCGTTTATTCAGTTTGATTTGAGAAGAAACGCGCACAATCCACCCGGATTGTCCAGGTTTCTAATAGAAAAGTTCGTTTTTACTTAATTAGTCCAAAAATATGATTTTTGATCACTCTTGGTGTTTTGATATTCCTGCAGATTCACTAGTCGCGGACTTGCCGGTTTTTATAAAAACTGAATTTGTTTAATATTCAGATTAGCATAATTAATTAACCGTTAATCATTAAATTATGAAAATTTAACCACTTATCAATTAAAATATGTAGATTTTTATAAAAATATTTCTGGAATTTATTTACTGATTTATTAATTTATGAAAATTCATTTTATCAGCTATATTTCGCCTGAAAATCGTCCGTTTACCCAAACAATTTCCACAAATTCCACAAAAATTCCTGAATACTCAAATCATGTCCCAAAACAACCTGTATCAATTCCAGAATGTAAAATGCTCGTGCGATATTCTTTTCGGCCCAAATTCGGCTGTAAAAATTCACACGAACGAAAATAAACAAAACACCCTTAAACTTCTCCAAATGATCCCAAGTTCATATGTGATCAAAATATATAAATTCTGAGTTCCCAGAAAAATATCATAATTTTTGAAGTATGTTAGCTATTTTTCCCAAATAAACGTCCCAATTCGGTAATAAATTCGCCAAATATTCTCGGATGGTCGAAAAATTACCAAATTTAAGCAGGGACTCACTGAAATGATCCCTAATGTCCCTGAAAAATTTCAAGTCCTAAAAATATGCACATCACAACCTTAACCTAAATAGCCCGTAAGCGAGTGTTTCGGCATTACCTTAGCGGGTTCGGCTCGAGTCTGACATTTTAATCAAGTTTTCAGGTTCTTGTGCTTCTAAGCAAGCTAGGTACAAGTCCTATATCACAAACCAAACAATATTTCATCAACATAACAGCCCTTAAGTTAGGGTTTCGGCTAGTGCACAAAAACGAACTTTTGAACCGTAAAAACGTCGTTTCAACCCTTTAATCCGTGTTTATGGCCAAAAAAATTTTCAAAACAGGTTCCTTACCATGTGTATGATCAAAACATGTTTATGGGCCGTTTTTAGGATTTTTACACGGTTAGGAATGATTTTTAGTAACCAAGACATGTTTTTATGGTATTAAACAAGTTCAAACAAGTAAAAAAGCTACTTATTTAAGCTCTTACCTTAGGGTTTTGGAAGTTTTCTGGCTGAAACAGAAGGGGTGTCCAGTGTTTTCCAAGAAATGATGTTAAAATGGCTTGAACCTAGTTTAAATGTGAAAGAATAAACAAGGGGGGGCTGCTGATTGCGATCGGACCATCATGGGCCCCCTTTGGGCCCATTTTGGCCCAATTTTCTGATTTCTCAAGCCCAAATACGAAAAGCTCGGTCCAAATTTAGTTCGGGTTCGGTTTTTGGCGCGAAAACTTACCGGGTGCGTTAAACAACGCGAAAACGAGTGTTTTTCGGCTAGTTTTGTGTAAAATTATAGAAACATACTATATGTTTGTAAAAATCAAAAATATTTTCACGGATCGCTTAAAACATTTCAATTAAGTGTTTGGTAAGTCTTTTTCGGCTTAACGGATGATACAATGCTTGGTTTGTAACTATCTTTCGCGTTTAAATCTATAGCGGGTGGTTAAACGAGCATGTTTTCGTTTAACTTGTTTGCTATCAAACTAAGGCCATATTTCTAACATTTTAGCTTGTATAGATCGTATGTCACTTATAAATGGCCCCCCGAGATATCTGGGTCATAACCCGACCCGTTCGGTTAATCGTTCGTTTGTTACTCAAAAGGTGTTTATTTACTTAAACGGTAAATACGAGCTGAGGTGTACCTCGTTTTGGCTCAACTGTCACACCAACTCTTCCTCCTGCTTGAGCTCCGCCTCAATCTCGTCGTCCACAAACTATAATAATAAGAATTAATAAGAAATAATAATAAATAATAATAATAATAAATAATAACAATAATAATAATAATAATAATAATATTAATACTAATATTAATAAATAATAATAGTAGTAGTAATAATAATAATACTAGTAATAAAAAATATAAAATAACTATATTAATAATAAATTAACTAATTAAAAAAATATATCAGAGGCGACGTATAGGGCTATACGCCGCCTCTGACCCTCACTGTAAACCGACGGCCGGACTCCGGTAATATTACGGCCGGACTCCGGCCGACGGTTTTAACCATCACAACAATAACATCATCATCATCATCATCATCTTAGCATAATCATCATCATCAACATAATATTAAAAAATTACCTCCATGTCGTGTCGGTGGCAGGTCAAATCTCCTAGGCTCGTGTCGTGTGGTGTCGGTGTCGGTGTCAATCCAATATAGACTTGTGTTTGGATGCTCGGGAGAGGGAGTTCGAAATTTGAAATAAAGGGGGCAGCTGAGCAGACGGGGATATATAAGGGCTTTAATACGCCGCGTATAGATCTATACGCGGCGTAATAGGGTTTTTTTATTTAATATTATTATTTATTTGTTATTTATTTAATATTATTATTATTTATTATTAATTATTTATTATTGTTAATATTAGTTATTATCTATTATTATTATTATTAGTTATTAATATTATTATTTAGTTGTTATTTATTATTATTATTATTATTATTATTATTATTATTATTATTTATTTGTTCATTATTTATTATTATTAATATTATTATTTATTTGTTATTTATTTATTATTAATTTGTTATTACTAATATTGTTATTATTAATATTATTAATATTATTAATAATAAGTCGGTTTCCTTTATAAGCCATCTAGATCTACGTGTTCGGGTTCCCTATGCCAGACCTGGCATATCTGTTTGTACTCATTCAAACACTCAGCGTACCGTATTTTCCATTCTAGCGCCGCTGGTTGGGCGTTTCTTTCCCAATTACGGTTGGGCGTCGGCATTGGGAAATCCCCTACCAGTTTGATATGTATCCAATGTTCACCTCCCCAGTTAGCGATGCCTATAACCCCTGGATCCGGAATCGAGTTAGGACCGAGTCTTAACGGGAAGTAACATTCGGTGTCATTGCCGGCTAGGTTGACTAACACACACCCGGTATGTTTTAGCAGCCACGTGCCCGTGACGGGGTACGTTGAACCAACGACTCGGCGGCGCGGGTTTGACCGTGTTGTAGTATGGAAGGCTGGAACGAACCCAGTCATACAAATTGTCAGCCTCTTTCTTGAACATCGCCCTCCACCACCCTTCGTTCGTTTCCAGCTCAGTCAGGATTGCCCGCCTAACATCCGGCCAGTATTTCTCATGCATCCCTATACCCACGACGACTGCTCGGAAACCACAGTTACCGTCTGGGCGTATGTCTTTGATATCTGAGACAAACGGCTATGCCCAGCTAGGAATGACGCTCTTAAACATTTCAATCGCTGGTACTTGCGCTGGCGAAACCATCAAAGGAAACCCGAGGTGAGCTCCCGTAGGTTTCGGTGTCTTAGGACGCCCCCGGGAAATTTTATACCGCGATGCTGACTTAGAAAACGAACGAGACAGCGAGGATGGGGTGGGGGTTTCTTGGATGGGCCTATGTGACAAGGATGGGGTGTAGGAGTTGTGTTTGGGGAGATCTGCAGCGGGGTGTAGGAGCTGTGTCTGGGGAGATCTGGAGCGGGGTGTCGGAGCTGCGCCTCGGGGGATCTGGTTTTTTGGGACGCCCCTGAGGTTCCTCTCTTTTTTCAGGCTCCTTTTTTTTAGATCTCCCTGGAATAGCAGATATGAGCTTAGCGAAAAAACTTTTCTTTTGATTAGGGTCATCTATGGACGATAGCGTATCTGTGATGTCCCGTAGACCTGCTTCGTAATCTGGCTCTTCGTTCGGCGGATAGGTGGATCAAAATTAAGCCTCCTCCATAACGGGTCAACATCCGTTATTGGGATACACGTGTCGTTAATTATGTATCCCTCAATCCGACAAGCACATGGCAGCCCCGAAGATGAATCCAAATGGTGGTCGCATGAAGCGCCGCCGTCACGCATCTTGTGTATCAACTCATACTCGTTTACAAGTAGCCTCAAATCATGAATCGACACCATGTTTAGTAGCTTCTTCAACTAGGCATGTTGTCAATGTCCTTCCATGACCTTGGAACGAGATTCTTGAAAAGATTTACCGATTTCTTTCATCTGCGAGTTGACCATTTTAAGGACATGCCTGGAAATTGTGTCGAGCGAGTTGTTGCTTCCATTGAGGTACCTTTGCAGATTTGCGTGCTGGCTCTCAACCCGGTTCGTCATAGTTTCGCTGTTCGTCGATCCAGTAGGCTACAAAATTGTGTTTGTATGGATCCAGCCAGCTGTTGCAAATGTATTGCCAGACCTCTAAAAAATAAAGGGAAACGTTAATAAGACGTATGTTTAGACTATTAAAAAATGTCCACTGATACGAGGGACTCACCTGCTCAATCGTCCTGTATCAAATGACGTTCCATGTTGATGCGACGGTTGTCTAACTCCTGTATCGTCGGAGACTGATACAGGACCTTCCACCAGTACGCGAAGTCCATCCCCATATCCGTGTTGTATAGGCTCTTAAATTTTCTCCTTTTATTCTTGGATATGTGCCACCTGCATAAATTTTTGGTGGCATCAGGGAAGACCGCGTCGCAGGAATTCATAAGGGCTTGGTCCGCGCCAGTCAGGATCACGCTTGGCTCCATGCAGTCATCCAGCATTCGTTTAAGTTTCTCCAGAGCCCAGGTGAAGTTCCTCTGCCGTTCCCTTATAACAAACGCGGTGGCGATACAAAACGACTATGATGTCGATGTCACACCGATAAACTGAACCAACGGCCAGTCGTACATGTTGGTGTTGTACGTCGTGTCAGTCATCAACACCTCGGGGAACGCACGCTACATCTTATGCGACTTGTTATGATAGAAGAAAATTTCCTCCGTCCTGTCGTCGGTATCATTCTCCCGGGTATAGAACGTGAAACCGTTGTCTGCGAGAAAGTTTTCCAGCGCCTGCATTGGATGAAATAAAACATTAGTAAATATTATAAGCACGGCAGGTACACATTAAAACTACAAAGGTTTTGAACTTCCTTCACAGGGGTATCTCCTAGTAACCCATCCCTCCTAATCTTGGCGGTGTGGTTGTATATGTCATTTATTGCAGGTTGCACACTGGGAAACTTTTCGCAGAGGGCTGCTTCAATTTGAAGCGGCTTCAAGCCGGTCCTGTATAAACTCTCAACCATATCCAGCTGGTCGCTGTTCATTTTTCTAAAAGACGCACACCACTCCTCGAATTCAACGAGTTCGTGGTTGTGAGTCTCGTTTACCACTTGAACCTTCCAACATGCACCCTTTGAGTCGTACCTGCCCAGGATCTTAAACAGACAGCATTTTGTAATGCTGCCAGTACGTCTCACCGTCGCTTTTATTTTGGGTTCGCCTCCACGATTGCATGCAATGTCTACATCGCTTTTCTTTGACCGCTGGAACACAACAACAAACCCATGCTCCCGTCCTCTAATTTTGACCCATTTCTCCAGCTCCTCACAGATCTCCAAAACCTGAAACAGTTTTACGCTATTTATTAAGCCGTTTATTAAATAACATACAAATAAATAATATTAACTTAAACAAAAGACACGGTGTCTTACAGCATCTGTTTTATACGAAATCGTCACCTCGCATATGTAGTCGTCATCGTACTGATCTATGTTATTTAGGTTTGGCCCAACATGATCGTTTCGCCCGTGGTGCGATGAAAACTCGGTTCTGTAAAACGGATCATTTGCTACTGGTGTCTAGTACAATGACGAAGCCTGACCTCCATAATCCGACCAGGCGACAGGTGACGAGTACGACGGCTGACTACCGTAATCCGACACGAAGTACTCCTACCATATATAAATTAGAAATTCAAACAACAGTGTTAGTGATAATAATAAATAATAATAATACCTATAATATTATTAAAATAATAATAACATAACCATATATTTACAATCAGACTATATAAAGAAACCTGTTTCAAGTTTGGAAAGCTCGGCGAGCCAGTGTTACCATAAAACTGTTTGGGCTGACCATAAGGTTGTTGGGGCTGGGTATCATACCCGATATACTCCTAACAAAACGTAATGTAGCAAGTGTTAGTAAAAAAAACTACCAACTTCATTCTAAATAAATATATAACGAAACCTGGTTCAAGTCGGGTAACCACGACGTGCCAGGCTGATCGATAGCGGCGTAACCAGGCTCCTCCTCCAAAAATAAATGGTTAAACCAAGACATTGTGGGTATACATATTACAAATATTATGTTATTTTTTGGTTGAACGTCGAGAGACAACGCCTATATATAATAAAAAAAGAAAGGAGGGGAAGGGAGGGGAGCCGGGCTCCAATAATTCAGAAAAGCAATACGCCGCGTATAGAGCTGTACGTGGCGTATGAGGGTACGAGTTGACAACTTGATCAGCTTTTGTCGTCTAGTTTGTCAACAAACTAGTACGCCACATATAGAGCTATACGCGGCGTATTAGTGAGCTTTTCTAGAAAAACCACTAGTTTGTCTTATTATGTTTTTTCTTCTTTTCTTTTTTTGTTATTTATAATTATTATTATTATTAATATTATTTTATTTATAAATAACATATTATTATTCACAATTCGGCAAAGGGCGTTCAGTAGTAGGACTTATTTGGGAAAATTGACATTGCGAAACGACCTTTCAATTTAATGGCTGATGTTGTCATGGACAACTTGAATCGATTACAGTGATTTCCTTGGGAAAAACTGACAGTGCCAAACGAACCCTTTCTTTGATGCTTTCGATATCGGCATCTCAAATCTGCCTCTTCGATATATTCAAACTCCAACTGTCTTGACCTTCGGCCACCACCAGCAACCTTAGTTGTGTTCACTCAACACATATCAGTCGTCACTAAGCTTAAGCTTAGGCTCATTATTATTTTTATGTTTAGTTGGGGGTATTCTAAGTTGATCAGCTTGCGTATATTAAAGAATTATCGGCTTATATATATACATACACACACACACATATAATATATATATATATATATATATATATATATATAGTAGAAGTGCGATATAAGAATTCATTGCCTCGGCATAACTAGGACGAGATCGAGATATTAGTTTGATGAGTTTGAATCTCTCGGATCCGCGGTATCCGCTAACGACAGCGATAATGGGAGCCAATACTTTGGACAGATAGGTGGAAATTCGGTCATTGCTCCAACATAACGAGCACCAGAATGAGATATTAGCCCGGACTTACCTGAACCGGTTGACACGTATGCTGATGTGGATTTAGGCTCGGTGTTGACGTTGATATTAACACGTTTGCTTAAAGCTTTCGTTATCACCGGCATAATACACAATGAACGCACAAACTCAAACAACAATCCACACAATAGCAATTCTCTTCATTATTTTTCTCTTCTTCTTGTTTGAGTGGTCGTTGAAGAGAATTGCTATTGTATGGATTGTTGTTTGAGTTTGTGCATTCATTGTGTATTATGCCGGTGATAACGAAAGCTGTAAACAAGCGTGTTAATATCCGCGTCAACACCGACCCTAAATCCACGTCAGCATACGTGTCAACCAGTTTAGGTAAGTCCGAAGTAATATCTCATTCTGGTGCTCGTTTTGTTGGAGCAATTACCGAATTTCCACATATCTCTCCAAAGTATGGGCTCCTGTTATCGCTGTCGTTAGCAGATACGCGGATCCGAGAGATTCAAACTCATCAAACTAATATCTCGATCTCGTGCTGGTTATGTAGGAGCAATGAATTCTTATACCGCACATCTACTATATATATATGTATGTATATATATATATATATATAAGCCGATAATTCTTTAATATACGCAAGATTATCAACTTAGAATACCCCCAACTAAACATAAAACTAATAATAAGCCTAAACTTAAGCTTGGTGGCGACTGATATGTGTTTGAGTGAACACAAGTACGGTTGCCGGTGGTGACCGACGATCAAGACAGTTGGAGTTTGAAGAAATCAAAGAGCCAGATTTGAGATGTCGATAACGAAAGCAGCCAAAAAATTGAAAGTTCATTTGGAAATGCCAGTTTTCTAAGTAAGCCACCGTAACTGAATCAAGATGCCCATAACGAAACCAGCCAATAAATTAAAAGTTCGTTTAGCACTGTCAATTTTCCCAAATAAGCCATGCAACTGAACGCCCTTTGTCGAATTTTGAGTAATAATATATTATTGATAAGTAAATAATAATAATAATAATAATTATTATTATTATCATCATCATAAATAACATTAATAATAACAAAAGAAAAGAAAATAAAGAAAAACAAAAGAAAAAAAAACCATAATAAGATAAAACTGGTGGGCTTTTCCAGAAAAACTCACTAACATAACCAGCACCCGTTTGATATAATATAATATAATGTTATTATATTATATTATACACTCTAAGAACGTACCTTCAAACGTCTTGCGTCGGTGCCTAACACCCGAATCTGAATCTCTGGCATACATCAGGAACCTAACAATAATAATATTTTAATACTATTAATATTATAAAAATTAATATTTTAATACTAATAATTATATGTTTAGAATAATATTATTTTAATAACAATAGTATTTTAATAAATACAATAATAATATTTTATTTTATTTACTATAATATTTTAATAACAATAATACTTTTATAAAAATATTAATATTTTAATAGTAATAATATAATAAAAAAATTAACAATAACGGTAATAGTACGGGAAACCTATTTTAAGTTTGGGAGGCCCGGCGAACTAGGGTTACCGTAAAACAGTTCAGGCTCATAAAAGGTGGTGTCTATATAGTAGGCATGGTGTAGTTTGACGGTCGGTGCCTAGACAAATTTCAAAACTAAACCAGTCACCAAATCTCTGTCCTAACATGTACAACTATGTCCTACAATGTACTAAATAAAGGTAAAACGTAACCTGGTTTAAGTCTGACTGACCGTTAGCCCGTACCCCGGCTCCTCCTCATCCGATTCCGGAAATAAATGGTTGTTGTTGTTGGTTGAATGAAGATAGTGAGGGTGAGGGCGAGGTAAAAAAAAAAGAGAAGAGAAAGGATGGAGAGGGAGGGAACCGGGCTCCAATAATATACAAAACCCAATACGCTGCGTATATGGCTATACGCGGCGTATTAGGATACGATACGACAAGCCTATAACAACCCAGCCAGGCTAGAACGTTAAATCGTACCCTAATACGTCGCGTATAGCCCTATACGTGGCGTATTATTTGGGTGTGGGGTGTCCCTAGCAGGATGGCTTCTCTTTCCATTGAGAATAAATAGAAAGCGTGTTTTGTTTAAGTTACCTAAGAATGATTATAGATATGATATGCAACACTTCTCAAAATTATGAGTAAATGCTCTTTGGTCCTCAAACCCAAACTCTCACCATTTTGAACATAAACAAAAAAGAAACCAACTAGTCGTAAAGGAAGGCTTCTCTTTCTGTTTGGGGGAATCAAAAGAAAGGCAATAAGAAAACTTTTACAATAAACAACCCAAAGAAAATAGCACAAAAAAATCCAGCAGAAAAATTACACTAGAAAAATACATCATAGATTCCGACACCGGCTCTTAGGATGCTAAGGATTAATTCTTTTTAAATCTAGAATTTTATTTTATGTTTTAATTAATGTAGTTTTTTGTTTTAGTTTTAACGATTTTAGTATTTTATTTTATGTTTTAATGAATCAGCATTTAGTAGTATGAATTTTAATGAAAGTTTATTTAAAAAAATGATTTAAGGTACTTGAAGGAGTGACGTCACCAAGGATAGAGTTTTAGGGCAGTTGATGAAAAATATGAGGTGACAAACTAACAATGCATGATTAATAGAGTTCCAGGGTACTCTAGGGTAATTAAAAGGAGCACCCATTCCCGCTAACATCATTAACCCTTGAGACAACGAGGATTAAATCCAATCCGCCGAACAAACATCTACGAATTCGGACTTTAGCTTAATCCAACCAAACAAGCTAGAAATGATCACCATCACTATTGAGTCAGCCAATAGACTCCTACAATTAAATATCCTTGAATCAGACTAATACTGAGTATTGGTATTATAACGAATTAAACTGATATCGAGACTTTATTTTTTGGGTTTTTATTTTCGGGTGCTATGTCGTGCGATAGTGTCATACCGCTACCACAATCAACGCACTGATATGAAGACTTTACTTTTGGGTTCTCTCTTTCGGTTGTTATCGAGTGCCTGTATCATACTAGGATCGTAACAAAACCAAATTGATACCAATTAAATAATGCGTATGAAGGAATTTCACTAGTTGCAACTAAAACACAAATCCAATATTCATCCAGTTATAATGATTTTCTAGTATTAATGGTTGCACCATATTACACATTGAATGACTTTCACACTTTTGAGCATGGCTCAACGATTTTGAAGATCTAAATCAAAATGAGATCATGTGACCGTTTCATGACAATTGTTAAAAATAAAAAGTAAATAAATAAGCATTTATAGCTAGGCTCAAACTCACAACCTGCCACTTAATTAGCAACAATTAAGCTTTCCACCAAACCAATACATAACTTTGAGTTTATTTTGTCCATATTAATATATCTATATATAATGGATTTTTTTGGATTTGAAAGCCTTAAGTAAGTATGGACCTAAAGCCCTTGTCTAATTTCGCTAGCCCACGGGCCGGCCCTGATTAATTGTGCTAAACTGCTAGTTAACCAAACTCAAGATATCTAGAGGAACTAGAAAACCAAGAATGCAATTAATACCTCTAAAATCTTCTATGGATTCCTCATGTGGTGCAAGTATGCATTGGATGGGGTTTTTTTATGGATCAAGAAATAGAAGTAAAAGCTCACTTATATTGTATGTTCTATAGATAAAAACTCTGACAGGAAACACCAACCATTAGCACTTGATTTCACTAAAATATGTTGCCATTTACATCAAAAGAACATCCTTTTTGAATATATAAATTCACGCATATGCAATGTGCAATGTCTAACAACTTTTTAATACACTTTTTATAAACAATAAGGAAATGACATGGTACGAAAGGAATCGTGGCCTCTGTTATTTCCTTAGAGACCACTTTCAAACCCGAGTGAGTCAAGAGGAGGTGGTTGATTCAGCAAACAAGGGACAAGAAAATAAATGAAAATCCCATTATTCATTATTGGATATCACCGTTTGTCTATTAATTTTTAAAATATCCGTAAGATCGCGAGTTTTATTTATGTTTGAATAAATCATGTGTTTTATTGTATATTATCAAAAGTGTTCGCGTGTTATTGCGGGTTCGCGTAAATTATATATCCCCTTGTATTGGTTTGTAGTGTTTGGTGTGGTATGTAATGGGTTATTAATGCGAGTGCGCTTCCGCATGTGCATATGGTTTGTTGGATGTTTTTTGTGGAGATACGTACTAAAATATTGATCTATGCATATATATTGGATGCATCGTGTTTTGTGAAATATTTATAAATAAAGTAGGTTTATGGGTTTTGTGATTTTTAATCAATATAAAGGATTGAATGTGTGTTAATTGGTGAGTAATTAGAGTTGAAATTTAATTAGGAGATGGAAGAAATGCTCAAATTAAAGGCACAAAGTTATCAGTCAACGAACTATAAGAATTGTAAAGTAGTGGGCATACGTGATTTGATTGTGCACATTCATAATGTTGTATGCATATATATTGGATAGACGGTGTTATAAAGTGATTGGTACTTAACTTGCAGGAACAAAAGGTTTTACTTGGGGCACTACAAACTGACAAGTAAGAATGTGATGGAAACATGTTAAACTTCACTACATATGACCTACTTAAATAGCGAGAGAGACAAGGGTCTCAGTGAAGACTACCCGCTTTTCGCTGGTAAACCAATTATTGTGGTATGCACGCCCTAATGGTTTGTTAACGATCGCAATCTCATATAGTTTGTTGTGCCAGCTATAGCAAACAGTTTTCTGTATTTAACGTAATGGGGATCCACGAGTGCAAGGATATTGGTGGGATTGTGGGGGTTGTGAACATGGGGATCCACTTATCTCGGAGCGTGGACCATAGATTGTATGAGATGTTGAAGTTTCCCTAAGTTAGGAGCATGTGTGGGGAGTTAATATTTTCCAATGGCACTAAAAAATTAATTTTAATGGAACAGGAGGGAAGGCCATCTCTTTAACATGTTCCGTTATTGTGTGAAACTTAATAACAATGTTCGTATACACAAACCATGCCTTGATGTGTTGCAAAACATATCCGTCTTTTGCACTTGTTTTAATAAGAAATCATGATAAATTATAATGTTTATGTGTTGAAATTAGCATGTAGTTACACATTTTCATATATCCAGGTACCCGTGCATGGAAGGAGCAAAAACAAGGCTAAATCATAAAGAAACAAGCACCTGGGAGAATGCACGAGAGTGAAAGAAGAAAAGTAGAAAATACAAATGGATTGGAAATGGAAATATTAGAAGAGGATATGATAGAAGGTTGAAATACGAAAACAAAGGAAAAAACGGGGAAGAAAACGGAGCTAAAACGAAGATTCTACGAGCGAAACAAACAAAATAATAAAATAATATGTCAGACCAATCCTCCGCGTGGTGCGGAGAGTGGAGCTTCATGCCCCGCATGGCTCGGCACACTCAGACTTAGAACCTAACTATTTTGTCTTTTTGTGACCCTTCGGAGAACAAAAAGAAGTGCTACGCGCGGCTCGGAGGACCGTATGTCGGCAAAAAGTTTTATAAACCTTATATAAATGATTTTTATCAACCCTAATCGAGAAATTGAACCTTTAGCGGCCTTTAGGGACCCTTGGGGCGTTTTTGGAGTAGTAGGGTGTTCGGGATCAAGATATTAAAGGCAGGTGCACGAGATTGATCATTATGCGAGTCTTGGTTCGTTTATTCGGTTTATTCTTGTGTTTTCTCCTATTTCGAGAACATGTATGTGCTTAATTATTATATTTTGCTACTATTCTTGATGATTATCGGCTAAATTCCCGTTCTACCTAGGTTTTGATGATTACTTTGTGATTTACGGATTTTTATCGGTTTATTGGATCTTATTGTTGGTTTAACGCTAAAGTAAAGAACTTGCTTACAATTGTTATGATGTATATGCATATCTACTTTATCGTCTTTCTTTGTTCCACGTGTGTCTTGTTGAATGTATTTCAGTTATAGATACATGTTTAGGTCGCTTACTGTGTGTTTGTGATTATTTTATGGCTTTGCTAGACGTAGTAATCTGTAACATCCTAAAATTTATAATGTTGAATAAAGAAAGTTACGTTTAGTGATTTCCGCGTTATTAATTAATTAATATCGAGTAAAGAACGGATCATGGATTTAGATTAATTGAGATGGGTTAAATGAGAATGGGCTTTAGGTCCATGGGCTTTAAGGGACATAAATATCCCCCAAACCAACCTAAAACCCTAAACCCTCATTTCATTTCCATCATAATCTCTACACACTACAAAACACACACACACCACACACCGCCATATACGGCCGGCGGCCGAGGGAGAGAAACGACCAAGATCCGAGAGAGAGTAAACGATTAGTTGTGATTAAACAAGTTAAACGAGATCCAAACGAGCACAAAAGGTATGTTCTTGACCTTTAAAGTTTATGTTTTACTGAATGTCCTTAAGCTTAAAGATCCAAGCTTTATAGTATATACGGGATATATATACGAACGAAATGGTTAGGGAACGTTAGTGGGTGATGTCGAACCATAACAAGGGTATTAAAATCGCCAAAATGCTTGATAAAAACCAAACCCGTAGCTGAACTGGGCAACTTCGCCTGCGAACTGGGCAACTTCGCCTGCAAACTGATAACTTCGCCTGAAAACGGGTAACTTCGCCTTCAAAGCTTAACTTCGCCTTCAAAGCTTAACTTCGCATACGGCCAAGTTCGCCTAGCTGGTAACTTCGCCTAAAGCTAAGTTCGCCTAAGGTTTAACTTCGCCTAAAGCTAAGTTCGCCTAAGGTTTAACTTCGCCTAAAGCTAAGTTCGCCTAAGGTTTAACTTCGCCTAAAGCTAAGTTCGCCTAAGGTTTAACTTCGCCTAAAGCTAAGTTCGCCTAAGGTTTAACTTCGCCTAAAGTCAAGTTCGATTAGAAAATAAATTAAAAACCTAATGGAAAATGTGTTAAGACAGTTAATGTAAATAAAATTTTTCCAAGCTAACCTGGCAGCTCGACCCCAGCCAGGGGCTCTGCCCCTTGGACCCTGCTAAGGGCTGCCGCCCCTAGACCCCGCTGCCAGGGGCGCTGCCCCCGGACCCCCGTTCGTTGTGGGTTGTATAAAGATAGAAATACAACATGAGTAGTAGTAGTTAATTGATACATGTAAATGTTATACAGTTAGCTGTGCACAGCTCAAGAAGGGAATAACGATTAACGGAGAGCGTAACAGGATTCAGGTGAGTTTCTAGCCCCATTTATGTGTTATGTTTTCGGGGCTGTGTGCATACTCGATGTGTTGTTAATACATTTATCCTAAGTGATAAGTGTATGCCATATGTGATATATGTGATGGATATGAATGATTGCTTGTCGGTACGCGAACGATCTTCGGATATTGCGCGTACTGTCATGTCAAAAATAAAGGTACGAATATTATATATCGAAGATGTATGAACATTGCAAATGAATACTTGTTGGGGCGTGAACGATCTTCGGATATTGCACGTATCGACAAGAGGTATGGTTGTTAAATGAATGATGTAAAGAACGCCTAGAGTGTTCTTATGCTATAATGTAATTATTGTATATGTGAAGTATGTGTATACAGGTACACGAATGGTATGTGAGTTCTACGTTCGACATAGTAAGTTAGGATGGCAAATCCCTCTAGCTTTTGTCGGACATAGACTCGGCTGGTGATGGCGTAGTTAAGGACTGCGGGCCTTATACGTAATGTAGATGATAGATTTAAACGTAGATAGGGACGGTGGGCCTTATACGTGTTACAAATAATAGACGACAACGTAGTTAAGGACTGCGGCCTTATACGTAAAGTAGATGATAGATGTAAACGTAGATAGGGACGGTGGGCCTTATACGTGTTACAGATAATAGACGACAACGTAGTTAAGGACTGCGGACCTTATATGTATTATAGATAGGCATCAGCATAGGAAAGGACTGTGGACCTTATACGTGCTGTATTTGTATTGTGGTAGCATAGGGGAGGACTGCGGACCTCGTACGTGCTATGGTTTAGGTTGCAGCATAGGGAAGGACTGTGGACCTTGTACGTGTTGTGGATGTAGGATGGTATAGGGAAGGACTGCGGACCTTGCACGTACCATAAATGGTGAACATAGGTAAGGACTGCGGACCTTTTACGTGTTCACGACCTTGAGTACAGGTATAGACGGCGGACTATGAACGTACTCTCGGTAGACTGAGGTTAGTGATTGTAGATATGTATGTATGTATGGTAGTAAGTATGTATGTAGAACAGAAGGGTAACTAGTTAGGTATGGATATGTATCTTCGGATATGTATGTGTATGTATTGTATGGCGTCCGATTAACTAGAACTCACTCAGCGTAGCTGACTTTTAGTATGCACGCAGGTGAGTAGAATGAGACAACTAGCTTGAGTGGGCACATGGTGGGCGAATAGGAGACTGGCATTTGAAGACTCAAGATGTTTTAATGTAATTGACGTTTATTTTGAAAGACAAGAATGTTTAAATAAGGCAAGTTTTGGATTGTTGTAACGTTTCATGAAAGTTTTTATATTCCGCGAAAGTTTTAATGAACTCTGATTTGTAAGAACTGTGTTTATGAGTAAATCCGACGCTAAAGTAAGGCTACCGGGTTCGGGGCCTTACATAATCCATAGGAGCATCGATTGGTGATTGGTTAGAACTTCATACTCTACCTATCTAGATAGCTGATAGGTGACAGATAGTCGTGTTATTGATGTGCTTGAAGTAGTTTAATATTTATTAACTAAATTAACTAAAAATAAACACTAAGTAATACTCTAAACTCTCTAAAACTCGACTAAACTACTAACCGGCAAGTGAACCGATCGACTCTAGTAAAGCTAAGTAAGACCGGATATCGAACCCACGAGACTCTTTAAATTACGTTTATTAGCTAATTAGACTCGACTACAAAACACGACTTATTAATTATATTTGTTTGAGGGATTTAAAATACTAATTTAACATTATAATTAAGAAAACAAGTAATTTAAACGAAAACGAAGTTTGTCTATGAAAATAAGATGATGATGAGAAAACTACCTAGGCTAGACTCCCCTAAATTTCAGTAATGAATTGACTCGGGAAAATATTTAGTTATGGACTGGGATCGTAAAATAGGCACTTATAGGAAAACCCGAACAGGACCCCTGACCCTTCTCAAGAGAAACCTATGGATTTCTAACAAGTTTTAACGCACACCAGTATTAAAAATCAAGTTCGCTTAAGGTCACCTAATTAATTACAAACTAGTTCCTTTATATGAAATCCTACCTTACAGCGCGGAAATCAAAGGCAGTCTAATATATTCAATTGACTCGATAGACAAAGTTAACCAATCAAACCTAGATGGACTCCTTACGAAGAACTAAATCTAGTAATCCTAATCAACAAAGACCTACTAATAACCTAGCACCTTACAGCTATTTAGGTTAGCAGCACACTTAGGTTTATATAATTAATAAGTATTATTCTTATGATCTTAGTGCACATCAATCATAAAATAATCAAAAACACAAAGTATTTGACCTAGTAGCAACCTATCATAATGACAAACAATAATCAAGGTAACCATGGAATAATAATAATTAATCAAACAATCCTAAATATCCATATGCATGAATTTAGTATAAGTAAACCTTTTACTAGTTCATAAAACCATAACGATAAATAAATCCCAAATCAAAACACAACGTCAAAGTAGGTTCATCATAAGCCTAGCCAGTCTATAATGTTTAGTCTAGCATCATAAAATTAAACAAAACAATAATAGACAAAATCATGGCGAAAATAAATAAGAACGGAAGAATAAATGTGATAAAACCAGGAGTCTTCGTCCTTGAATATTAAGCACTTCGCCGGCTGATTCCTCGACTCCAAAGCTGTCGAAAACTGACCTCGGACGCCTCGGAACTCACCAAATTCGTCTAGAACTTTAGGGTATGATTAAGGGTGAGTTTAGGGGTCTTTAAATAGGCAACAAGTATCCAAAAATACGAAAGTCGGTCAAGGAAACGCTGAAAAGTTCTGGAAACACCACCGCCGCGCCGCGCGGCGGGTTTGGCCCTCCCCGTCGCGCGGCACTCCGGCCAAAAGGGGGGGTCCGGCCTAGTCCGGTCTGGTTCATTCCTGGTTCTGTCCGGTTCGTTTCCTGATGCTCCGGTTCACCTGTTTTGCTTGTTTTTTTATCGTTTTTCGCCCTCTTTAACCACAAACAAATCACGGGACCTACATTATTCAAATAAGTTAGTAGTATACAAATCCTAACAAAAACCGAACATAAACGATTAAAATATTAAGTAAAATATACAAGGGATTAATGTATATTAAACGTTATATCAGTTATATTTGGAGTTAAGAGTTTAGGTTTAAACACTCTAACAAGAGGTTTCCTTAGATTTCCTTAGTTTCATTGTAATTTCATGTTTATCAATTATTTTTAGGTTACCCCTTGCACTTTAGTGTCTATTGAGATAGTGAGACTGACGGGTGATTTGTCTTTTAGGCTACCTTAGCATTGTTGGAGAGATTGATAGGTAATCCGACCATCCGGTAAGTTTAAACGCCCCTTAGGGTTTCCTTTTAGCTCATACCCGGAGAATGATCAAGGATCCACTAGGTTGTCTAAAGGTGTCGCATTTTAAGATCCCAGTTCCATCATAGATTCCATAACCGAGAGAGATCCAAGATTCACAATTAGGATTCTAAACCTAGTAGTGCTTCTCCTATCTTTGAGTTCGTCTAAGTTATAGTGTTGGTTTAGTGTCAGTTTTAGTTTGAGCCTTCTTAGTTTATAGTTAATAAATTAAAAAAAAAAACAAAAGTCAATTAAATCTGTTTATTTAAGTTTCAAGTCAGAGACTAGTTTTAGGTGTTGCTAGTGTCCTTTGGTTCGATATCCGGATTTCATTAGGCTTTACTACATTTGACAGGTACACTTGCATGTCTAGTAGTCTAGTATTAGGAGAGTCTAGGTTTATAAATTTAAAACTAGAGTGTCTAGGTTGGATTAAGTTTTTTTATAGACCGCTTTCAGCACATCAGGCTTCCAAAACAACAAAGTACAACACATGTTGACATAGAGTTCCGGTGGACCACATGGAAGTCGTTCCTACATATTCCCCCTTTTGTGTTTATGTTGTTGTTTGTCTTGAATAAATGTGTCTTGTAATGAAACGCTCAACACATGTAATATGAAATATTTTGAATCATTGAAGAGCCATTGTATAATCCTAAAGTGTTTGTGATGGTGTTATAAATGCCATGGGATTCAATTGTTCGTAGGCGTTTGCATGCCTTGGTTGTGGGTTTCCAAAGAACCAACTCTTTGGTTTGTGAAAACGTAAGACATAGTAGGTCATCCAAGTGTGCAAGCATATTGATGACCATCGTGAGTGGTTGGATAGGGAAGCGAATCATTGATTGAGGACCATAATCAGCAGTTTGACCGTCAATCAAATAAGCATACCAATCATTCTTGCGTACTAATGTATTGATTTAGTCTCATTAATCCAAACCTTATTATGAATCCAATCGTTGTGTTGTGATACTTCAAATGCAAATAAGTCGCTTATCTGTTCGCTATCATGTATTATTACGTTGATTTAGTTTCATCAATCCAAACCTTATTAGGATGTAACATCCCGAAATTTCTAAAGTAATATTTAATATATTATTTTGTCGGGTGAAATAAACGAGTTAGTGGAACGATAATAATAATAGCAAAATATGAAGACTTAGTAGGATAGTTAGATGGGATTAGATAGGGACCAAAAGGAAATATGGGCCTTCGGTCCATGGGCTTAAGGGAGTATAAATACCCCCTTAAACCCCAATCATTTCCATTCCATCCATTTATCCATCCTAATCTCTACACACCCCAAAACACACAACCCGAACCAAGATCCAAAGGCGAGGACCCGAGCTCGTTGGTGCTAGATCGTCGTGACGAACCAAAGCAACAAGACCAGCTCGTGTTCGTAGTTCGACTCATTTACGGTACGTTTATATCGAGAACTTGTTCGTTTAGGTTTGGATTAGTATAGAAATGATAGATCTGTGTTTGTATGGTAAAAACGAATCCAACAAAGCTAAACTTACTGAAAATGGTTACGATTTGATGGGTTAATCGATTGATAAAAGAACCCGTAACCTATATGCCTAAATCGCACCCTTTAAACATCGATGTTAGGTCGATTTGATGGTTGGGGTTTGTAGGCGCGGGTCAGACGATTCCGTGGATACCTAAATCGAGTTATTTGGTTAAGAAACGAAGATGATTAAGGACGAACAGTAGCTGCAGCCGACAACTTCGCCTGCAAGCTAAGTTCGCCTGATGAACTTCGCCTGCAAAGCTAAGTTCACATGATGACAACTTCGCCTAAAGCTAAGTTCGCCTGAGGTTTAACTTCGCCTAAAGCTAAGTTCGCCTGAGGTTTAACTTCGCCTAAAGCTAAGTTCGCCTGAGGTTTAACTTCGCCTAAAGCTAAGTTCGCCTAAGGTTTAACTTCGCCTAAAGCTAAGTTCGCCTAAGGTTTAACTTCGCCTAAAGCTAAGTTCGCTTAGAAAATAAATTAAAAACCTAATGAAAAATGTGTTAAGACAGTTAATGGAAATAAAATTTTTCCAAGCTGACCTCGCAGCTCGACCCCAGCCAGGGGCTCTGCCCCTTAGACCCTGCTAGGGGCTGCCGCCCCTAGACCCCGCTGCCAGGGGCGCTGCCCCCGGACCCCCGTTCGTTGTGGGTTGTATAAAGATAGAAATACAACATGAGTAGTAGTAGTTAATTGATACATGTAAATATTATACAGTTAGCTGTGCACAGATCAAGAAAGGGAATAACGATTAACGGAGAGCGTAACAGGATTCAGGTGAGTTTCTAGCCCCATTTATGTGTTATGTTTTCGGGGCTGTGTGCATACTCGATGTGAAGTGTGAATACACTTACCTTAAGTGGTAAGTGTATGCTATAGATGTTATACGAGGTAGCTATTATATAATACTTGTTGGTGCGTGAACGATCTTCGGATATTGCACGCATCGCCAAGGATAGTGATTGCCAAGTGGTTATTAGTGTGTATGAATGCTATGATGTGACTTGCTTATTATGTAAATGATATGAAGCATGTTGTAGACAAGTAGAGGTAAAGCGTGTTAGAAGTGGCAAGAGTGTAGTAAGAGTGTTAGTGGCACGACGATAGTACGTGGTAGGGTAAGCCTATACGTGACTACGTTATTAAAGTGGCAAAGTGGCATAACGTTATGCGTTATTAAAGTGGCATAACGTTATACGTTATTAAAGTGGCAAGGTGGTAGGTGTAAATAAGAGGCTAAGTGGTAAGGTAAGCAGGTTAGATAGTGGACTACGTGTCTGCGGATACGTATATGATGCATGTAGTGGTTGTATGATAAGTTGCTTGATTAACTAGATCTCACTCAGCGTAGCTGACTTTTAGTATGCACGCAGGTGATCAGACCAAAGAACTAGCATGAGGATGGCACATGGAATGGATTGAACGGCTAGCATCTTAAGATGGAAGAAAAGATGTTTTAAATATAATGATTTGTTTTATAGTATCAGAGACGAGATTGAATGTTTTGTAACGAATGCTTCAAGTAAATGTTTCCGCGAAAGTTTTAATTAACTCTGATTGCAAGAACTGTGTTTATGAGTAAATCCGACGCTAAAGTAGGGCTACCGGTTTGGGGCCTTACATAGGAATCCAAAAGTACGTTGTGTCCCGCTAGGAATTTAGAAACAGTCGATGTCTAGGGCACGGTCTCGGCGAGGACGTTAATTTTTTTAAACATTATATATATATATGCATATAAATGTATATATTTTTAACATTTATAAGTGAACTTGACTTAAAAGGCTAATAAAAACCAATGACGGCCCAAAATCTGAAAAAATCCATTAAACAATATAATAATAAGTGAACTTGACTTAAAATACTAATAAAAACCAGTAAGGGCGCAACATCTGAACCAATCCATTAAACAATATAATAATATGTTAGTGGGTTTTAGCCTAGTATTGGAGTAAAGGACTTGTAAATGACCTAATAATATGTTTCATTGGGCCATTTTTCTTTCTTTTTTTTTGGGGGGGGGGGGGGGGGTTGTTAGGGGTAGAATTGTTAGATAGGGGAATTTTTTATGACTCGTCTTGAGCACTCAAAATCTCGAAGATGGTCTTGCTTCTAAGTAAAAGATAAGTGATATGAGTTGGAGCATGAAAGACCCATGGGCCATAATTCACAAAAGTGACCAAATACAAAACCAATGAAAATCTCTCAACTAATTAGGAATTAACTTAATATGTTTTTAAAGAACCATGGTGTAAAATATGTAATAACATTGTTTTCTCCACAATAATAACAATATCGTATCAATTTTGAAGTTAAAAGCTAAACCCTTTGACTTTTAAAGTCAAACTAATGTTAACTTAGGGAAAGAGAGAACATATTTCAATTTGATCATGTTTTATCTTCTCTTTCTAAATTCAAGAGTTAACTTGTTCATATTAGACACCTTATAATCGCCTTATAATCCCACTGGATCAAAAGCCCTGCCGCTATAACTTGCAGCTACTTAATTCTCTTCTCCACCGATGGCGGTTTGAAGGCTAATGTCTCAGCAAACTAACTGTAACCAACAAGCGGATTAGACGTATGTAACGAGGTTAAGTCAAAATCATATTCATTAGTTCATATAATGTTATAATATCTGGAAACTGATATAATGCTAAATATATATAAATCCCGTGTATATTTTTTAATATTTTATTAGTTTTTGGTTCGGTTTTTATTAGAATTAGTATATTACTAACATATTTGAATAACGTAGGTTCCGGAGGTTGATCGTGGTTAAAAAGGACGAAAAACGAGCTAAAACTAGCCAAACCGGAGAACCGGAGCCTTAAAATTGAACCGGACCGAATTAGGAAACGAACCCGACCGCATCAGAACTGAACCGAACCAGACCGGCCAGCCTCCACCCCCTAACCCGCAGCGCCACGTGACCAGGAGGGAAAAAGGCCACCGCACGGTGCCCCAGGCACCCAGATTCTAGAAATTTCTTGCGTTTTTTATTAGTTTTGGGCCCAGAAAACCTATATAAACACCCCTAAACCTAACCCTAAGCATACTCTGTGAAGCAGAGCCGAATTTGGAGTTTTTCGGAGCTTAGGATTGCGTATTTTGGTGGGTTTGAAGGTAAGGAATCAGTCGGCGAAGTGCTCCTCGATCAAGAACGAAGACAACGGGTTTTATCACCTTTAATATTTCATTTATCACCTTTAATCTTTCATTTACATTATTTTTGTCACTATGGTTTCCTTTATCATTGTTTTGTTTGATTTTATGATGGTAGGCTAAACATTATAGACTGCTAGGCTTATAATGAACTTTCATTGATGTTTAATTATGACTTAGGATTTATTTATCGTTATGGTTTTATGAACCAGTAAAAGGTTTAATTATATTAAATTGATGCATATGGATACTAAGGGTTGTTTGTTGAGTTTTATTTTTCCATACTTGCCTTGATTATTGTTTGTCATTATGATAGGTTGCTATTAGGTCATTTACTTTGTGTCTTTTACTATTTTATGATTGATATGCATTAAGATCATAGGAATAATATTATTTAATCAAATAAAGCTAAGTGTGCTGTTAACCTAAATAGCTGTAACATGCTAGGTTATTGGTAGGTCTTTGTTGATCAGGATTGCTAGATTTAGTTCTTGGTAAGGAGTCCGTCTAGGTTTGATTGATTATCTTTGTCTATCGAGTCATTGAATATATTAGAATGCCTTTGATTTCCGCGCTGTAAGGTAGGATTTCATATAAAGGAACTAGTCCATAGTTAATTAGGTGGCCGTAAGGAAACTTGATTCTTAAAGCTGGTGTGCGTTAAAACTTATTAGAAACCCATGGATGTTCATTTTTGTTAAAACTTATAAAAACTTGGATATATTTTACCCGTATAGTTTGCAAATTGTTTAACCTAAAACGTTAAACCTTAGTTAATTGAACAAAAATAAATTGAAAACAAACGATGACTGTAAATCGTCGGAGTTCGATACAAATTGAAAATGAATGTATGATAAACGTATATCATCAGGAATATAATGTTAATGATAACCGATGAACAAAAATACATTGAAACGTCAAAACGGGTCGGTTTAACAAATACAAATCCAAATTCAAATAAACCTTAACGAATGTTACATGAAACGAAACTTGAGATTTATATGTATATACAAGGGAAGGTTAAAGTACAATAATCGCTTAACGTACATTACGTACACGACATACGTT
This sequence comes from Bidens hawaiensis, assembly GCF_021521415.1. NCBI lineage: Eukaryota > Viridiplantae > Streptophyta > Magnoliopsida > Asterales > Asteraceae > Bidens > Bidens hawaiensis. The sequence goes on along the minus strand of NW_027491445.1, from coordinate 150,149 downwards.
CAGCTAATACGTTCAGCTAAAACATTCAAAACCTTTAAAAGTTCAGGTAAAAACTTAAACGTTCAGCTAATACGTTCAGCTAATACATTCAGCTAATACATTTAAACCTTTAAAAGTTCAAGCAAAAACTTAAACGTTTAGCTAATACGTTCAGCTAATATGTTCAAATCTTAAACGTTCAATGTCAAAAACCCATCATCCATAACTCAAAATTGATCGATTGAAGCTTCAAATTGATGATTAATTGAATTGTTTTCAAAGATTAACCGATCAATTGGCTTCAATTTTAATTTCAATTCAACTAAACAAACCTGTGACGAGTTTTGCGTTTTTTCGATGAGTTCATTGTCGACGGCGATGATGGTGATGAAGATTGTTGATGGCGCCGGTGAGAGGAGGTGAAGGAGGTGTGCTGATTTCGGTGAAGGGTGGTGGAGACGGATTGAGGGAGAGGGACGAACAGATTAGTGTTATTGTGATTTTGGGAATCAACGGTTAGAAGTGTCGCGTACGTAATGTACGATAAAGGATTATTGTATTTTATCCTTTATCATATATATATATATATATATATATATATATTATTCTGTTTGGACATAATCAAAATCATCCTGTGTATCGGATTCTTTCGAAGGTTGTTTATGAAGTTTATATTGAGTTTCGTTATTTGTTGATTAGTGAGCTATTTTTATACATCACTCATAGTTGCATTTTCGAATCGGTTTGCTTTTGTCATCTCAAGTTTGCGGTCACCGATTTCCCATAAGCGTAATCGTTTGGTGGAAATTGGGACGGTGTACATATTAAGTTTATAAGTATTTTTACACGAATTGTTTTGATTATTTGTTTGGTTCTCTTTTGCACAATGTTTCATCAAATAACTTTATGATTCTTGTTTCATCAAATTGAGACTAATTTCTTACTTTGATTTCGAAGTTTCAATTAGTTATTTTGTTCTTGATTTCAATGTTTTATCAATTTGAGACGAATGTTTCACTTTGATCTCGAAGTTTTAATTATTTATTTGTGATTCTTAATCTCAATGTGGCATTTATTCACATTGATATTTTATTAGAAATTTTCATTGTTTAACGAGTCATTATTGACTCCAAGAACTTATCCTATTCTATTATTAAAGTTTCGTTTATCTACCTTATTCTCGAACCTAATGCTTTATCAACTCATGCATTTATATTTTGTTGGCTCAATGCCACATTTATTTACCCTATTATTCTCGACTCTAATGTTTCGTTTAAGTATGTTGAAGTTCATGACTTTTACGTTTTCATTCATTTATCCTAAATAACTCTAGAATACCGCTTATTTCGTTAAAACTTCAATAACGTTGGTTATTTCATTTAAACTTTAACGATTTCATTTATTTTGACCTAATATTTTCGCTCATCCTTGACCTCAAAGATTCGTTTATATACTTTTGTTATTTTTAATCCTTATAGTTTATTGTCCTTGATTTAAAAATTTTCATATAAGAATTTACCTTATCTAAACCCACACAATGGGACGGATTATGTGGATCATCCGGTGATAAAGGTAATTACAGGTCGACACGTAATTATCCAAGTCCTCGTGTGGAAGACATAATAAGTATGTTGAGTGCAATAACTCAAAACTTGGAGTGATTTTGAAAGACAGGACAAGTGCAGTATGATTAGGGCATGTTGGATATGCCGCTGGTGCATCCTATATATCAGTGTCATTGTCATATTTCTATTTATGGCGTCTTTTGGGCCATAAAGATCGACGTTGTTGTTTTTATTTAATTATGTATGTATAAAATTGTTAAAATTTTTAACAACTCCTGGTATTAGTTGCTTTCTTTTAGAATTTTAGTTTTATTTTAATTTCGGGACGAAATTTCTAAAAGTTGTGAATCCTTTTCAAACTCAAAAACACGACCCATTTTGAATTTTCGGTTTTGTTTATATATATATATATATATATATATATATATATATATATATATATATATATATATGATAAAGGATAAAATACAATAATCCTTTATCGTACATTACGTACGCGACACTTCTAACCGTTGATTCCCAAAATCACAATAACACTAATCTGTTCGTCCCTCTCCCTCAATCCGTCTCCACCACCCTTCACCGAAATCAGCACACCTCCTTCACCTCCTCTCACCGGCGCCATCAACAATCTTCATCACCATCATCGCCGTCGACAATGAACTCATCGAAAAAACGCAAAACTCGTCACAGGTTTGTTTAGTTGAATTGAAATTAAAATTGAAGCCAATTGATCGGTTAATCTTTGAAAACAATTCAATTAATCATCAATTTGAAGCTTCAGTCGATCAATTTTGAGTTATGGATGATGGGTTTTTGACATTGAACGTTTAAGATTTGAACATATTAGCTGAACGTATTAGCTAAACGTTTAAGTTTTTGCTTGAACTTTTAAAGGTTTAAATGTATTAGCTGAATGTATTAGCTGAACGTATTAGCTAAACGTTTAAGTTTTTACCTGAACTTTTAAAGGTTTTGAATGTTTTAGCTGAACGTATTAGCTGAACGTATGTCGTGTACGTAATGTACGTTAAGCGATTATTGTACTTTAACCTTCCCTTGTATATACATATAAATCTCAAGTTTCGTTTCATGTAACATTCGTTAAGGTTTATTTGAATTTGGATTTGTATTTGTTAAACCGACCCGTTTTGACGTTTCAATGTATTTTTGTGGTATGAAAGTTATTATGGAGGTGGTGGTATGATTTATTAATCGAAACTCCTTGGCGTTGACAAATAAGGAAAATAAATAATTGCTGAGATTCGTCCAAGTTTATGAAACTTGATTGTAAAAATGTGATGTTTTTATAACTCAAGGAAAATTGTAATAATAATAATTTGCATGATAAAAAAAAATACTTAAATAGCGCTAAAGCTTAGAAGACTTTGTAAAACTTTTAATGTAAAAGATTTCCTGTTGGGCGGCACCCTATGAAAACATTATTGAGGATCATCAAGCAAAATGAATCGTTGAAGATAAAACTTTTATAGTGATAATGTAATAGCCTCACTGGCTTAGAACTTATTTGAAGTAAAAGATTTTACTTTATCTGAGGATATCATATAACCTTGGAATAAATATTATAATAATGATAGTTAAATAATAATAATAATAATAATAATAATAATAATAATAATAATGAACCATTGAATTGTCGTAAAGTTCTTTTGAATTGTTTTTCGTATAATGTGGTGATACAGACTGAATAATTTATTGGTGGAATGAATCTCTTAGCTTATTATACTTTCAAGTTTCAATGACCAATGATCCTACTATATATTGAAGACGTTATCAATCATGTAGAAACTAGAGTATGAAAACATATTGAATTTATAATAATCACTATACTCTTTACCCATTCCATGTTACTTGTATGTATTATAGTCTTATACAATCTTTGTTAGTTAATCTATTTAGGTAATGTTCTAAAGAATATAGAGAGGTTGCTGCATCCTTGATGTTTGTTGCTTCTAGAGCTGCATGATCACTGGGTTTTATTTTAAAAAATATATGGGAATGGTTTAAAATGTTATGTTAATAAAGTGATGGGTTTCTGATATGCTAAAAGTAGTTATTAATTTATTAACTAAATAAATGCTAATCTTGACACTAAGTAATAATATCTAGACTCTTAACTTAACTAAAACTACTAACCGACAAGTGAACCGGTCGACTCTAGTATAGCTAAATAAGTCCGGATATTGATGTAACACAAAGTGTACATCTTATTGCATCGAATTATCCTCATATTTTGGTTGAACTCCATGCAAATTCATTGTATTTGGTACTTATTTAAGTTACTTGTGAATTTGCAGGTCCGGGCGGCCGCCCGGTGAAGATATGACGAAAAGAGGGCGTTTCCAGGACAAATCCCACAAATCTGCCAACCTTGCATGACCATGCGGATTTTGGCTTGACCCTGCCAACCCAGTTTGCATGCCAGTGCAAGACAGTGCAGACCATTTTTGGCATGACCATGCCATCCGAGCCGCACGACAGTGCATGCCAGTGCCGAGCCGCACGACCGTGCCACTTTTTGGCATGACGGTGCCAAATCAAAGAAAACTGCAAAATTGGTCGGGAGAAAGCAAAACATTGACTTACTATATCTGGGCACGACCATGCACTTTTTGACACGACCGTGCCAAGTGACCAGACAGCTTATAAGCCTTCAATTCTCTTCATTTATGGGGTGGAGCCTTAGGGGAATTCTCTTAACTTGCTGGAAAATTATTGTGTGTTTGCTAGAGAGAATTCAAGGCTTCCATCTTGTGTGATCATCCTTGCAATTAGCAATCATCATTCATCTTAGTTTTCAATTTCTTGTTCTTAACAATGCTTTGTAAGACTACTTTGATTTTGTTTGTTGTATCAAGCCTTATGGGCTAATACTTTTGTTACTTAGATTATGTTGAAACTTCTACTTATGTGATATTTTATCTATGCATGATTTTGGCAAGTTGGTGTTCTTTAAGTTTATGATATGTTCTTGAATAGAGTTTAATGGTTGAATGCTTGTTTTAATTCCTAGTCTTGTTAGTTTGATAGATACTTGGCCATAATATGTTGGAAAACTATGTGTTGAGTATTTGTTTATGAACTTAACTTGTGTATGCATACTTTGTTCATATCACTAAGTTAGGAATGACTAGTGGAAATTAACTTGGTTATGAATTTTAACAAGCATGAAACCTATCACTTGATATTGGAAAATTGTATGGTGATAACATGATTCTTTGAGTTGGTTGATGTTTGCTAGAGATTAAGGCCATAATCCTTAGTTTATATTTTGCTAATTTAAAAGATTCATGTGCTTAACTAGTGTTCTTAAACTTGTCTATTTTACATGATTTTAGGTGGTTAGTTTGTTGTTTTCATGCTAGCTTTCCTTTAATTATGAGATTAGGTAGTTTTGACAAACTTACTAATCTATGGTTATTATCTTGAAAAACACCCATCATGATGCTTGTTGTTAGTGTTAGGTTGCCTTGATTGGAATTTGATATTAATGCTTGCTCATGATGTTTGCCATTATCTTTGTCATTTTGTCACTAAGTTTGTGGATGCATAGTCTAAGTAGCCTTGTTTGGATTGATTGTTAGTTGTATCTTATTTGCTTTGTATTGTTATAAATTAGTTTAGTAATTTGAAAAATCAATTTGATTGCTTATTCGGTTAAATTAATTACAAAGATTTATTATCAAAAGTTCGCCGTGTCCATGGATTGACACTCGGTTCTTACCGATACTTTGTTACTAACGATATGTACACTTGCCTTTCATGTGTGGTTTGGTTGTTGGTGAAAACCATTTTTAAAACCCGATTTGTGTGAAACTTTTATTTACATTTATATATATATATTCACACACATCAGATATCGAACCCACGAGACTCTTTAAATTACGTAAACTAGCTAATTAGACTCAACTAATGCTAACATGACTGTTTGTTTATTTGTTTAAAGGAGGTGTTTAATTAAAATACTAATTTTAAACTAATTAAGAAAAACAAGTAAAATAAACAAAAGACAATTAAGTAGATTTGAAATCAGATGACGATGAAAAACCACCTAGGCTAGAATCCCCAAAGTTTCAGTTGTCAATTACCGAGAAAATATTTCGTTATGGAACTGGGATCGTAAAATAGACGCTTAAAAGAAAACCCGAACAGGAACCCTAATTAATTATGGTTTAATGTTTTGAGGTTAAACAATTTGCAAACTATACGGGTATAATATATCCAAGTTTTTATAACTTTTTATTTAACATTTCAAAGATCGGGATCCAATTCGTAAATTACACACACACATACTAATCTTAAAACATTTCAAAGTACAAGGTCTATATTGTAAATATAATTTAATTTCTATTCTTAAAACATCTTGAAAACTTGACAGGCCTAAAGTATAAAATATTAATATATAATAAAAACAATTAAAATTCAGCCATTTTCCCCCCTTCAGCCCACGTTATTCCGGCATCGTGGTTCGGCAAGTTTCCGACGATCACGAAAGACTCTGGCAGGCCCTAATAACCCATATAACGCATAAAATATCACAATTAATGAGTTGTAACGGCCTTGGACCAAACTGACGACCATTAATCATCATAATAATGCGTTATAACATCCTATAATAAGCTTTTTAATTACTGGAACTGCCAGAAAATGGATTAAAAATGCAATAATGATTATTAAACGTAATGTGCTCCAATTGATAGTATAAATAGGTCCCTAACATGTATCTAAACTTGTCCCAATCATCTTCTTCAATTGATAAACTCTCAAAAATCTATAATAATCCGTCAAGATTCATTTTTCCGGCCACCTCGGTTCTCCGTCAATCCGTACCAATACCAAGTAAGTAATATATGTTTTTTGATCCTTTTGAGCCGATAATTAAAGCCCCTAACCTTAAATTTACGAACAAGGAACGAAATTAGAGAATTCAATCTAGGGTTTTGGATAATGAAGATGATGAAGTTTTATGTTAATTTGTATTTTTTTTATTCTATTGCTAGACAAACAAATTGGTTTGGTCTGGTGGTTAAGTCTTTGGTATGTGAAACACCAAAGCCGGGTTTGAACCCGCGTAAGTGCAATCTTTTTAGATTTTTATTTGTTTTTAAAATCCCTATCTTTAATATTTAAATCAAATTAACATATTATAAATTATTATAAATCGTTATAAATCAAACAAATTTATTTTAACTTAAATAAAAATTAATTACAAATTATATTTTATTATCTTTCGTCTAAAAATCCTACTTTTTTTACCTGTCAAGTTTTCACGTCAAACGCTAATATAATATTATTATTATTGTTGTTGTTGTTGTTGTATGGCGTTAATCTTTATAATACATTAACGTAAACGTATCCAAGATGAATTTGACCGATAAAATTCGTTTTTCATAAATATTAAAGTTCTCTTATTAGTAATAAATTATTAATTAAATAGTATTAAAATAATTTAAACCGTTAAAGTTAGTTTATAATTCGTTAGCTTTTATTTCGTTAACTTCAATTCGTTATCATAATTATTCTTTCAAGATAAGATCACCATTAAAAATTCGTGCATTGTAAATAGCATAACTCTCATATTGGCGTTAGTTTTATTATTGAAATACTATAAATCGTTAAAAAATTCTGTTAAGCTTAAAAAAATAATATTATGATATAAAATGCTAATAAAATATTCTAAAATAATGCTTAACTCCTAAAACCAAAATATTTAACTTTTACAATCCCGTTAGTTAGATTTTATTTGTTTTAATTATAGTTCATGAAGTTTGGTTGCTTCGGTTTCGTTATTGTGATTTCGGCTTTTATTGCATGTTTATCTTCAATTTCAAGGTGAGTTTCTCACACCCCCTTTTTAACGCTTTTACATTTTGCGGGTAGCATGTATATCGTATTCAAACATTTACTTAGTTATTCTTTATTCAGACTACAATTCATATTATGGGACTTGTGTGGTTATTTGCTTACTTGCGTTGTGCATTTATCCGAGTCAAGGTTGCAAAAATCGCTAGGCGGACCCTAGGCGTTCGACTGAGGAGTTGAGAGTACTCGGTCTTGGTCGGAGAGCAATCGGGGATGGCTCACCGAGAACTCAGCCTAGGCCGGGAGCCAGGTATTACTCGTTGAGTACTCGGCGCCTAGGCGTGATTTTTACAACCATATTCTGAGTACATTGGTTGTTACCAACTGGAAAGAACCTTGATTGTGTTGTGCGTTTATCCGAGTACGTTGGTTGTCCCCAACTGGAAAGGACCTTGCTTGCGTTGTGCGTTTATCCGAGTATGTTGGTTGTTACCAACTGGAAAGGACCTTGCTTGCGTTGTTACACATGTTCATAGAATTGTATAATTTCTTTACGTATTTATATCAAATTGTGTAATTCTCACCAACTACTTGTTAGTTGACCTTTTATTTTATATACATGCCACAGGTACGATTATTAGAGGTTGACGTGGAGAAGGCATTAGTACTTCAGATATTTTAAACAAATGGACAAAATGTTTAATTGTGCTTATTTTTCTTGTATTTCTTTACTTTCAAACTTGTGTATTTGTTGTTGAAATTAATTAATGATAATATTGTCAATTAATAGTGTCACATATGTTTTGAGCAATCTTTACGTCACATTCGGGTGCTTTCACTTAAGCCAGGGTGTTGTAGATTGGAATCAGGGCCGTGACTATAAGATGGACATTAGACATCGTGCCCTAGTTAGTTATAGGTTATTTATTTTTTCAGGGTTGCATGATTAGAAATTATGTGAGCATTACGTGATTGTTCTTTACACATGCTATTACTTATTATTACTTGATTCTTTACGTTTCATATACACAAGCACACACACAAGGCCAATCTTATGCCTAAATCAAAGATTTTCAAGTATTTTCAAACAATCGATTTTCGATATTTCTACTTCTTAAAGATGGTTTTATGGCAGGTATGTAGTAACTGGAAGGGGGACGTGCTTGTTTCCGAACTCTTGACACCAAGGTTATTGAAACCTAAGGATAAGTAATGCATACAAATCCCAATCAGACGCAGGCCCAGTTGCTTACATGGAGAGTTCGAAAAAGGCATGAAATCTATTAGGCCAAAACGTACCACACCAAACGCCATACGAATCACAACTTTACACTTTCAAAAGTGACCATGTTCTCTTTGTGAAAAGAATGTGGTTATACTCCTAAGGATGTCATACAAGTCATGGTGGTTTCTGCGACGTCTGACTCCGACCTTCAATGTTTTAACTAAAAGTCTGACAAGTCGTGGTGATACACGAATACCTTGCTTTTGGTTCGATTTGATTACGTATTTTGATTTGTGTGTTTTAACTGGAAGTCTGTCAAGTCGTGGCTGAGCGTATTAAATGATTGTCACTTTTGATAGTATATGAGTGTATCGGATGGATCATAGACGTGAGGTCTATGAATGAATTTAATGATTTCAACCAAACTAGATAAATGTTTTGAATGCTTTTCTTAACAACTTCTTAGAACATGCGAAGCGGAAGCTCGGTATGACTTCGTATACTCTTATACTCAAATGCCATCTAGTTCTTGCACTTCGCAAGAATTTTAATTAGAGATTGGAAGAAATTTTTTGTAGAACAACTACCTCGTATAGCTCAATAGAGTGCAATAATCTTTAACTACTAAAGAATGAGCACCATTGTATATACATACTTCGTTACTAGTAACAACTACAAGCCCTTCTGTACAAAGATCAAAATAGTTAATAAAAACTACACAAATCTAGAAAAAAAAACTTTAAATATTCATAGAAATTATTTGTCTTTCTTTCTTAAAACATTTTTTTTAGTGTTAATGTCCATTTTCGTCCCTATGGTTGGCTACTTTTGCCATTTCAGTCCAAAGTTTGAAAATTTGTCAATTTAGTCCAACTATGCCGTTAGTTTAAGTGGTATTTTTGTTTTTCTCCTGCTTATTTTTAGTAAATGGTCATTTTCGTCTCTGTGGTTTGATGCTTTTGCTACTTCAGTCCAAAGTTTGAAATTTTGTCAATTTTATGTTTAATTTGATTAAGTTCTTCTTCTTCTTCTTCTTCTTCTTCTTTTTGTTTTTTTTTTGGTACTTTAGTCCATGATGGAATTCATTGGTAAAGTGGTCAGGGTAATTCCCTATAACCGAACTATACCCAAAAAACTAAAATCGTTTCTTTGATTAATGCATAATAGTTAGGGTTTAGAGATTAACATATCGTAGCAAACATGGTCGAAATCAACATCAGGATATCGAATATCCCGCATTTCCATGTTTGCTCAAGAAATCGATGCACTAAATCGTATGAGTGTTCTTCAAATCGTGGTATTGTTCTTGAATTCGTCGAATTCAACCCTAGAGTTGTTGTCGACTTGAAGAATTCAAGAACAACACCATGATTTGAAGAATACACATGCGATCTAATGTATCGATTTATGCGGGATATTCGACCTCCTGATGTTGATTTCAACCAAGATGTTTGCTACGATATGTTAATCTCTAAACCCTAACTATTATGCATTAATCAAAGAAACGATTTTAGTTTTATCAGTATAGTACAGTTTCAGGGAATTACCTTGACCACTTTACCAACGAATTCCACCATGGGGGAGAGTTTAGGAAATGTCTAGAAACTAAATACGAGGGGGGGGGGGAGGTATGATTATTGTTGTCGACAGAGTAAATGTAGAACTGTTTTGGTTAATGCTCAATGGTTTTGGGCTTGGATTATGCTCTTAGGGGTTATAGAAAAAAAAAACCTTAATCAAATTAAACATAAAATTAACAAATTTTCAAACTTTGAACTGAAGTAGCAAAAGTATCAAACGATAGGGACGAAAATGACCATTAACTAAAAATAAGCAGGAGAAAGACAAAAATACTCCTTAAACTAACGGCATAGTTGGATGCCGTTATACGAGGGACGTAATTGGCCAATGTTTAAAACTATAATGACTAAATTAATAAATTTTCAAACTTTGGACTGATATGACAAAAGTAGCAAACATGGACGAAAATGACCGTTAACTCTTTTTTTAACTTATAACAAAAAAAAAGGTATTTTAATTATGGAAAGAAAAGTGTATTATAATCATTAAAATAAAAATGGAAAAGGAATACAGAGAAAAACAAAAACAAAAACAAAAAAAAAAAGAAAAAGGTAAAGTACACCGACGTTTCAGTGTGATTCCACTTTCATAATCCTCCCTCAAATAAAATAAAACATTTCCATAAATCTCCTCATCATCTTCACCCCGCCGGCAATGCTGCCGGAATCCACAGTCAAATCACCACCACAATAAACCACCGCCATCACAATGTCACCTCCCACCCACCCACGCGACTTGAAACACCGAACCCTCGTCTGCCTCAACAAACTCTCCGACCGCGACACCCACTCCGCCGCCGCCACCGAGCTCGAGTCCATCGCCAAAACGCTAACCCACGACTCCATCTCACCATTCCTCTCCTCAATCTCCTCCACCAACTCCTCCGATAAATCCCCAGTACGCAAGCAATGCATCCGCTTAATCTCCACCTTATCCGAATCCCACGGCGACGTGTTGTCACCCCATTTGTCCAAACTCATCTCCGCCGTCGTCCGCCGGTTACGTGACCCCGACACCGTCGTCCGTACCGCCTGCGTCACCGCCACCGGATCCATCGCCACACACGTCACCAAACCGCCGTTTATGTCGGTGGCTAAGCCGTTCGTTGACGCGTTGGTGACAGAGCAGGATGTAAACTCTCAGATCGGCGCGGCTTTGTGTTTGGCGGCTGTGATTAACGGCGCGCCGGAGCCGGATACCGGGTATTTGAGAAGGTTGATGCCGAGGTTTGAGAAGTTGTTGAAGAGCGGTGGGTTTAAGGCCAAGGCGGCGTTGTTGGCGGTTGTGGTGAGTGGGGTTCGAGTCGGTGCGGCTTCGAGTCCGGTTGTTGTGAGGAGTTTGGTGAAGGTAATGACGGATTTCGTGGCGAAAAGTGAGGATTGGTGTGTGAGGAAGGGGGCGGCCGAGGTGTTGGAGAAATTGGCGGTTGTGGAGACGGGTTTGTTGTCGGAGTATAAGGCGGCGTGTTTGAAGACGTTCACGGCGAGGAAATTCGATAAGGTGAGATTTGGTAATTATGTCGATGTACTTGAATTAGATTCGTTAATAGAACTCTCGGTGTAATTATGTGGATTTACATGAGTTGGATTTGGTAATGTGTAGGTGAAAGGCGTAAGGGAGACGATGAATCAGATGATTGAAGCTTGGAACGCTGTTCTAGATGCACCGGAGGAGGTGTCACCACCACCGGAATCACATTCTTCTAAAGGTAATAGTAACATTATTCGCATTTGTAATTTCAAGTCGAATTTCGTTATCGCAAGAGCGATTCATGCTAGGAGATATATTCTCAGGTCGGTTCGTATATTGTTGATTTGAACACGCTTTGATTCTTCGATTCAGATAATATGAGTTTGCAATGTGTATGCTTTGGCTTTTTAGATGATCATCTTAATAATGATATGATTTCTGATGTGTGATATGGCAGAAGAAGCAGGCAATATGCAAAATCCACCACGGACGCCTCAAATAACAAGCAAGCGGACCGTGCACTCAAGTTCTTCCACAAGCACAGCAGCCAGAGCCTCGTATGAACACACCAGCAGGAAAACGGGACCAGCAATGTTCCGTAAGCTGGACCGCAAGAAGCCGGATAATCAGAGACTGAACACTACCGAGGGTCTACATGCCAAACCGAGAGCTTTGAAACTAGAAACAAAACGAGCTCTGTTCAGTGAAATATCTGATGAAAAGACACTCGAATCTCAATATCATGAAGATATTAGCAAACCCAATTCGAATGTCGATTCAGTACATCAAGATTCCGAGGACTTGTCTTTGATCCGTAATCAACTTGCTCAAATTGAAAGCCAGCAGTCCAATTTGTTTGATCTCCTCGAGGTAATTTCTGACTAATTATTAGAGCTATTTGTTTTTTAATTAAGGGTTCATGGTGGTGAGAGTAGATTTTGACCTAAATTTACAACCTAGTGTGATCTGTCTTTTGACGCACATTACTGGCCCGTGTCTTTTTCACCAAAGTTTGGTCAACACCATGTAATAATCTCCACCCATTGGTTTTTGTTGACATGGCATGGTGTTTGAATTGGTTTATGGGTGGAGACAAATGTTTGTGTTACGTTTGGTTTGCATTCTCAAACGTTTGGGAGGTGGGTTTGTAGTGCCCCCACCACAACCACTACACACAAATCATATATATATACACATATTTATTATATTTAATGAGGTTTAGATTGGTTTATGGGTGGAGGAAAAGTGGGGTTTTTTGGTAAAAAGTTTAGAATATGATGTGGCGATGAGGTGGACGTTTGAATTGGTTTATGGGTGGGGATGCTCTACGTGAACCTTCCCACCAACTAGTTTAGATCCAACTAACCCTCTACTTAAATATATTCTTTTCCATAATAAGATATATAAAATTATATACTTATTTATGTACAGATATGCATGACCCATATATAGTTTACTAGATTTTATCTCCCGTATTACGGGGGTTGTTTTACATTATTCTTTTTTAATATTTATATATGTATATTTGGATTTTAATTTTATTTATTGTAAGAAAGTTAATAATTAATATATTTGAGGTTTGATGATGAAATGGTTTCACAAAAAAATGCTATGTTATAATCCGGTTTAAAAGCTATCTGGGTTTGGTGATACCCATTACCCATTTATTTTCTTTTTATAAAATTTTTTCTTAATTATAAATAATATCTTTTTTTTAAATAAAATAGGATATTAATTTTTAGTATATTCCTATTTTATAGGATTTTCATATCAAATATTTGATGAGATTATTTTTTAATATAATGAGATTTTATAGCCCGTTTAAGAACTATCTGGGTTTGGTGAGACCTTTACCCGTGAATTCAGATCAAATGCGTGAGAAGCCTTCATTTACAAATAAAGCAATCTGATGGCTTGAGAGAATGGTCATTTTACATTTTTCGTTTTTTAATATTTATTATTTGGATTTTAATTTTCTTTATTGTAAGAAAGTTAATAATATACTTAGGGTTTGATGATGAAAGGGTTTCATAAATAAATGATATGTTATAACCCGTTTAAAAGGTATCTGGATTTGGTGACCCATGACTCGCTTATGTTTTTTACTATAAAATTGTTTATTAATTATAAATAATATCATTTTCTTTTTAAATTGATTATTAAATTTTAGTGCATCCCTATTTTATAGGATTTTCATATCAAATAATTGGTAAGATTAATTTTTAATTTAATGAGATGTTATAACCCGTTTAAGAGCTATCTGGTTTTGGTAAAACCCATACCCATGAATTTGGGTTAAATCATTGAGAGAACTCCATTTAGAAATCAAACAATTTGGTGGCTTCCATAAAAGGGGGAGCGACCATATCGCGACACGTAGGATTTTAGGGTCTTTGTTATATATATTATAGATTATGTTATGTTGAAGGGTCTCGAGTTTTATGTTATATATCACTCTTTTTATTGCTCATTATATCTCGTGTCAGAAACACTAACTTTAACCTGGACATACTTATAGTGGTGTAACCCAAATATAATTTGTTTAACCGGTGTATTGAAACATTTGGATGGGTAGTAATTAGGTTGTAAATGTGTTAAAATCTGATTGGTGGGTTATAACTTTTAATAAATGGGTTGGTAGTCTGCCTGCTTAATTAAACAGGTTAGTGGGGTGATTTGTTTGATTCAGGGGGTTTATACACGTCAACTTGAACATGACCCATTTAATTAAGCAATTCAATTTGTACACGCCCCTTTTATTAAACATGCTAGATATGGCAACCCAATTCCTAATCAACCCACTGAAAATCAAAGTCAAACTCTTAACGGGAACTTTTTGGTCAACCTTCTACAATTATTTAACTACAATTTACAAAATGTAACCGCCTGCTATTTTCAAAGGCGACCAACTTCTCACATGCTTGTGTTATTCTATCTAAAATTATAGAAATATATCGGGAGCTCACAAGACGGGATGCGGTCACTAGAGTCTCGTGTGCTCGGTCTAGAGTCGACGCTCGATGAGATATCATATGATTTGGCAAAGACAACCGGACCAGGGTCAAACCCTAAACCAACATTGTGCTGCAAGTTACCAGGTGCTGATCTTTTGAGCTCTAAATTATGGAAGAGATCAGAAATCCAACCTTCTGTTAAGAAGATGAATCTTCATCTTGGTGGTGGTGGTGGTGGTGGTAGTGGGTTAATTAAGAACCCGTTGGCGGATGTGCGCCAAATGTGAGGGTTTGATTTAAGTTCTTAGGAAGAGGTGGTTGTTATTTGTGTTGTTAATGGGAGGCTTTGTGTTTAGAAGAAGAATATGTAGCCTCCCTTATTTGTGTGTTATGACTTATTATGGCTCTCTTCCACTTTGCATACTCGTGATGATTGGTAATCTTAGGAATGAATGATGTGTTGCAACTTTAATGAGTGCTGTAGACTTCTTTTCACATCTAGAGGCTTTATATCATTGTTACAAATGAAACAATTTTTATATTAAAATAAAGTGAATAATCCATTCTCTCTTAACACGGATATCACTAGAGATGTAAACAAACCAAGCTTGACTAGACTCGGGCTTGAGTTTAGTTTGTTTAACTTGTTAGTCAAGCCCTGCTCCCCTCGTTTCAAGTTTTATTTTGAGTTTAGCTCGTAAGTATTTTTTTTAAGTTTGATCTAAGCTGGGCTTGGACTCGGCTAAGCTCGTTTATTGTACTTTTTTTAAAGTTTGATCTAAGCTTGGCTCGAACTTGGCTAAGTTTGTTTATTATTTATTAGTTAAAATTTATATACATTTTATTATAATGTTTATATATATATATATTTTAATTACAACTTTTATTTATAACAAAATATATATTATTTAGTTATATTTAATACAATTTGATCATGATAATTATTATGTTAAATATATTTCATAAAAGATATATAAATAATAGACTCGTGTAGGCAAACAAGCAATCTTGAGCCTGATAAGTAAAGACTTGTCTATTTAGAAACTTAGTTTAGGCTTGAGCACTGGCTCGTTTAAACTTGATTTTATTCAAGGTTTTAACGAGCTTATCTCAAACACTGGCAAACGATTTGACTTGTTTACACCCCTAGCTACGACTAACCATCGCCCGCTGTTGCAAACATTGTCGTCGCCTATGTATGTTGAATGAGGCGATTACACTTAAATTGTGTTCGTATCATCTAATACCATACCTAAACCTGCAAATATTTAATATTTTTCTCTTAATAGATATCCAAGCATTCAACATTCTTACAATGATGGGCTATGTAAGTCATAGATGGATCAAGTTGTTATTAAATAAGAAATAATTTGGGTTTTTGAACCATTTGTCACATGGATGGATTCCACAATCTCCTTTTACACTTGATCCGTGTCCACTCGTGGTATGACTTTTAACGGCTAGTCCTTCACTGGTACCCCACTAATAAACATCTTTTTCATGGCACGTGACCGCACTTTGTCCTGATCTTACTTGCAATATTATGTTTTGTTTATGAGTGCTTAGGCCTTAGGGTTAGGGAAGACTTTATCTAGTACTAGTGAAACTATGTGAAAGTGTTTAACGTAAATCACACTACGTTTTTAAACAATTATTATCATTTATTATTAAATTGATTATGTGGTATATTTAAGAATGTGAACGTTATATGCTGATTTTAAAAATCAAAATTCAAATTGCTTGATTTAAAATCAAAATTCAAATCGCTTGATTTTTCTGGACACGGATTCATTGACCATGGTTTTTAAGTTGATTATGTGGTATATTAGCTTCTAGCACAACCGATATGTGGTTGGACCATAGATAGACAATGTGTCTGGTGTTCTGAAATGGTTAGTTTTGACTTGCATATATATGAGAATATTATAGTATTTAAGTTTGATTATTATACTCTTATTATAATTACAAGATAATATTTGATTATATTTATCTATGTTGTACTCCTATGTATAGTTGATTAATAACACATTATGTTTGACGTGTTTTCTTTTTTCTATAGTATGCTCACAAATCACAATGTCCATTCTCAGATATTTCATCACAAACTGAAAATATGATTGTATTCAACCAAATCAAAAACAAATACACCAAACTTCAGCCCAACGCGAATTGAAGATATCGTAACAAAGAATAACAAATCCCTCACATAACACTCAATTTCAAGGAATAACAAGAAATTCTAATCAGGAAGATAAGAAGACGAACAAACAGATGAGATAGGTAGAGAGAGAGAGAACAAGTTCTCGAATGAGCTCTATGACTTCACTCTCATCCTTTTATAAGCTCCAACATCAACCATCGGACATGGAGACAATTAGATAATAGACCCGAGCACAAACTTGTGCATTTGAAATGGATTGATCCAGCTCAGCTACAAGCGTAACAAGTGGGCCCAACCTCATCGAGCAAGCCAAGCCTACCCGGTTAGACGTGATGCAAAGACACAAAATATATACATACTTTGACATATTTCTTTTCTTTTTCTTTAATTTTACTTGCTTGATTTTCTTAATACATTTCAGAATATAATATATGAACAAATGAATAATTATATTTAGAAAATCCATTACATGTGCAGATATTTATTCTGATGTGACTTTCATAATTTGTGGCTATTTATAAACTGATAATTCTCCCATTACATGATAAAAGAGACATATGCAACATGTAATAGATTTAACAAATACAGTTATATATCTTACCCGATTAGCTATAGTTCAATTGACATTGAAGAAGAAATGAAACTTTGGGATGGAGGCCGCAAGGTCACTAGGATCCTAAGTGCAGGAACATGAAATTTTCTTAAACCTAACAAAGGGAATACATCAATTAAATTGTGTTAAAAAGCCACGCAAGGTCAACCCATTAACACATCAAACAAAAGGACTCATGCCTTTGCATCACCGCCCTCATTACCCTTTCCAACAGCCAAATCCGCTGCATACTTCACCACTTCCGCATCCTCCACATATTCACCATCTTTGGCCCTAGCATCATCCTTCACCACATGATCCTTAACCCCAGAGGAACCTTCACCCTTGAGAGCCGCTAAGGTATTTTCCCTAGCTTTGATGTCCCAGAAAGAGATATCCAAATGCTTAGCCACTGCCTCCTCAGCCATCTTCAATCTATCATGGGAAATGATGATTGTAGTCTTCTTCCTAGCACCTGCCACATACTCCTCCAATTCTTGAACATGTCGAGCCTCCATATCCTTCTTTTCCTGAGCATTAAGGGACCTTAACCGACCAAACTTGTCCCTCATGGAGTCAAGCTCCTTAGTTAAGTGATTCATCTTTTTCCTTCCCGCTTGGGCAAGTTTCTCCCCATTCGGCACATCCTTCTCCATCCTTCTAGCATGCTTCTCCATCTCTTGATAGCAAGAACCAAGATGATTCATCCCCTACAACATTTTCAAAGATCAAGACATAAGGAAAAAGGCCTTTTTGTAGACGAACTACAAACCTGATGATTCACCTAAACTTCTGCGTCTTGAATCTTCTCCCAGAATCAAGTCACGAATCCCATCAAAAGTAATTTTTGTAGACGAACTACAAACCGCAGTCACTGTTTGCGACCAACTTTCGGGCAAAGAGGATAATAACAAAAGGCCTTGAACTTCATCTTCAAACTTAATGTCGACTGAGACTAAGCGGGACATGATCGAATTAAGATTATTAATATGTGTTGTAGCTGACCCACCCTCTTTCATTCTAGTTGTCACAAGCACTCGGATAAGATAGACCTTATTCGCTGCCGAAGGCTTCTCATACATGTTGGACAGTGCCTCCATCATACCACGTGCTGTGGTTTCCTTCATAATGTTAAACGCCACATCTTCCGACAATGACAAAGTAATGCAAGCCCTAGCCTTCTTGTCTAACTTCTTCCAATCAGCTTCTGACTTCTTTTCTGTTTTTTCATCCTCAAGCACTACATTCAAGTCTTTCTGACAAAGTAGCGCTTCAATCTTCCACCAACCAAATTTCTGTCCATCAAACTTTTGTATCGAACCTTTTCGTCTTCTGCCATGACAATGACTAAAATGAAAAACTAGATAAAAACAGAGACACACACAACAATGGCACGGGCCTAAACTTAATCAGTTAAAAATCAACCTATTTATATGCAACGGAAATACGAACATTAAATTAGAAACGGAAACTTTAAACAGAAACGATAAAACCTGACAAACGTGGTTGGCACTGGTTCTTTGTTTCTTTAACGCTCCTTCTGATTGACAAAGGTTCTGTAAGGCCCCGAACCCGGTAGCCTTACTTTAGCGTCGGATTTACTCATAAACACAGTTCTTACAAATCAGAGTTCATTAAAACTTTCGCGGAATATAAAAACTTTCATAAAACATTTCATAACAAAACACGTCTTGTCTTAAAACATCATTTTATCTTTCAAAATAAACGAAACATTAAACTTAAACGTCTTGAGTCTTCCGATGCCAGCCTCTTATTCAGTGCCACGTGTCTCCTCAAGCGAGCTGCCTCATCCTACTCACCTGCGTGCACACTAAAAGTCAGCTACGCTGAGTGAGTTCTAGTTAATCACATAATCATACAATACCTTCTTACATTTCATACTTAACCTCTTAACTTTCTTTCATACACACATAATTGCATATACTTTCATTCTTACATTCATACTTTCTTTACATACATAATCATACGTTTTAAAGAGCGTTTCGCCCTATAACCTCACAGATATTATAAGGGTCTGGTCCCTAACATCACAGATATTATAAGGGCCTGGTCCCTAACATCACAGATATTATAAGGGCCTGGTCCCTAACATCACAGATATTATAAGGGCCTGGTCCCTAACATCACAGATATTATAAGGGTCTGGTCCCTAACATCACAGATATTATAAGGGTCTGGTCCCTAGTTCTCGAATATTAGTAGGGTTCGATTCCCTCTTCGTTACCATACAACCATACATCATACCTCGAGTATTATTAGGGCCCGGTACCCTCTTTGTAACCATACAACCATCCTTTCATTCTTTTATTAACTTTATCACATTCATACACATAAGCATACATATCATACTTACCTTATACTTAGCGTTACAACCTGACAGTACGTGCAATATCCGAAGATCGTTCACGTACCGTCAAGCCATCATTCATACATATCACATTATTCACATAAGGCATACACTTATCTCTTAGGATAAGCGTATTAACAAACATATCGAGTATGCACACAGCCCCGAAAACATAACACATAAATGGGGCTAGAAACTCACCTGAACTCTGCTTCTTCCTCCGATAGTTGTAAATCCCTTCTTTAACTGAGCTCGGCTGACTGTATAAGTTACACGTATCAATACTCGCCTGATCTAATCTGGTGGCCTAGTATTAGCTTACTTTTACTTATCGTTTTTAATTTATTTTCTAATCGAACTTGACTTTAAGCGAAGTTAAACCTTAGGCGAACTTAGCTTTAGGCGAAGTTAAACCTTAGGCGAACTTAGCTTTAGGCGAAGTTAAACCTTAGGCGAACTTAGCTTTAGGCGAAGTTGTCATCAGGGGAACTTAGCTTTTAGGCGAAGTTGTCATCAGGCGAACTTAGCTTTTAGGCGAAGTTGTCATCAGGCGAACTTAGCTTTGCAGGCGAAGTTCATCAGGCGAACTTAGCTTGCAGGCGAAGTTGTCGGCTGCAGCTACAATTCGTCCTTAATCATTCTTTCGTTTCTTAACCAAATAACTCGATTTAGGTATCCACGGAATCGTCTGACCAGCGCCTACAAACCCCAACCATCAAATCGGCCTAACATCGACGTTTAAAGGGTGCGATTTAGGCATACAGGTTACGGGTTCTTTTATCAATCGATTAACCCATCAAATCTTAACCATTTTCAGTAAGTTTAGCTTTGTAGGATTCGTTTTTACCATACAAACACCGATCTATCATTTCTATACTAATCCAAACCTAAACGAACAAGTTCTCGATATAAACGTACCGTAAACGAGTCGAACTACGAACACGAGCTGGTCTTTGATGTTGCTTTGGTTCGTCACGACGATCTAGCACCAACGAGCTCGGGTCCTTGCCTTTGGATCTTGGTTCGGGTCGTGTGTGTTTTTGAGTGTGTAGAGATTAGGATGGATAAATGGATGGAATGGAAAGGATTGGGGTTTAAGGGGGTATTTATACTTCCTTAAGCCCATGGACCGAAGACCCATATTTCCTTTTGGTCCATATCTAATCCCATCTAATTATCCTACTAAGTCTTCATATTTTGCTATTATTATTATCGCTCCACTAACTCGTTTATTTCACCCGACAAAATAATATATTAAATATTACTTTAGAAATTTCGGGATGTTACAGGTTCTTCAAAAATAGGATCTTGATTTAACTGTTCTTGACTGGCTCGTTCTAGACTCTTATTCGGTTAAAACAATAAAAATACTTGTTTTCGGCTCAAAAAGATGTTGATTTATCGGCCACACAATTAAAACAACCAAATGGGCTTACTGCCTCTTGTTTTTAGGCCCAACAAAAAAAAAAAAACAAATTAAGGTTCTGCACAAAAAGCATTCACGGTCAAGCAAACCTTCTTAGTCAACATCAAGTTCTCGTCGACCTTCTTTTGCTAGAAATTAAAACCCGATAGGCGGTGATTCTTAACGGTGATGCACTGTGGTGATGCACTTAATTGCTTTCGAAAAAAAAAAATCAAACCTCCAATCAACGGTTTGCGGCAGATACAAAGTTAGGACGGCAGGGGCTGTGGCGGTTGTCTGCCAACGGAACCCTAAAACAAACGGTGTGCAGCTGAAACCTTTCTGATAACTGATTTTGGTGCGTCAACGACAGGACGGTTTTACGTGTTCTTGTGTGATCCTGAACCTAAGCTTTGATACCACTTATTAGGATTAAATGCACACACGAAAATGAAAACACACGAAATCAATAACGAACACGAGGATTTAACGTGGTTTGGTCTAAACTAACCTACGTACACGTGTGACAATTAGATATTCTTTATTGAGTGACAACGATTACAAGTACATAGCAATCATATATATAGAGACTAGTCCAGGGTTTGCATCCTATTAAACAAGAAATTTAAACTGGATTGGGTTTGGGCCCGGCCGCCTGCGTCCATCTCCTTTTAACTTCTAATAATAAACCGAGCCTTAATAAAAAGGCATACACTTAGGCAATAAGAAATAGCCTTAAACTTATGTATCATATCTCTTAATAATTATTGAAACTTCTCTTTCATCAAATTATTAATTAGTTCTCTTTTATGACTAAGATGACCAAACTTCTCCCTCTTTTAGATGGGAAAATATCATTTTATATTTGCACAAAGAGATATTGGTTGTTCATAAATAATTGCAAAAATTAATCTTTAAATATAGAAAGAAACTACCTTTAAAAGTAATTAACAAGCTAGAAAGGGGATAAACGAGCATGATTGGTATATAACTACTTAAATGTGGTGGAGGCGCGCATAACACCTTATCTCTACTTATCCTTCACCCATATGCATCACACCATCTAAAACTAACCATTTTTCTAACATAAACAAAATATAATATTAACATGGAAAATAAATTCTTCAAGTCACTTTTAATTGACTTTTGTTAAACATGACAAAATGAGCTAGACGGGTCAGGGGGTTTGATTAAACTAAATTTTTGGTTAAAACTTGTTTATCTTAGAAAAACATCAATTTGGTTCAGGTTAAATCATGGTTTAACTAGAATAAACTCATGTTAGAATGATTGTTGAAATATATATATATATATATATATATATATATATATATATATATATATATATATATATATATATATATATATATTATTTGTTTTTTAATGCTAGTGGTGGTGGATTATGACGGCGCACCAGCAAACAGGGGAGGGGAGGTGGGTGTTGTTGGTCTATTGCATCCTAAATTGTCATGTTTTACAGTGACTTATTTTAAACGTTATTTTGCTGTTTGTATTGTGTGAACAGTATGTATATCATGACAATATATTGTTTGCGTTTTCATATTGTTTCATCCTTGAAAAGGATATTCTTGTGACCTAGTGGTAGGAGACCTGGATTTTTCAATGAAGACCCAAGTTCAATTCCCATTTGTGACACTTTGGGTGGATATTGGCAATGAAAGATTTGAGCTAGGCCTTGCGAGCTTGTCAGTTCAAATTCCGAGCCCACCCGTCGTGTGTTACGCCAAAGAGTTCTGCTCTTGTGGTGACACACAAACTGTCAAGTGGCAGCCGGCGGTATGGTTTCCTGGATAAACGCCCAAGCAAAACTCTGAAGCCAGCGTGGACCCAGTTAAGACAACATAATCTGGCCATAGTGAAGCAACGGGGCTCTTAAAATTTAGAGAGTACGGTAGCCTAACAAACAACAAAGTCGTCGTTCAGAAAAAAAAATTGATACTTCAATATGGAGCTGCGGAGCCCGCCTCTTCAGTGTACACAACCAATTTGGCTGAAATTCTCAACCCTCTATGATTTTTCTGGTATTATTGTTGGTAGATTATTATTATTATTATTAAACTAATTTAGACACACGGGTGTAACATTTTGATTATATCAAAATGTAAAGGAAAACCCTAGGCTATTATCGGGCTAGATATTGCAACGGCAAGAAAGACGAGAGGGAGAGAGAGGGGGGGGGGGTAAGGAAGGAAGGATGGGAGGGAGAGAGAGGGAGAGAGAGAGAGAGAGAGAGAGCTGGAGAGAGTGGTTCACGACAGTGCTAGGCACTGGTTCAGCTCGATAAGTTTCGGTAAGCTCTTGTTCTCTCTTTGTTTTTTTTGTCCAACTTTCGATAAGCTCTTGTCCTCTCTTTGTTTTCTTTGTCCAAGTTTAAGTCAAAATATTTAATTTATTCAAAATTAAGTGATGTTTTTAAAGAGGGCGTGTCATGTAATAGTGTAATTGGTTTTAGAAATTACATAAACAAACCCACATTACTCAAGCTCGATTCCACTTATTTTTTGTCCCACCCATTTGCCCAAAACAGCACAAACATGCCTCAGTATGACGTTCCACGCCCATATTGATAATGCAGGTGGGCATGAGCCCATTACATTAACAGGTAGACAATGTTTTGAATCTATTCTTAAATGCATCTAATAAATATGTACTATGTGTCTATGTCATATTTAAAGAAATATTCAATACAAAACTAGAAAATGCCATTTATACTTCTTATTTTACATGTGATAAGTGTGACTAATAAAAAAATATGATAATTTTTCATTCACTATATACAAGCATTTATAATTATAGTAAAAGTGTAGCTTTTTACCTAAGAGTATTTTGTACGGTGAAACCTGACTCAAATAAACACGAATTTTGTATTAACCGAAGATATCCAAGATACCCAATATTATTAGAAGATACAAAATATATTCTACCTAGTTTTATTGATATAGTTGCCTTACTTATGATTGCTTTGTTAGGCACAACTGTATTTATATATGACGTTGTATTCTTCAATACCAATGACAATTAAAGTATCAATCTCTTTCATAGTACCAGAGCTTTGGTTCGAAACACCTTCTCTTTCTTTTTCGATCCACACATCTCCATGGCCGGCAATGATAAATCAGTTACCGGTGAATCCAAGCCTGCCCTCCACCATGCCTATACCGTCACAAACATCCAACACAAAATACGTACCCTTGATGGCAAATCGTTTACCTACTCGTCATGGGTAAAACTATTCAAACTCCACGTAAGAGCATACAAAGTTCTTGACCACATCAATGGAATCCCTAAACCTGATGCCGACGACTTGTCTTTCGCCCAGTGGTCGGAAATTGACGCTCTTGTTCTCCAATGGATTTACGGTACGGTGTCGGAAGACATCCAGTCCCGTATACTTGCAGATGAAGATACCGCGCTTCAAGCATGGACCAAAATCCAAGAGATTTTTATGTGTAACAAACAATCACGGGCTGCCACTCTTGAGCATGAATTCACCAATACAACCCTAATGATCATGTTTTGGTAATCTTGATGACTACTGCAAGAAACTGAAAGAAATTGCTAGGCAACTTGATGATTTGGGACAACCTGTTAGTGGGTCTCGATTGGTTATGCAGATGGTTCGTGGGCTACCAATCGAACTTGATACAATTGGAACTATCATAAACAACGGTTGCCCTAAGTGGGACGAAGCTCGACAAATGGTTCAGAAAGAGCAACAACGCCAGGCCGCACGACCAACACAACCAGCGACGGCAAACCGTGACTCACTTTTGGTTGCCACAAAGTCGTCTGCTGATGGACAGACCAACAATTCCAACCAGCCGCCCCCTCAATCAAACTACAAGGGTAATAACTTTGACCCCAATTACAGGGGTAGGGGGCGTAGACAGCGATGGCGCGGCGGTGGCGGTCGAAACAGAGGAAGAGGCAACAGTGGTAGGTTTTCAAGCTTCAGACCAATGTGGGGGCAACATCAATATGGGTATCTAGGGACTCCTACTAGACAATCAGGTTTTGGGAGTTCTAACCAAGCCCAATTTTCTCATCCAGTTCAACAACAGTGGACTCCTCCACCAACACCCTACCCATCAGCCCCCTTTACTCCCCAACATCAAGCCCATATGGCTTCAGCTCAGTGCCCACCTCCTGGATTCAGTCCACCTAATCTTAATGCGCTCAGCCTAAGTGATATCGGTACAGCTCTCAATAACATGCATCTAAACGTGCTGGACCCCTATTGGTACATGGACACAGCAGCATCCTCCCACAATACTTCGGACGTAGGTAAAATCAATTCTCCTTTGTCATTATCCTCTAACACTATATTTGTCGGAAATGGCCAACGTTTGAAAATTAATGGATCCGGTAATGGTTACTACACCCTTCCAAACAAAACCTACCAATTGAACCAAATAATTTTCTCATCTCAAGTCATAAAAGATTTACTTTCTGTTTGTAAATTTACCATTGATAATCGGGTCTCTGTTGAATTTGACCCTTTTGGTTCTTCTTTGAAGGACCTCAAGGATGGACACCTCCTTTCCTGTCACAATAGCTCCGGTGATCTATACCCGTTCACTCCACCTGCATTTACTTTGCTGTCTTTCACATCAACTGTTCCATGGCATGATCGCCTCGGTCACCCCAACTCGACTGTGCTAGATTATTTAAGTCATTTTTTCAATTATGTAACAAGACAGTTGATTCTCTATTTTGTTCATCTTGCCATATTTCTAATAGTAAACGTTTACCTTTTACTGAATCACTTTCGGTCACATTTAAACCATTTGACATCATACACTGTGACTTGTGGACATCACCCGTGCCTAGTAATTCCGGCAATAAATACTACATGGTTTTAATAGATAATTACACGAATTATATTTGGATATATCCGTTAAAATTTAAGTCCGAAACCTTTCCCACATTTGTCAAATTTCACAAACTTATACAAACCCAATTCAACACTGTCATTAAAATATTCCAATGTGATCTAGGTGGAGAGTTCGACAACCATAACTTCAAATCCTTTGCCCAAACTACAGGTCTTCTTTTTTGTTTTTCTTGTCCACAAACTTTGCAACAAAACGGTCATCCTGAACGCAGGATCCGCCGTGTAAATGACATAATTCGTACCCTCCTCATTCATGCCCGGCTTCCATCTCCCTTTTGGGTGGAAACCCTTCACACTGCAGCCTACCTACATGACATTCTTCCAACCAAACACCTTCACTTTCAAACCCCAGCTTTTGCTCTATACCATCGACACCCGTCTTACGATCACTTACGTGTTTTTGGTTGCGAATGCTACCCAAATTTGTCCGCTACCCAACCCAACAAACTTTCCCCTATATCAGCTCATTGTATATTCCTAGGCTACCCACCTGATTTTCGTGGCTACCGTTGCTACGATCCAGCTACTGGTCGTGTCCACGTCTCTCGACATGTCAAATTTAACAAACAGTATTTCCCATTTACCTCAATCACGCCCCCTCAAACAACCTACTCCTTCCTAGACGACCCAAACCCCACTGCACACCCAATATTCCAAATCCCACAGTCACCACCTAACCAAACCTCGGCCCATATTCAACCTCAAATAATTGATGACCAACCCTCGCTCGACCCAGTAAACACACCACCCTCCCCACCACCAACTAACTATAATCCTCACTCTGATCCCCCTCCCACTCCTACGACACCCACCACATCCAACCCCAACACCCCACACCATCCTATACACTAGCCTAATATCACCCCATGAACACACGTGCTAAAGCCGGAATTATAAAACCAAATCCTAAATATAATCTTGCTGCCACCACTACCATATCACCTGTCCCCACATCTTACCTGAAGGCCTTAACAGATCCTAACTGGTTGCGGGCCATGAACGATGAATTTAGTGCTTTGCAGGATAATCACACATGGGATTTGGTTCCCCAACCGCCGAACAGCCCATTTATTCGATCCATGTGGCTATTTCGGCATAAATTTAAAGTTGATGGATCGTTGGATAGATATAAAGCTCGATTGGTTTGTAATGGCAAATCTTAAACGGTTGGAGTTGATTGTACCGAGACTTTTAGCCCAGTGGTCAAACTGGCCACCGTTCGTACGGTTCTCTCTTTAGCAGTCTCATGAGACTGGCCTATACATCAGTTAGACGTTAAAAACGCCTTTTTACATGGACGTTTAGAGGAAATCGTGATTGTTCAACAGCCCCCCCGGATTCGTTAATCCGAATTTCCCAAACCACGAGTGTAAGCTAAATAAGTGTCTATATGGGTTAAAGCAGGCACCTCGGGCGTGGTATAACCAGTTTTCCTTATTTTTGTTATCATTAGGATTTCGGAATAGTGCATGTGACACGTCGTTATTTATCTATCACAACGGAGACCAAATGGCCTACCTGTTACTATATGTCGATGACATTGTTCTTACCTCTTCAAATAACACACTCCGTAATCGTATTATTGCAAGATTATGTGGAGAGTTTTCCATGTCAGATTTAGGGCCGCTCCATCACTTTCTCGGTATTTCAGTTACACGAGATAATCGGGATCTATTTTGTCACAGTCTCAATACGCACGGGATATTTTACATCGTGCATCGATGATGACATGCAAACCATGACACACTCCGGTCAACACGAGCTTTAAACTCAGTGCTACTGAGGGGGAACTTCTATCGGATGGGTTATTTTATCGTAGCTTAGTCGGTACTCTATAGTATCTCACTTCACACATCTGGATATTTCTTACGTGGTACAACAGCTCTGCCTGTTCATGCACGCCCCACGAGACTCGCATCTTGCGTTCTTGAAACGTCTATTGAGATACATTCACGGTACTATTGATCTCGGTATTTGTATTTCGGCTTCATCTACTCACGCTCTCACAGCATACTTTGACGCGGATTGGGGCGGCTGCCCGGATACCCACCGCTCCACATCGGGCTACTGTATTTTTCTTGGTGACAACCTGGTCTCTTAGTCATCCAAGCGGCAACCAACGATGTCGCGGTCGAGTGCTGAAGCTGAGTATTGGGGGGTCGCCAATGCAGTGGCTGAGGCTACTTGGATTCGCAACTTGCTTCTTGAGCTGCATGTTCCGGTTCACAAGGCTACGATTATTTATTGTGACAACATATCCGCTGTGTATCTTTCGGGTAATCCGGTTCAATATCAGCGAACCAAACATATCGAAATGGATATCCATTTTGTCCGAGAGAAAGTTCGGATTGGACATGTTCGGGTCCTCCATGTGCCATCTAACTTTCAATACGCTGATATTTTTACGAAGGGTCTACCATGGCAATTATTTGAATCCTTTCGCTCCATTTTAAACGTCCGTTCATACTCCCGTTAAACTGAGGGGAATATTAAGCGAAGATATCCAAGATACCAATATTTTTAGAAGATACAAAATATATTCTACCTAGTTTTATTGATATAGTTACCTTACTTATGATTGCTTTGTTAGGCAACAATTATATTTATATATGACGTTGTATTCTTCAATATCAATGACAATTACAATATCAATCTCTTTCGTTTTTGAGTTATTAAAAAATAAGTAAATGTTTTTTACATAAACTTTCGCAGTTAATTGTTAAAACGGTTTTCGCAGAAATAATATAATTAATAAAACTCATTATTATATTTTGTAAGTGCACGGATTTGATGTCCGCAGCTGTTCGAATAGACTTGGGGTATTTTAGTCTTTATGTTAATGTATAAAGGCTCATTCGCTAAGCATGTTTAGCGAATGAGGCCTCATTCGTTAAGGACTAGGCTATTCGTTAATGTAAGAGCCCATTCGTTACTACAGTGTAACGAACGGAGACTCATTAGTTAAGGTATACCCATTCGCTAAGGATGTTTAGCGAATGGGGCAATGGAAATACTTATTCGTTAGGAATGTTAACGAATGAGAAGGCTCATTCGTTACTACAGTGTAACGAATGAGACCAGCCTATAAATAGGCCTTCCATAGTGTTATTGCATAGAGATCTGTACCATATTTATCCCCTGTAACGTTATGCAGTCGGATTCTCTCCTCACATAATGTATTCATCCTCATATTAATGTAATCATCCTTTAATATATTGAACACGAGTTACATATCGATTTACGATTGGATTCCTGGCTCGTAAACGTTCGTATAACGTTTTCTCAACTGGTCTCAGAGCCGGAAGTTGCTCGTGATACGTATAATTTCGTGTTTATCGTGTTCATCATCTGTTTGATCAGATTTTTGATCGATTCGGGAATGAATGTTGAAATTGATGATAGTTTCGTGTTCATGATGTGATTCCGAGTCTATGTAATGTATTTTGAAGGTTGATTAAGGTGTAGTCATGAATCTAACATGGTTAACCATGGAAAAAGCTTTGAAGTTGCAGTTTATAATTAACATTGTTTAAGTTAATTTGTGATGAAATTGATGATTTCATCAAGTTTATAATGTATTTCCGAGCCTTCATTGAAGATCTGGAGTGATAATTTGAAGATATGATGAAGATTTGAGTTTTCCGATGAAGATTAGCGTTTTTCCGGCGACTGTAACTGTTTTTTCCGGAGAAATACGGTTTTCCGGCTACAGTAACCGCTATAACGTCTCATTCGTTAATTTAAACTCATTCGTTAAAGGGTTTAACGAATGTAACCTTCATTAGTTATGTGCTTATTCGCTACGGAAATGGATTCATTCGCTATCAATACTCATTCGTTATTTTTTTTCTGACATCCGTCAGTTCCATAACGAATGTGTTCCTATTCATTCAAGATTTAACGAATGAGGAAGCCTTGGTTATTTATAACGAATGTGATTCATTCGTTCAAGGGTAACGAATGAGGAGTGTCATTTGTTGATCTTAAAGTATTAAATCTCATTCGTCAACTGTTCAAACGAATAAAGGGTAAAAAAAAGTATTTTCGGAAAATTTTCTTAAACGAAATTTTTCGGGGGATATTTTAAATGTGCGGGATACTCTTCTGGCAAATTTTGGTGATATATTTTCCGGCCGACTTTTCACGCATATCAAGGGGCCGAGGGGGAGTAACCGATTAAGTTAACGAGAACTTTCTTGAAGATTTTCTAAGAATTGTTCAAGACCTTGCATAATTTGTCAAAAAAAAGGGGAGATAAAAACTTTCAAAGAGCTTATTCGATCGTTATCTTCCTACCTTCGCAAGGATTTCTTGAAAAATTACTGCAATTCGGGTGGTAATTCATGTTTGCAAAGCTATGTTTGACCGAGTTCAAGACTGTGTTTGTTCTTCGATTGTGGATTGATTTGTTCAAGATTGAAACCTGACTATGTGGGATACGAGTGTCTGTCCGTTTACTTCTTTCTGAGGGACTTTGATCCTGACAATGTTGGCTACGAGTATTCGGCGGATTGCTTTTGTTGAAGGGGAAAATTCTTGAATGGGTTGATCTGATTGAGGAATATACGAGTCTTGTCATCTGATTGAAGAATATGATCGTTCGGGATTGATTAACGAAGGTTGGAACTCTGAATCATATGCCCAAAGCATTAGTGCATCCAAGCGTATTGGTTGCCGAAGAGCTTCATAGAGTTATATTTTGGGATAGACGTTATCGAGAGAGTGAAGACTTAAGTGAAAGATGTTGAGTGATCGTGTTGTTCATGAAGATGGTGACGAGGTCAAATGTAAAGACATTTGTACTTTACCGGTGCGATAGATAGCCGATGACTTGCTGCTAATTGATTCGTTTGATCGAACCATGTCATATGCCAGTTGGATGATCGAAATGATCACCTGGACATGCTTATTTGAAGGGGAGATCTGATACGAGTCGCTACAAGTTGTTGGTTTGCTTACAAAGAGTTATATTTTGTCTGTTTGCACAAGCCCGAGAATCATCAACCAAGGGGGAGGTTGGCTGTACGGCTGATGATATGCAGTTAAAGTATTAACGCTTAAAGTATTCAACTTTAACGTATTCGTCGCTAAAGTATTCGACGCTAACGTATTGAAGACTAAAGTATTGGATGCTAAAGTATTGGAAAGCATTCGTCAGCTACGGAAAATGGGGAGTCTGTAAGTGCACGGATTTGGTGTCCGTAGCTGTTTAAATAGGCTAGGGGTAGTTTAGTCTTTATGTTAATGTATAAAGGCTCATTCGCTAAGCATGTTTAGCTAATGAGGCCTCATTCGTTAAGGACTAGGCTATTCGTTAATGTAAGAGCCCATTCGTTACTATAGTGTAACGAATGAAAACTCATTAGTTAAGGTATACCCATTCGCTAAGGGTGTTTAGCGAATGGGGCAACGGGAATACTTATTCGTTAGAAATGTTAACGAATGAGAAGGCTCATTCGTTACTACAGTGTAACGAATGAGGCCAGCCTATAAATAGGCCTTCCATAGTGTTATTGCATAGAGATCCGTGCCATATTTATCCCCTGTAACGTTATGCTGCCGGATTCTCTCCTCACCTAATGTATTCATCCTCATATTTATGTAATCATCCTTTAATGTATTGAACACGAGTTACGTATCGATTTGCAATTAGATTCCTGGCTCGTAAACGTTCGTATAACGTTTTCTCATATTTGATATATTTTCTTTTTTATAATTGGTATATTGATAGCCAATATGAATATCTTAGCTTTATTTGTAATAAAATAATTATAAAATAATATAATTAATAAAACTCATTATTATATAGTCTATTTGATATATTTTCTTTTTTATATTTAGTATATTGATAGCCAATATAAATATCTTAGCATTATTTGTAATAAAATACGAGATATAATTTAGAAATTAACAGTCAAAATTAGAAGGAATTAAATAGTAAAATAAGGGATGATAAGAATCTTAAAAGGCATCATTTTGTTGGTTTTTTGGATATGAGATTTGAGATATTTATGTCCCACAATTATTTTAGCTACCTGATAGTGACACACACATTTTAAATATATATATTATGTACTTTGTATTCACTGAAAATTATTTTATATAATGTATTAATAGTTGTACACTTTCGTCAACATATTATTAATTTGGTATTTACCATGTAAATCAACTAGTAAGAAGTTTTTTTCATTCTCAAAATAGCAAGTAAGATTCTTCTACACGATGCGTTGAAAATTTGGTTTAAGACACTAGCACTTGTTATAACAATAAGATAGAAAACTCAAAAAATACAGTTGTTGTAGGCATAACAAAAATATCGATACGTGTTTTACATCGATTATAAACCATAAAAAGAGTATTGATTGGTTTCAATAATACCAATTTCAGTACCGATGTTCTAAGGTCAGAACCGGTTTGGTTCGTCATGATACTGCTACACCGGCACTCATATAAGTTACGATACAAAAAAAACAAAAAAACTCTATTTTCGATACAACTTTGTTTTTAACAAAGTTTATACCGGAATGCTGAAAAAAATCAAACAAAACTGCGAAAACAATAAAAAAATGAATACCGGTTCTGATAATATCTACGTTGGTACAGATATTGTTTGATCGGAATCGATTCGGTTCATCCAAGTACCTCATACGGTAAAATGCGACGATTGAACTATTGTTCAAGATATTGAAGGTTGCATGAGAGAGTCGTCTCCTTAGCCATCCCAAGAGTCGCTTATGTAACACCCATAAAATTTCGGTCCAAATTTGACAATTTTATAAAGTTAAAGGACTAAAAATATTCTTAAGATAAGTAATGGGAACAAATGAGATAAAAGGGAACAAGAGATATCATGTTAAGGAATAAAGAAAACTCCATCCCACATGGAAAGTGAAAAGAAATGGAAGCACTCTATAAGGAAGGAATTTTTCATGGTAATGTTCTTGTATGGCTAACCACTCTCACTATTCCTAGCGGAGGGTGCGAAACACCCGACGCGCACGGACACAGACTCGGGCGATGGGCGTAATGTGGCGTTTATTTTGGATACAACTTTGTTTTTAACAAAGTTTATACCGGAATGCTGAAAAAAATCAAACAAAACTGTGAAAACAATAAAAAAATGAATACCGGTTCCGATAAGATCTACGTTGGTACAGATATTGTTTGATCGGAATCGATTCGGTTCATCAAAGTACCTCCTACGGTAAAATGCGATGATTGAACTGTTGTTCAAGATATTGAAGGTGGAATGAGAGAGTCGTCTCCTTAGCCATCCCAGGAGTCGCTTATGTAACACCCACAAAATTTCGGTCCAACTTTGACAATTTTATAAAGTTATAGGACTAAAAATATTCTTAAGATAAGTAATGGGAACAAATGAGATAAAAGGGAACAAGAGATACCATGTTAAGGAATAAGGAAAACTCCATCCCACATGGAAAGTGGAAAAGAAATGGAAACACTTTATAAGGAAGGAATTTTCCATGGTAATGTTCTTGTACGGCTAACCACTCTCACTATTCCCAGCGTAGGGTGCGAAGCACCCGACGCGCACGCGCATGGACAAGGACAGGACACACACACGGACACGGACTCGGGCGATGGGCGTAATGTGGCGTTTTGATGGCGCACTTTAAGTATTGGGAACTAATGAGATAAAAGGAAACAAGAGATATCATGTTAAGGAATAAGGAAAACTCCATCCCACATGGAAAGTGAAAAAGAAATGGAAGCACTTT
Organism: Bidens hawaiensis; assembly: GCF_021521415.1. Classification (NCBI taxonomy): domain Eukaryota; kingdom Viridiplantae; phylum Streptophyta; class Magnoliopsida; order Asterales; family Asteraceae; genus Bidens; species Bidens hawaiensis. The sequence continues at coordinate 116,372 of NW_027491445.1, read as the reverse complement.
ATAAGGAAGGAATTTTCCATGGTAATGTTCTTGTATGGCTAACCACTCTCACTATTCCTAGCGGAGGATGCGAAGCAGCCAATGTGCACGCGCATGGATACGGACTCGGGCGATGGGCGTAATGTGACGTTTTGATGGCGCACTTTGCAATTCGCTCGCATTGCCACGAGCCGCATAAGGGCTCTTTAGTATTTTTGAATTGTGGAAGATAGACCAAGACGTGATAAGTTAACAAAGTACAGGGACTGAAAATAAAAATTTTGGTTTTAGACCCATCGTGCTATGCGATGGGCAGGTTATATTAAGCATCGCGCTACGCGATGATGTTTCCCAGAAACTAAAGAAAAAGGGGCGTCGTGCTACGCGATGGTCCAAAAGGAAGGGGGTATCCCGCTACGCGATGACCCGGTTAAGTAACAGGATACACGTGTCCAACCACGTGTCAACACATGGCAGGACCTCATCTATTGCGGCGTCGCGCTACGCGATGGCCGAGGATAAAGCCCCATCGCGCTATGCGATGGTGGCCAAAACTTTGCCTATAAAAGGAGGCTACGGGATTTTCATCTCACAATCACCTTTTCTTTCACACACATAACATTGGAGAGCGTGCCCGACCATTGTGAGGTTCCGTGGTCCCGATTTCTTGTAATTCATGCAAGAACTGAAGTTCTGACGATCTGTAGATTGATTAAGAGAGCTAGAAGCAAGGTCCCGACGGTTTAAGCTTCAATACGTGATAAGGAAGTGTAAGACCCCGAATCCAAGGAATCCCACAGTTGGTAATTATGTCCAAAAGTTCACAAAATTTAAAACCCAAATCAATTCACTTTATTTTCGATAACCAGTTCAGAGTTTAAAATCAGCAGAATTCATAAGTGTCAAAAAGAAATTCCAAAAACCGGGAAACATGCTCAAAACCAAATTTAAATGCGTTTAATAATAATTATAAGTAAACAGTTTTCATTATTAATTTCCCCGACTAGCTATACCTTCAACCGTCCAAGTAATCTCGAGCACGTCCAAGCGGTAAATCATCTTCTTCTTAACCTGAAACTCAAACTAACATACACCCAAAGTCAGCTAAAGCTGAGTAAGTTCAAGTTTTGTTTAATTATATAAACAAATCATTCCAACATTATGAGTATAAAACCGTATAGGAATAATAGGCAAATGCACAAACGATAAGTACATCTAGATATAATAACTAGATAAGGTAATCACGGTCTAACACGCTTACGGCCTAAGTATAACTATGGGATTTTAAGAACCCGTTACCATGATGATGATGCCACACGAGCCTCCCCCCCACGGCTTTCAAGAACCCACCACGGGATTTAAGAACCCGAGTCGTATAGTTTGGCCCGGACAAATCATCACACACACAAGTAACCAATCACAATGGTGAACATGCCACACTAGCCTCCCCCCCACGGGATTTAAGAACCCGAGTCGTATAGTTTGGCCCGGCTAAGTTCACCATGCACACAAGAATCAATTATAATGATGAACATGCCACACTAGCCTCCCCCCCCCCCACGGGGTTTAAGAACCCGCCACGGGATTTAAGAACCTGAGTCATATAGTTTGGCTCGACCAAGTTCATCTTTCGCACCAAAATTAAGTAATACCCTAATCATAGGCTGTAAAGTATCATAAACACACACACACACACACACACACACACATATATTTATATATATATATATATATATATATATGTCATCCAAAGGTACTCAATAATAAAGAAAACCTGTGAGAAATCATTTAAACAGTTTAACGGGTGAAATCAGTTAGGTGTGTATGCTAGCCCAAAACGTGAAAAGAGTCAAAAGGGCATCATGAACTCACCTGATATGAGGCACACAACCACGACGAGCTAGAGAACCCCTAAGTATTCCCACCACTCACACGCCTGTCGGATTACACACAATAGTTACTAACGATATCGAAAGGACTCGTTTATCCTACGAGGCGTTCTAACATGGTTCGAGTTACCTAAAGCCTCGACCTTACCAAGTTCAATTATAACAGCCCCCGGGGCCTTTATATACCAAAACGACCCTTAGATACTCCCGGGAATAAAGAATTCCCAAATTACCCCTGGAAGTTGCTAGATGAGACGAATAAGCGCGTTTATGGGTTGTTTAGCACTTAACAACCAACTCAGCCCCGTGTGGACCAAAATTAATAAAATCACAGCCATCTAGTCCACATGACACTACACGAGTTGGATGGGTCGGTAATTCGCAAGCACAACGCACCAACTATTCAATAAACGCGAATACGCGTTGTACCGACCCGTTTAAGTAACCGACAACCAATTCAGCCCCAAATAATTTAAAATTAATTTTCCAGCAGCCCGTAAATCAAACCGAAGCTACCTGGACTGAATTGGTTGTTAATTCATTCAATCCTCACGTTAAACGCAACAATTCACCATTCTAGACAACCGAATACTAACTTTCAAACTACCACTAGTTGACCAATCAAACGAACACCAATGCACACGATTTTAAAGTATGATACATTGGACATACCTAGGAAGATTATGGAGCAAAACCTCAATCACCACAGCCCCGAAACTGCTCCAACGGACAGCCACCCGGCGAGCCTTGAACATGCGTTTTCTCGATCAATACGCGAGATATAAAGATGGTTTAAGAGGTAGAAGACTAGTATGAACATTGGACTAACCTTGAATATGAGTTTTGCACTTCGATTGTGGCTGGAAAAAAGAAAACGAACCCTGCTGCTGCTGCTCTCCTGCGATCGGCCAACCGGGGGGGGGGGGGGGGCTAGGGTTTTTCTTTTATGATATAAAACAAAAAGTTACACTCTAGTCCCTCATTTATGAAAGGTGAAACAACTTGAGTGGAAAGTTAATTGATTTTACTTACAGGAATGACGTGAAGACCCCCTGGGGAAAGACGGATAAATCCCGAAAGATGTACATACTCTACATAGCTTCCATCCTTTAACGAACGTAACGGGCGTCACAGGAAGTAGAAGTGCCGCCCGTGTAAAGCTTAGGCAAATAAAATACCCGCATAAGGTAGGGGTTCTGCTTAAGTTATTATTTTATTATTTTTATATATGGCTTAGACCCTAGTCGGGGATATAGTCTATACCTTGATTAAATAAGTAAATGAAATATAAACTTTCATAAGATAAGATTGTGATGTTGTTCTTTTTATTATAAAAATATAACTTATGAAAGAAGAAACTTGATATACACGTTTCTTCATGAAAAAGAAATGTAGTCTATGAACGTTAAACATATGTTTTATAAATGAAATGGATATCAAGGTAAAGTTTATGCAAATAGACTAAAGGTCTAAAGCTAGATCATAGATCTAGTTATTTATAAAATGTTATTCTCGTACTATAGGTCCGAGATAAAGAACAGGCATTTGTCAGTGAGATACATCGATATCACAAAAGGTGAATACGTCCAACCTTTTTATAGTGTAAAATGTTTTTATGACGTGAATACGTCTATGTACTGTCCTTTTGAAAAATATTTACTCTTATAAACTATGGACTGTTATCCATATGTATAAGAGTTATGAAAATATTTGCATGAGGGTTGGTTCAAATCCTTTAAAACGTTTTGATACAAGGTAGTACTAAACACTCAGGCTAAAATACACATGTGTCTGGATTCTTACGTATATGTACTATAGTGGGCACACTACAGACATACTAACCATGAGGCAAGTGACTGTCTCTAGGGCGAGTCAAGTCCGATTATGTGGTTTGTGCGTATGTTTAGTTCCGATGAGATGGGATTGAGACCCACTGAGTCGTTGAATGCTATTGGTGTTGTGTTATAACGAATTGTGAAAACCTTTTATAGAGTCAGCGTGTTCACCAGCATATAGCTGACGTATTTTCAAACTGTTTTCAGGTAACCAAGAGTAAGGTATAGAGATGGATATGCCAGTGGAGATAGAAGATCACTTGGCATAAAATGTAGCTGGTGGCTCAGCTAATTTTGTAATGATGCATATATTGAACTTGTTTTTAAACAAGAAATTTTGTAAAACGAAAAAGGGTATTTAAATCCCTTTGTTATGAAAGTAAATATATTAAATTAACAATTTCCGCTGCAAACTTTGATAAATTGACATAATTGGTACCAACTGTGAGTCACACGCCTAGGCCCGAAGGCAGGGTGTGACAGCTTATAGCATCGTAAAGTGAAAACAAAAGCCACCAGTCGATGCTAGCCCATTTAGTGAAAACAAAATCGACACTTTTAAAATGAAGAAATGGAAGTCCGAAATTATGAAATGAAATCCACAACGATCAAAAGAAAACTAGAATGAGAGACGCATCATCATAATCATCCCATGAGTCCCTGTAATGCCTAATATAAAAAAAATTCAAAAAACTCTTTATTTATTTATTATTATTATTTTAACAATCGTGGGTTAATAAACACATGTGAATCACAAACTAGAAATTTCTTGAAAATATGAAGCTTGAACTATTGTTCAAGATATTGAGGGTGGTATGAGAGAGTCACCTCCTTAATCATACACGAGTCGCTGATAGCATCGTAACGTGAAAACAAAAGCCCACATTTCGCTATCAGCCCCTTTTAGTGAAAACAAAATCGAAACTCTTTAAACGAAGAAATGAAATCCCAAAATGATGAAATGGAAACAACAACGACAAAAAGAAAACTAGAATAAGAGTCTCACCATCTTAATCATCCCTCAAGTCCCTGATACGCCCAATATAAAACAAAAATCCAAAAACCTCTTTATTTACTTATGATTTTTTTAACAATCGTTTGTTATTATACACATGTGTGTCACATAACGTAGAGATTTATTGAAAATGCAAAAAGTGAATAATTGTTCAAAATATTAAGGGTGGAATGAGATAGTCACCTCTTTTATCATCTCATCAGTGTCACCCCCGACCAACGTCAGAATTTACATGGGGGATAGCGTATAGATTGCACAAAACACATGTGACACTATTAAAGCGACAATATTATCATTATCATTTTTAAATCTCAAGTACACAAGTTCGAAAAGGAAATAACATCATAACAAAGCAAACTAACAATTGCATCATTTTATTAAAGTAACCTAAAGGCAATCTATTGTCTTTGATCTTGGTAAATCCCTCAAACTATTGTACCTGCAGCATATATAAAAAAATAAAGATCAACTACGAATATGGTTTAAACGAGTAGTTTGTTTTTGTTATAAAAGAACCCGAGATTGAGTTGGGTTTACGTCCAACATTTTTAAGAAGTGGAGATGATGTTTATAAGGTCAAAAAGTCATATTTGATATGTTTAGTTAAAGAAAAGTATGTTCGTTAACTTAATCGAACAATAACGAACCGAGTGCGAAAATGTGTCGTTGCCACATTGGAAAATGATAAAACCTGGAAGCTCTTTATCAGGAAAAGAGTTTCCATAGTAATATTCTTGTGTGGCTTAACACTCTCAGTAAGTCCTAGCGGAGGGTGCAAAGCACCCAACACGCACGCGCACGGGCGATGGGCGTAATGTGGCGTTTTGATGATGCACTTTGTTTGAAAGTAGAGGATCAAAATGGAAAATTCTTAATCTTCCCTTCGCGCTACACGAACGGATCCGGTTTAAGGTCTTTGCGCTACACAAAAGACAAAATACATAAACCGACATTGAGTGGCTTCGCGCTACGCGAAGTACCAGCTTATGATTCCTTCGCGCTACGTGAAGTAACTCCTATGCATGCATGACACATGTAGACACGTGGTAGCACGTGGTGCCACGCGGCAAGCCGTTTGATGACTCAACCAACATTAGGTCGGTTCGCGCGACGCGAACGGCATAACCATTTGTCCTTCGTGCTACATGAAGGAACAGAAAATCATCTATAAGTAGGAGGGTTCATGGCACTTCCCATTTCACACCATTTTCACACGTTTTGTCTCGGGAAGCGTGCCAAGTATCGTCTTACGTGCCAAGCTCCGAATTTCTGACGGTTTAAGCTCTAGAACGCGATAGAGAGTAGAGGTGCTGCTCGATCTGTCTTAGGCATCTAACTCTGAATACTTGTGTGAGGTAGGGGTTCCGCTTAAGTATTATTTTAATATTATTATAATGGCTTAGACCATAGTTGGGGTATAGACTAAACCTTGATCACAGATAAGAATAATATAACTTTTCATAAGAAAGGGTTGTAGTCAAATTATTGTTTCTTCATGATTAAGAAACGTAAGCATTCACATAAAATGGGTACAGTCAAATTGACATTTCTTTATGATTAAGAAATATAATATTATAAACAAAGGTTGTAGTTAAATTAATGTTTCTTCTTGATGAAGAAACCCAGTATAGGTGTTTCTTCCTGAAGAAGAAACGTAGCATATAGTCGACAAATAAACTAAGGGACTAAAGGTCCAAATGTTTTATATAAATAAATGATTTTTCAAGGTTAAAGCTATACAAAACAGACTACGGGTCTGAATCTAGATCGTTGTTCTTGATATTTAGACAAAGGTTATTCTGGTACTATAGGTCTGAGATAACAATCAATCATTCAATCAGAAATCAGATACAAGAATCAGTAACAGAAACTAATTACAAACAGGGGTAAGTAAAAGAAGCTGATCATAAACAGGAATCAGTATCAGAAACTGATTAGAACAAAAAAGGTGAATACACCCTAAACTTTTACAAACTCTTTTACAGTTAGAATGTTTGCATAGGATCTATGAATCCTTAAAACCTTGTGTTACAATAATAAGAAATGGGCATAGTCTGGTTAAAAGTTTGCATGTGTTTGGATCCATTCATACATGGTGTCTCGGATTTACCCAGGGCCATCCATATCATCTATACGCCTCTGGAAGTCCGCTGAGCTGTTCAGAGAATGATATTGTGTATATGTTTTAATATACATGCACTTAGGGTAATTTTATCCCAATTGAGTTGGGTGCCTAATAAGTAGTCACAAAGGTATTATTGTTGATTTCACAATGGTATTAAAAAGATTTTACAACAGAGTCAACGTTATTCACCGGCTGTGTGCTGACGTATTTTTCCACCATTTCAGGGAAACAGTAAAGGTTAAGAACAGATAAGCAAGACAGATTAGAAGATTGGAGATATAGTCATTAGACGTTATCTGATGGCTTAGATATTTTATTCAGAATCGTATTTTCAAAAGACAGGAGGTATTTGAAATATTAAACGGGTATTTAAATCCAGAGTTTTCAATATAATAATATTTTATTCAAAAGACTTTCGCTCATATTTTGTCAATCTGGATTATAACAAGAAATGGGTATTTGAACCCAACATTTTTATAAAAGAATATTCTTTTAAAGACTTTCGCTAAAACAAACCCGCAACTATGATATATTTACAAAACAAATACCAACTAACGGGTTTAACACCTAGCCCTAAGTCTGGGTGTGACAAGTTGGTATCAGAGCCATCGGTCTTAGAGAATTAGGTATTGAATATGCCTAGGCTTTGATCATAATTAAGTTTATGATGAAATTATTGGTATTCAGTTGAGAATATAAAAAAAGATATAATCATTAAATAATTAAAAATGTTACAGATAAGATTTAATCTTATTATATATATATATATATATATATATATATATATATATATTTTGGTTCAAGCAAAATAGGTACCTGATTAAAAGTATCAAAAATGCAATCATTTAATAATTCAACTCTTACTGATAAGATATAACAGGTACAAATAAGATAGGCACGCACTCCTATCCCTAATATAAGTTCGCACAGATCTCCGATCATCAATCTAATCAAGGATCATTCCAACTCCGTCTGGAAAAGGAAAAGGATGTATAGGGACAACCTTACTTCAAATTCCCATATCTAGTGATGAAGACTCACGTCAGACAACAATGGAGGAAGATTCAGATTCCTTCGATGCTAACATCCCATTAGCTCAGATCATTCCAAATAAAAATATGCATGGAGCAGGATCAAGTAGATCCAAGAAACCATTGATGTCAAATGGGAAAGAAGTAATGACTAATCCGAAAGAAAAAAATCCTCAGAGACAGGAATATTTTAAATTCCCAGTAATTCAAGATCCTTACTTTGCTCACACTCATGATGAACATCAGAGCACGGATTATAATTCCTTAGAAGGAATGTACCACATCACAGATGATTCAACTCGTTATGAAATCGATGTTACAAAAAGCAATGCTCCATAAAGAAATAGAGATGGAAGAAAACGAAAAAGAAAAGGAGATAAACGAGAATACCAAGGACAGCAAGATCAAGAAATTGATCGTTCGCTTTAAGAAATAGGTAATAAGAACCATAATAGTTGTAAACAAGTGTAGCTATAATAATTGTAACAACTCGGGTTTTCCACATACCACTTATATCTATAACCCGACCCTTCCTAGGATTGGGAAATTTCAACCATGAAAGTATCACGTTTAGCGAGAAATGTTTATACGATTTATATTTATTTAAAATACATTTAATTTTCAAAAACGTACACTTTTAGCCCAAATCTAAACTTTAAACCTTTATTATATCCACATCCAATTTCAAGGGACTAAAATGCAACTTTCCCATATTATCCTTATAACCCAATAACCAGATTTGTGACCCATATCCGTTAACCCAAGACCCGTAACCGTGACCTGTTAGCTTACTTGAGCCACAATCTTCGATCTAAAATAGGAATTGAATCCAGTTTTTGATTGCTCTTATGATTTTCGGCCTAAACAACAACATTAATTAGGAAACAATATCAAATATAACGTGTATTGATTCATTAACTAAACTGACATAACCCTAAAATCTATTATATAACCTAGACTTGATCATAACTCAAATAATCCCTTCTGCACCATCTCTACAACCCAGCGAAACAAACCCCTATGGTTAATTGCCCTATCGAAGTCTGGTGATGCCCGTTCTAGTTGTCCTCGTCGTCGGCTCTATTGTTACGATTATACACGCATTTAAACATATAAACATGTAATTGAAATACACATATTGATCGTCTATTAGCAATAATCATATGCCCTTAATCAATTTAAGCAAACGTTAAACGGATTGAACGTTGGCATATTAGGGTTCTTATATCACAATTGGTTTTAATTAGTTTATGTATATATATGACTGGTTTCATTCTATTAACAACTGACACACCAGCGCAGCTGGCTGGTGTGTGTGTCTTCAAAGCCTCAGTGCCGGCCAGCCACCCAGGTTCGAGTCTTGGCCGTCCCATTTTTTTGGTATCCTTTTATTTTGAATGTTTTAAATGTTTTTTTAATTACTTATAACATAATTAATAATAAATACTAAGTAAACATTATTTAATTTGATCCGACATCATAAATCTAAACGTTTCTTGTCATTTGAATCTCGTTACAAGTTTTCGTATATATATATATATATATATAGATATATATAGATATCTGTGTGTGATTTGTGTGTGTATATTATATTTTATTAATAATAATAAAACATCATTATTTTATTAAAGCTCGACACTAATATTGAAGTTTTTGTTGTTAGAACGTCTTTATAAATTTACTCATATTTATGTATTATATATATATACATGTAAGTTCTTTTAAACAAAATTATAATAAACGTATTAAACGTGTTATTTATATCATTAGATCATTTTAAGATAATTATATATTTGAACGTATATTTTTATAATAGATCTCGACTCATATTTATTTAAACTAGTTAAATGTAAATTCAATTATACAATAAACAATGATTTTATAATTAAATGATAACAATAATCCGTAGAGATCAATCGTTCAATCCATAATATACCAATCATAATTGTAACTCAAATCATATCGAAATCCAAAATTTATTGTACGTATTATATCATTTATAACTCTCTCATAATATTATTTAATTAGGATTCTTATTGGTAATTCTCGAGGAGTCAGATTATCGTTCTCTTGTCGTATTCATTCCCGTTTGGCTTAATCGATCGGGTGAGTTTTATCATTCCCCTATTTTACTCGATTTTCATAATCGTTTTGGGGACATATGCGTATATAATACTATACATACATATCTATATATACATACATATCAAAAATAGCAAACATATAATTGTGTGTGATTAATCAAATCTACTTGTTATGTGCTTATGTGTTATTGTATTCATTCGTTTGACATATCCCCTTGGAGAGAGTTCGCATTCTATTGACCACCGCCCGATTTGCTTGGCAATGGTCTTATTCTTATTTGCTCATGGTTGATTTACCGGCGCCCGATTCGCTTGGCAATGGTTTAATCGACAACTTATTTGCTTATGGTTTGATTTCATTGCCGCATTTATTACATTTTGCTTATTTATTATATTATCCTTATTTTATTGCAAAACTAGTGGTAAACTCACTCAACATGTGTTGTTGACCAAAACTTCATTTTCTACGCCTATGCAGGTTGCCTGAGTTGAAGGATGGACACTTAGAAAGTCCATAGGGTTATATTGAAGAAAAACTTAAATTTAATTGATTGTATTTATTTATTTGAATTGTATTTGAATATTGTGTATTATTTGAATTAAATAATTAATTAGATATTGTCACATTTTATATATGATAGTATCTTTGAGTTGTGAGCAATCGGATCATGCCCCGGCATTTCCGCCTTAGGTTAGGGTGTGATAATAATGTTACACACTCTTGTAACTATAATATAATAAATAAAAGATATGTTTTAAATTCACTGAATATTGAACTTATTTTTAAAATTTTAATGTTTCGCAGCGACTTATTTTGGATTTATGTATTTTCTTATATATATCTCAAGTGTATACTAGATGCCCTTATATCACTTAAAGTCCTTACATACCTTAAACCGTTAGGATGGGATCGTGGGGAAATTTAAGTAGTACTACTGGGTTTGAAAAACCCCAACTGCTAAAACTCGACTGGAGGCCGGACGGGTGTAAATTGTCCTAACATACTTGCTCCAGTGTTTTGTGATAGACCTAGTAAGAAGACAAATAGACAGTCAGCTTTGGTTCAAACGTTTAATAGCTTGTAAATGGGTTAGCTACCCTGGTATATTTGAAAAGTGCTAAATCTATTTATACACACACTACTTATGCTACGTATACTATATATAGCATATACTACTTTTTACTACAACTTATGAACTCACCAACCTCGTGTTGACCCTTGAGTATTTATACTTGCCAAGGTTGCTAGATGTGATAAGGAGTGGATTGCATTACATGTGTCTGGAGTTACACTTGTTGCATGAACTTTTATTTCACATTGTTTACATTTGATGAGTTATGCGTGTTTGAGCACATTGTTTATAATTTTAAACCGCTTACTTTAACGCTTCGCAACACTTTTAAATTGTTTGGTTTGGTTTTGTTTTCTCATATTTGAATAAGAGTTAAATAATGTTTTGAATATTTTAAATTGGTTGTTTGGTATAACAAATGAGCTTGATCCTGGTATGTCACACGTCTCGCGGTAAAACTTCGTTGGTCGAAATTCGAGGGTGTGAGACTTTATTTGCCGAAGAGCATCGTTAACGGGCTCATAAATGCCCCTCCACTTTTCCATGTGAGCGTTGCCCACTATAATGGTACTGATCCCCCCTCTCTCTCTCTCTCTCTCACACACACACACGTATACTAGCATATTCCTCCTCACATCCATGTCTCCTATATCTGTCATAGTCTTCATCTATAGGTGTTCGTCTCTACTTAATGCTTCTTCTCTTTCTCCTTGACATAGGTAATCATGAGTTTTCTTCTTATTCATAGATGACCATGAAAGAATCTCTTGTAGATTCTCCGAAAAAAATGATTTATATAACTACTATTACTCTATTTTCAGTCCAAAAAATCAAATTATTAATTCTTATACCAATTTTTGAACTTTATTAACGGTTTATGATGTGATTATCACCTCATAGTGTATCTTCACGTTAACCAAATGTCCTTATCAACATTGTGTATATGATTTTTCATGTTTTTTTTTCCATTCTATTTTTATTTTATTAGTCAATAGTAAATCGAATGATTTCAATACTCTTCGTCACAACTTTTCCAGCTATAATATAGTATTTGTTTTTTATTTAACATTTGTTTGTTTATTTATTTATGTTACATAGTTTATTAAAATGGCCTTGAAATAATATATGTAATTATCCTATTTAAGTATCATTTATTTGGTGACCTAGTGATAAGAGGTTTGAGCCTTGTGTAAAGGTTGTCAATTTAAACCCAGAGTTCACCTAGGTTTTCGTCTCACCGTGTGTTACGTTAGAGAGTTATGTTCTTATGATAACGGCTGTCAAGTGGTAGTTGGCGGTATGATTTCCCAAGAGAATGCCCAAAACAAACTCTAAAGCCAGTGTGGGCACAGTTAAGACAACATAGTCTCGCTAGAATGAGGCATTGGGCTCTCCAAATTTGAAGAGTGCGGTAGCCTAAATACAAAAAAGTCGCCGTTCTAAAAGGAATTATCCTATTTAAGTTAATTAATCTGGACTTTATATTAATACCTGAAAAGGAATATTCTAGTATAATTAAACGATGAACAAAAACGACATACAGCATGTTTAATGGCACAAGTTGGAATTATAAAATATTTTAAGTACGTTGATGGCTAGCAAATAGGGGATAATTTAATAATAAAGAAACGAAGAATACGTATTGGTTTAACTTATACTATAGACTCAAAATAATGTTTGATCCGATTTGATTCAAACAAGGTTAAATATATTCATCTATGTCGGGTTTGACTTCCAAATTTTGTTTAGTTAGAAACTTTTTATAGATTTCATGTTTTTAAGATAATTGCATTGCAAAGGATTTAAAATATCATAAACAATTAAACACGGTTAATCAGTTATCACGCCAGTTTTCTATCGATTTTTAAATTAACAAAACACGCATTTTCTCTAAATACGTACAAATTTGTTTGGTTCTTTAGAGGCATTCAAAGGGTTATAAACTGTATAAGCAGAAGAAATGCTAGTTAGAATGGTTTCTTAGCTAATATTCCACGACCTCTATTATATCCCCGTGCAATGTAGTTGTGATGAGGAAATTATTAAACTTCGAATATATAATTTTAAACTCTCTTAAAAAGAAAAGGAGTTCCAACTTTTCGAAAATGGTGCAACAAACTTTATATACTGCAATATTTTAGTCGGTTCTCATGATATATACGAACATGAAATGACCCTAGTCATGCTTTAAACATCAGATAAGTTGGTAGTGTTACACAACATAACACACATAATTGATTCAATAGAGTATAGACTAACAAGAAACAACGATCACTGTTGCAATTTTAAAGATGATATATCTAGATCACATTCATTGTAAAATTATCAATGAATTTTTATTGATCTATTTAGTATTAGTATTATAATATATTTATGAATCCTTTATTAATTGTATTATATACTTGGACATCTTTCATATGTATCTCATGTAAATCACCCATATACAATGGGGACTATATTTGTGAATATAGATAAATCAATTATGCAATACCACTATTAGGTTATCATAGCATAGTTTTCTCATAGCCTAAGCGGCGCCATATCTTTTCTTTCGATCTTCAGCCTTTTGTTACCATTGATCACCACTTATTTGATCGTAAATCCAACGTGACGAACATCAATGTTGGAACCTATTCCAGGTGAAGGGTAAGGTTCCTAACAAGTGTGAGAATGGAGATCAAGAGTGAGCAGTGATTAAAGAGTATTTTGTATTGATGGTGAGTGAATTACAATGTTGATCTCTCCTTTATTTATAGGAGAAGATGTTTATACACATTGCCTATTGGTTTATCTATTCCGGCCAGGTCCCTTGGTCCGACCTTCTTTCATTCGGGCCTTGCTAGTTCGAAGATCTTTATCTCCTGGTTCTTGCCTCCTATCTCGGGTCATGCGTGCATCGGGCCACCCGCTAGATCGGACGTGCCACATGAGGTTTCCCTCGTAAATGGTTTCCCTCCAAACTGTTTTCTAGAATCTCATGTATTATTGGGCCTATCGTCATTGGGCTTTGTTGGTATCACTGGGCTAGAGCCTGTCCATGAGGCCATCTCATGGGTAGGCTCTTCAAGTCCACCCAGTCTATTGTTCTCATTATTATGACGAGGACAATAGACTCATCTTGTTTTTCCCGGGCTTTCCTTGATTTTACTAAACTGGGCTTCTTTTATTGGCCTGCTTGTAATATATCTGTGTCTTTTTCATTTGGCCCATTTGAAGACTCCTGCCCAATTACTTTACTTACTGATTTGAATTTTGACGGTTTTGTGTTCCCTATGTTAATTATTAACCGCCCCTCACTTGTCATTTCACCATAATTGTCCTTCTGTTTTCCGATAGCTCTCCGGCGTTCCTTCCCCCTTCGCACAGGTTTGTCATCTTCTTTCTTCGTTTCATTATGAGTCGTGACGGTCGTTCCACTATAACCTCGACCACGTCCTCTGTCAAAATGGCCTCTTTGTGTTCAACTTATCATATTCCCATCTCTTTGTCTCCTACCATTCCTGGTCCAGGCGAGATGGCTTGCAGCCGCCCTGGGTTTATTGCTTTATATGCGAAAAACTTATAGTTTTCAAATGTTCGTTACCCTTTGACTGAGTTCCAATTAGCCTTGTTGAAACATCATCGGTTGTGCTTCTCCCAAGTTCATCCTTTAGGGTTTCTTCGTGTGACCCATTTCGAAGTTGCTTGTCGCGCTTTGGGTGGACATGCTTCGGTTACCTTATTTCGCCGGTTTTATCGTTTGAAGGCAGATGGTGACTAGTTTACCTTTGAACGACGGGCCCGTGGTAAACATCCTCCCTGTGTGTCCCGGGTTCCTTTTGAGTTCTACCCTCGGGAATGGATAGATGACTTTTTCTTTGTTTCTGCCTCTTTTGCCCCTGGCCTCACTCGCCGTCGTTGATGTGGTCTAAAATATATACATAAATATATAAATATTTCCTACATTTTTAGATACTTTTGAGTCAAGTTTTTATTGAATATTATTATTATTTGGCTCATATGTGAGTTTAATGGTTTCAAGAGACAATGAGCTCAAATACGGTAATTTCACTACGAGACCGATGATTAAAAATTTAACATACTTTGTTTAATAATAGTAATACTAAAAATATTAGTAATAATAATAAGAATATTAATAATATAAAAAAAAGAAATAAAAAAAGAAAGAAACAAACGTATATCATAACAATTCTAATAATAATAATAATAATAATAATAATAAAGTTATGTGGGCAAGTATTTTGTTAATTTTTGGGGCCCATGAAGGAAAAAGTCGGTGGAGAGGGACACAAGTAAAATCCCTACAATATTATTATTATGATTCGGTTATTATCATTCAGGGGGAGCCGCCGCCATTGATATTGCTATTATTATATTCTCTTCGAGCAGAAGTCAAGGAGAGGCTCTAAAAAGTTTCGTGAAGGAGGTGATCTGGAAAGGGAGGAGCCGCCATTTAGAAGATTGGTATATTTCTTATTGGAGCCTCAAGTAGAAGGAGCAAGCAGGTGTCGCAGCAACTCATCCAAACCCGGTTCTTTTGTTTTAAGTTATTATTTTTCTTATGAATTTTGGTGTTGAATTTAAATATTTTATTTTCTTGAATATGGTTGTTAGCTAAAACTCTTAGTTACCTAAGCATTGAATGACTATTTTCTGAGTCTTGGTTTGCTTGTCGGTATTGGATTATTGGTGTTGGACTAATATTATTGTAACAAACTTTTTGATGTTAAATAAGATGAATATGCATACTTAATATTAATTTACTTTTATTCAATTGTTTCATATGTGTCTTTGTGAAAGTCTTTCATTGTGTAGACGCATATTAGGTTACCTACCGTGTGTTTGTAACTAGCTTATGGTTTATAGTCGACATAATCCATATGAACTATTGTTTGAGGGTTTAGAGATTTTAAGTGTTCTACCTATCTTGAGACTGAGAGGTAATAGATAGTTGGGGTTGTCTTAGTCATTAGGCGGTTTGGGTATAGATTACACGAGAGTGGATTTCCCCCTTATTGTCTTTTGATTTTTTTTTGCTATCCTAAGTCTTTTTGAGCATCTTTAGGTTACTCCTTACGTCCCTTACACTTCCGGATGTATTGTGATTAGTGAGACTGAGAGGTGATGTAGTCATTAGAGTACTTTAATATTGTTGGAGAGACTGAGAGGTAATCCAACCAACCGGTTTGCGTCATACGGCCCTTAGGTATTCCTTTTAGGTGACACCCAGAGAATGATCAGGGATCCGCTAGGATGTCTAGGGCGTCGTATCTTTAGATCCCGGTTCCATCACAGTTTCCATAGCCGATAAGCATCCAAGATTCACAAATAGGATTTCAAGCCTAGGTAACGCCTTTCTCATTATTGTCTTTGTCTAAGTCTTTAGAGTTAAGTTTAATTTACTAGTTAATTTAGTTTAATTAAATAGTCTAAATAATTATTATTTTTAAAATAAAAATAAATAAAAATCCAAAAAAGAATATTTTTCTTAATTATTAGTTTATTTAGCATTTAGAATCTAGTTTCGTTGATTTAATAAGTGTCTCTAGGGTTCGATATTCCCGGACTTCCCATAACTATTCTACACCCGATAGGTTCACTTGCCTGTTGCCAGTGGTTTAGTTTAGGGTATTCTTGGTTTTTATTACTCGTTGTGCTAGGTTATTAATTGCAATATTTTTATATACCACTTTTAGCCACATCAGTCGTCACTTTGGTTCTCATATCGATGATCTTGCCCCCGGCTTTCCTACTAGCCATGATTGGCTCTATAAATTGTTGATTTAAAATCCAACCGAGGCCGCCACTTATCCCGAACCTTTGCTGTATATGGCGGGGCTAAGTCAAATTTGGCCTGATCCGTTGACACGTTCAGCTATGTTTGACGGGGACCGAGGTTGGTGACCCTTTGCCTTTTTTATTTGTATTTACTTTTATCCTGCTTATTGTCTTTAACTTTTATCTGTTATTCATTTTCATAGATGAACTTAATGGAGATTCTACGAAAACGTCCCGTGAAAGGTGCTGAATTCGCGACTCTCCCCGTTTCTGCTGATACTTCTACCCCGATCGTTTGTACTGTTGATGCTTCCTCTGACTCTGATGCTCCTGGTTTTTCGTCCGTGGCCATCCAAGATCCCGAAACGCAAGAACATTGCGTCTGATTTGTTTGACTCCTCCTTAAAGAGTCGTTTTCGTAACTCCAAGCGTTCTTATCTGGGTTCCTCTGCTAGTCAGGGCTCTTCCTCTGTTCATGAGATTGTCGAGTGAACTATGATTTTTCCTTCAAGGTTTCTGATGTTGCTCCCGACCCTGTTGTTGTTCCTGCCCCGATGGGTAAAGGTCATGTTGTTTCTGAAGCTGATCCTAAAGGCAAAGCTCCCGTTACTCCTGAAGCTTCCTCGAATCCTACATCAGGTGGCCTGCCTCCTGCTGACCTTTTCATCCCCAAGTGGTCTCTGACTGTTAATCTTTCGTGAATACACCTCACCTTGCTCACGAGTTCCTGACATGTATTGTCCCTCCCGTTGACTATGCTCATGTTCAAGCCATGTTACCAGATAGTTTGGTTGGGGAGTTTGGGACGTATCTGTATAGAACCTCGGTATTGGGTTCCTCCCTTCGTCAGGCTTTTGTGGATACCAATATTGCTTATCACAACAGCCAGGATGAGGTTGCAGGCTTGAGGAAATCCGTTGAAGGCTATACTCGGTGAGTCATGGAGATGCGGAAAAGGGTTACCTTGGTCGAGGAGCAAAGTTTAGAGGTGCCTGGGCTGAAGGCTGCACTGGAGTCTTCCAAAAAGCAGATTTCCGATATAACTGCTGATCTTAAGCTTGCCCAATAGAAGATTGCTGATTTTGATATTGTTCGGTCTTCTCTCCTTGAGGCTGAGGCCAAAATTTCTAAGGTTTGCTTCTATATTTCTTCTTTCTCTCCTTTTATTTTTTATTTTTATTTTTATTTTTTTTTGTAATTTTGCGTTGTGTACTCTTTGTAGCTTGAGGAAACTCCGTCTCTTGTGAGGATTCATGAATTGGAGACTTCGCCGGATCACGAACGTTCTGAACATCAATCCGTTGTAGAGCAGCTAGAGGTTGCTAAAGGTCAAGAGGAGCAGAAGGCTACTGGTTTGTCCAAGGAGGTTGAGTGGCTGAGGGGAGAGTGTTCCCGCTTACAGGGAGTTGCTACGAAACTTGAGGGGGATCGGAAGTGGATAGTTTCCAAGGGCTTTCAATAGATATATGACAGGGCTTTAGGTTGCAAGGAAACTTTGGAGGTACGGGAAAATTTGAACCGAGTAGTGTTTGCTTCTGGGTTTCAGCATGGTCTTCGTGCAGGCTATGAACATTGCTCCCATGGGATCTCTTTGCAGGAGGCTCCTTCATTCTCTTCTACTGCAGAGATGGAGGCTCAGGAGGCTTTCGTGGCCCTTACTGCTCACGTTCCCCCCATTCTTGCACAAGTTTCATCGAACCCTGAGATCTCTATTGAAGATATTCAGGCCCTTGCTTCAGTTGTGGAGCCCCCCTTCCCCCTTGCTGTAATGTTTGTTTTGTGGTTAGTTCAGACAATTATGTTTTTCACTTGTTGATCTGTTGTTGGGTATTTTTAGACAATGGTGGTGTTTTTTGCCCATGCTGAGCGTATTTGAACTTGGTTTCCTTTGTGCTAGATATAAATTGTTATGCTTGATGTTTGCCATAGCATTTTATGGTTTATATGTGATTATCGGTTAACCATATAGCCTATCGGCGAGGCCTTCCCCTTTTTGGGAGTGTTGCATGAGTATATTCGTGACGGACTCGTGTGTTATACTTATTGCACTTTGATGAGACGGACTCACTTTCTTACACATTATGTTTTCACAAAATATTACATTGGGATTGCACAAAAATATTGTCACACCCCGACTAGCACAATGCAGAAGCCTAAAACGGGAATGTAACAGACACTTCAGGTATCAACCACATTATTTATAAAGAAACATTACAAACTAATTTACAATATTACATTACATTATTCCATCAATGTTTTACAGTCTAGGTGATATAAACAAAAGTAGTTCGTTAAACTATATGATCTTACTACTAACACCCTTGCTTCTATTCACATAGCATCAACCACACATTGAACACGTAGCAGATCACCAAGTCATTCCAATTTAAGTACACTTGAAAAGCAGTTTAAAATGGGTCAACTACTAGAGTTGGTGAGTTTCACGAGTTTCAAGAAAACAATTATGAATATTCACAAGTTAACACTTGTAATTATGATATCAGTATGTATGTATGTAAATGATGTAATTATGCTAAGTTACAGTGAAGCCTTGACTGTTTGTGCTGCGTGTCGCCATTTCCCACGCCCAATCAACCACTGTGGCCCCATTTCCGCCCACAATATGCCCCAAGTAGCTATGTCTAACACTACATTGCGTGTTTGTGTATTTATGGTCATGTGCAAACGGGGTAAAGTCTCAGCAACACATGCCCGCTCCGTTTGGGTTTGTCAAACCAATAGTACTATTCACAAGCCACCGGCTCGAAGTTAACCACTGTGTTAGTGGGACTTTCATGTGTTAGCACTTAGATAATTCACATCAATACATGTTTCAAGTATGTATATGTAATCAAACATGCTTTTCACCCCAAAAGTTTGTAAAACTGTTTAAAGAGAGGGGTCACGAAACTCAATGTTTAGTAGAGGTCTTGTACAATGTCAGCTCGTAGATAGTTCAACTCACTATCACTAGTCCCTGTAATTAACATTATAATAATATTAATATTTTAATATCATTATAATCTCAACACTAAACTGGGCTGTATATCTAATTTGGAACTCCCAGAAAGTGTCAATGGGCTTAGGTTGTGATGTTCCATGTCTAATACTTAAAATTGAACTTGGCTCAGTTTCCCCATTTTCCGAGCTGGGCCAAATTATACATTTATGCGTTCAGAAAACAGTTATGGGGAAGTAATCTTGGGTAAATGTGTTGGTCGATAAAATGATTAAGTTATAAAGAAAAATCACACATTGGGGTTCCGGATTCGCTCGGGGCCCGTTTCCGTTTATTCAGTTTGATTTGAGGAGAAACGCGCACAATATATCCAGTTTGTCCAGGTTTCTCATAAAAAGGTTCGTTTTTTCTTAATTAATCCAAAAATATGATTTTTGATCACTCTTGTTGTTATGATGTTACCGCAGGTTCGTTAATCACGAACTTGCCGGTTTTTATCAGAATTGAATTCGTTTAATTTTCAAATTAACATAATTAACTAACCGTTAATCATTAAATTATGAAAATTTAGCCACTTATCAAATAAAATATTTAGATTTTTGTAAAAATATTTCTGGAATTATTTACTGGTTTATTAATTTATAAATATTTATTTTACCTGCTATATTTAGCCTGAAAATCGTCCGTTTATCCCAAACGATTTCCAAAAATTCCACAAAAATTCCTGGATGCTCAAATTATATCCCAAAAATATCTGTATCAATTCCATAATGTAACAACCTTGTTTAATATTCTTTTCTGGCAAAAAACGACTATAAAAATTCAATTAAACGCGAATGTACAAAACCTACTTAGGCTTCTCTAAATGCTCCCACCAAACCTGAGTTCCCCAAATATTTACATAATTTTTCAAGCATTTTAACTATTTTTCCCAAGTAAGCGTCCCAATTCGGTAATAAAGTCGCCAAATATTATCGGATGGTCGAAAAATTACCAAATTTGAAAAGTGACCAATGATATTGCCCCTGATGTCCCTAAAAAATTTCATGACTTTAAAATATGCACATCACAACCTTAATCTAAACAGCCCGTAAACGAGTGATCGGTATTACCTTTGCGGTTTTGGTTCGTTTTTGCCTTTCTAATCAAGTTTTCAAGCTCTTGTGGTTCTATGCAGGCTAGATACAAGTCCTATATCACAAAACAAGCAAGTTTCATCAACAAAACAGCTCGTTAACTTAGGGTTTCGGTTAGGGTATAAAACCAAACTTTTGAACCGTAAAAACGCCGTTTAAACCCTCTAATCCGTGTTTATGGCAAAAAAAACTATCAAACCAGGTTTCTACACCATGTGTATAATCAAAAGATGTTTATGGATCATTTTTAGGGTTTTTGAATGGCTAGGAATGATTTTTAATAATGAAGGTTCAAGTATTTTGTAAATAACATGTTTAATATGGCTTTAATTGATCAAAAAAAAAATCTTTTACCTTGAAAGTTTGGTGTGAAGATGAAGGTCTTGAGTTTTTCCAGCAGATTCTTAATGATATGAATGAGTAAAATATCTCAAAACTATTTTTAAGTGTGAAGGAAATCAAAGGGGGGTGTTCCCCATGAGTTGCGGCCAGGATAGGGGTTGGGCCCCCTTGGGCCCATTTTGGCCCAATAATCTGATTTTACATGCCCATATGTGAAAGCCCAAGTCCAAATTTATTTCTGGTTCGGTTTTTGGCGTGAAAAACATATCGGGTGCAACAAACAACGTGAAAACGAGTGTTTTTCGGCTCTTTTTTGTATAAATTTATAAAAACATAGTATACGTTTGTAAAAATCGAAAATATTTTCATGGATCGCTTAAAACATTTCAAAATAGTGTTTGGTAAGTCTTTTTCGGCTTAACGGATGATACAATGCTTGGTTTGTAACTATCTTTCGCATTTAAATCTATAGTGGGTAGTTAAACGAGCATGTTTTCGTTTAACTTGTTTGCAATCGAACTAAGGCCATAATACTAATACATTTGCTTATATTAAACGTATATCACTTATAGATGGCCCCCTGAATATCTGGGTCATAACCAGTCCCTTTCGGTTAATCGTTCAATCGTTACGTAATAAGCGTTTAATCGTTAAATCGGTAACTACATACTGAGGTGTACCTGGTTTTGGCTCAAATGTCACAAATACAGTTTAGACTTTCTCGTTTTTCCTCACGGAGAGGTTCCTTATTTTGCTTGATCCTTGGTTCCTTTGTTGGTGCTTTTAGGCGTAATACTTTCGGAGCTGCATGGAGTTCCAAGTCCTAGGAATCTCCTTTCCTGCCAAATCTGTCAACTTGTAGTCCCCTTTGTCCCCGGGCCAAGTTACTTGATAGGGTCCTTCCCATTTTGACCGCAACTTCCCCTGGTCTTCCTTCCTACTTGTTGCTTCGTTTTTTCTTAGCACCAGATCTCCTATTTTGAACTTGAATTTTCTAACCCTTGCATTGTAGTACTTCTCAATCTTTTTTTTGTATTCTGCCTCCCTTCTTGCTGCTTCTTCCCTTCTTTCCTTTGCTAAGTTCAGATTTAACCGTAAATCTTCCTCGTCTCCCTTTTCCCCTTGCAACGTTCTGCCCCAATCTCTGCAGGTATCATAGCCTCCGTTCCATACATCAGGCTGAATGGTGTCTCCCCGTTTAGTTTTGGGCATGGTCCTGTGTGCCCATAAAGCATGGGGTAATTCTTCCACCCATGATCCCTTTTCTCTTCCTAGCCTTGCTTTAATTCCCTCAACCATGCTTCTGTTTGCTCGTTCTACTTGACCATTAGCCTGGGGGTGAGCCACTAACGTAAACCTTTGGTTGATCTTTAGCTGGAGGCACCATTCTCGGAATGGATTGTTGGAAAACTACTTCCCGTTATCACTGATATGGTGTATGGCAACCCAAATCTACAAACAATGTTTTCCCACACGAATATCTTGATTTGTTCTCCTGTGAAAGTTCGCAGCGGCTTGGCTTCTACCCATTTTGTGAAGTAATCAATCGCCACCACTAAGAATCTTACCTTTCCTGCTCCCTCTGGGAAGGGTCCCACTATGTCTATCCCCCATTTTTGAAAAGGCCATGAGGAGCTCACCGGTATTAGGTTTGACTTCGGCTTCCTTCCCACCGGTGCATGTATTTGGCAGTTGTCACACCGTTGTATTTCTTTAACAACACTAAGAAACATTGTTGGCCAGTAATACCCCGTCCTCCTTGCTCGAGTCACTACCATTTTTGTTCCTATGTGCATCCCACAGATCCCTTCATATATCTCCCTCACCACATATTCTGCTTCCCCTGAGTCTATGCACTTGAGGGAAGGTCCTAAATAGGGATTTCTGTATAAACCTCCTTCAATCATTTCATACTGCATAGCCTTGACCCTCAGCTTCCTTTCTTCTTCCTTATCTTCCGGCACCTCTCCCTTCTGAAGGTATTCAGTCCCGCCCCGCTTCCTTCTTCATTGGAGGCCCCGTCTGTATACAGTTTCCACCAGGGTTCCTCCTCTGATTTCTGTTGCCTTGCTTTTTTTGGGGCAACATGTTTTTTCACTTTCGTCTTCTTCCCCCCCCCCCCCAGTTTCTGCCAAGAAATCGGCCAGGACCTGCCCTTTGATGGCTGTTCATGGCCGATACTCGAGCGTGTGATCCCCAATTCCACTGCCCATTTTGTCAGCCTTCCCGATACCTCGGGTTTTGATAGTACTTGTTGCAAAGGTTGGTCGGTGAGAACCTGTACAACATGTGCCTAAAAGTACCTCCATAGTTTTCTTGCTTTATAGATTAGGGCCAACACCAATTTTTCTACCGGCAAATATCTTTCCTCGGGCCCCTTTAAGGTACGACTAATGAAATAGATGGGTATCTGTGCTTCCCCTCTTTCAACCATCAGCACTTAGCTTATTGTCTTTGACGTTTGGGACAGGTATAGTATCAGTGTTTCCCTAGGTTGAGGGGTTGCAATCATGGGGAGCTCACAAAGATGTTTTTTTCAGGTCTTGAAAGGCTTCCTTTGCCTCCCTATCCCAACAGAATTTGTTCTTCTTTGTGCTTCTTCTCAGGACAGCCATAAAGGGCAAACCTACTTAGAGCCACAAGTCTCCCGTTTAGCCTTTGTAGTTCTTTAAGGCTCTTGGGAGACCTCATCTGGATCAATGCTTCCACCCTTTCTGGATTAGCCCTGATTCCTTCTTTTGTTACCAGCACCCCCAGAAATTTCCCTTCTTCTACCCCAAAAGAGCACTTTCCTGGATTTAGTTTCATATCGGCCCTTCTTAAAGTTTGAAACGTTTCCCAGATGTCTCTCAGCATTCCCTCTTCATTTTTGCTCTTGACGACTGGATCGTCCGCATAGATTTCTACATTTCGATCTCTTTGTTCCTCAAAAAGCTTGTCTATGAAACGCTGGTACGTGGCTCCAGCGTTTTTTAGACCAAATGGCATCTTGGTTTAACAGAAGGTTCCCTCGTTAGTATAGAAGTCTGTCTTCTCCTCGTCTTTTGGGTTCATCTGTACTTGATGGTATCCTTTATAGGCGTCTAGGAAACACCTTAAAGGGTACTGTGCCAGGGACTCTATTTTCTTTTCAACTTCCGGCAGAGGGTATGCGTCTTTGGGGCATGCTTTATTCAAATCTTTGAAGTCAATACACATTCTCTAGCTATTGTCGGATTTAGCTATCATTACCGGGTTTGATATCCACTAAGGATATCTCACTTTTCTAACTATTCCAGCTTGCAACAACTTCCAAGTTTCTTCCAGAACAGCCTGGCTCTTTTCAGGCCCCAGACTTCTTTTCTTTTGTTTGACAGGTTCCATCCAATGGAATTCCTTGAGGCTGTGTTAGACTTGATCCCGGGGGATCCCTGTCATGCCTTCATGTTTCCACGCGAACACGTCTACATTTCTTAGCAGCAGTTCCTTTAACCCCGCTTTCCCTTTGTCGGTCAGTGAGGTCCGTATCTTGACTGTTTGCTCTGGAAACTTCCCATTCAGGACCCATTCTTCCATTCCCTCGTGCTTCTTTTTTGTTTTGCCTTCTGAACTCACGTTGGCTACGATCTCAGTTGACGACCATATCGTGGCTATACCCTCGGGATTCGCGAACTTTATACAGCTATACGCTTTTGAGGCGATGGCTCGGAGGGCCCTCATACCTGGGTGTCCCAGTATGATGTTATATTTTGAAGGGGCTCTTACCACTAAAAACCGAAGCCGAACGGTTTGGACTTTCTTCCCCTCTTTCACGCTGAAAGGGAGGGTTATTGAACCCAGGGGTTTTACTACTCCCCCCGAGAATCCCACCAATGGGCATACATCCTCTTCCAACTGGTCCTGGACTCTCTCTAGAGCCTTGCAAAACAATGCTCGCACATGACCTCCACCCCACTTCCTCCGTCCACATGGCGCGAGCTAACCGGTGCCCTACCACACTAGCCGATATGTTTAACGGCATTTCCCTGGCATCCTCGTTAGTCAAACCTAAAAATGATAAAGGAACATTCATCCAGACAGGATATTTTGGACACGTTTCGCCCCTTCCCCTCTTGGCGGGATGTTCCCTGTTTCCTTCTTCTGCCTCCCTTCTTCTGATCATATTGACGAAGTGCTTGTCCTTATTCTCTTCTTTGACCTTTGAGGTCCCTTCTTTAGGAGGGAGTGGTAACTGGCCTGCCTTAAGAGCGGCCTCCCATAATCTCTTTAATTGCACACAACTTTCGGTAGAGTGCCTCTGGCTCTTTTGGTAGTTACAAAACCCCTGAGGGTTGGGCCTGTAGGGTTGCTTTACTTGGGTCGGGGGTCTGGGAGAGTACTTGGCTCGGTCGGCAACCATCACATCCCTATGCCCTGCGCTTAACCGTTCTCCCAAAAGGGGTCTATGACGGAAGGTTTCTGACCTGGCAGGGGTGGACAATCGTGGGGGATAGTAAGAGGTACTCATGGAATGTGGGGGTTTGTAAGGGGATAATCTAGCTCCTTCCCCCGACATCCTCCCTCGGTTTGCTTGGCTACCCCCCTCCCCACATACCTCCCTCCTGTTCCTCTTGTCTTGAAGGTCCCCTTCTTTTCTTCCCATTCGCTTAACTTGGAGACGGTATCCTTTCCCCAGACAAAGGCTCTGACCCTGTCTATTAGCTGGTCGAATGTGGTAGGGAATTCCTCCCCTAACTTTTCTGTGAGTTAGGAGAACCTTACCCCATTAATGAACCCACTTATCTTCATCACTTCCGAGACACCCTTTATATTCATGCTTTCAGATATGTACCTTTCCATAAACTGTTCCACCTTCTCTTCATCCCTCCTTCGTATGTGGAGGATTTCATTGGGGTTCTTCATCGCCTTCTGCTGTTGACTGAAATTTCGGAGGAACTTCTCTCTCAACTCTTCATAGCTATCATTACTCCCGGGTTCTATACTGTCAAACCAGACCCGAGCTCCCCCCGTCAGCGTCTGGGGGAACATTAGACACCACACCGGCATGGACCACCCACTTACCAGCTCGACCCCCTGTAGGCATGCAGATGGTCCCCAGGGTCCTACGTGCCATCATATTTGTCGACCGTGGAGGGATGCCTTAGTTTTGGAGGCAACGGCGCCTCAGCTATGCGCTTAGTGAACTTTGAGACATCGGACGTTTCTCTGGGTCGATTGGGGACTTTTAATGGGTTCCCTGGCATCTTCTCCTTTCCTTTGGCAGTGGAAAGGAGAGTCGTCAAAGACTCTATCAACGTCTCTGGACTCCCCCCTATGAAACCTTGGCCTTCTGTGTTCAATTGAGACTCGACGTCTCGAAGGAGAGCCGGGTCGGGAGTGCCTCCAGTTTTTCCTTCTTTTCTTCCTCATCTAGGAAGGCTCTCAAGGTATCTCGGTGAGCTCGTATGAACTCCGGAGTGGCCTTCCACCCTTCCTTTTCACCTTCTTCGTTTTGGGGTTCTCATTCTTCATCTTGTTGTCCTATGATATCTTCCATGAGGACGGGTGTAACACCCCGTAACCGCAGCGGAAACGTACACGGGATGCAACAGACACATCTGATATCAACAGCATTGCTTATAAAGAAAATACCACTACATTAATTTATAACATATTACATTGTTGCGAGATTCATTACTGTCTAGGTGATACACACATATTTTACCGATAAGACATTAATAAATTCATTACAAAACAAAGAGCAGCAAGCTTCCAACAGGTAGCACAGATAGTTAAGCACACATCAATCAATCCAACTTGGGCATACCTAGAAAACATGTAAAGAAAACGGGTCAACTACGAATA
Source organism: Bidens hawaiensis (assembly GCF_021521415.1). NCBI lineage: Eukaryota > Viridiplantae > Streptophyta > Magnoliopsida > Asterales > Asteraceae > Bidens > Bidens hawaiensis. The sequence goes on along the minus strand of NW_027491445.1, from coordinate 89,303 downwards.
GTTGGTGAGTTTCACTAATTTAAATAAACACTGACAAATCATTTTAATAATCATTTATTAACAATATAATCATGCTGGGAACTATGTTACCCCAGAACATTTCCAATAACTTTCTGGGAACTATGTTACCCCAGAACAATAATAACCCCTGGGAACTATGTTACCCCAGAACAATAACAACCCCTGGGAACTATGTTACCCCAGAATAATAATAACCCCTGGGAACTATGTTACCCCAGAACAACAATAACCCCTGGGAACTATGTTACCCCAGAACAATAATAACCCCTGGGAACTATGTTACCCCAGAACAATAACAACCCCTGGGAACTATGTTACCCCAGAATAATAATAACCCCTGGGAACTATGTTACCCCAGAACAATAACAACCCCTGGGAACTATGTTACCCCAGAATAATAACAACCCCTGGGAACTATGTTACCCCAGAATAATAATAACCCCTGGGAACTATGTTACCCCAGAACAACAATAACCCCTGGGAACTATGTTACCCCAGAACAATAATAACACCTGGGAACTATGTTACCCCAGAACAATAATAACCCCTGGGAACTATGTTACCCCAGAACAATAACACATTATAAACATTTTATATATTCTATGCTTCAGTCCATATATATATAAATGTACAAGTATTTCCATACGATCGGTATGTACTTAAATACTTTAAATAAGACATGTTTTCCGCCCCGGGAAAATATAATTAAAACAATTCATTAAAAGGGGCTCGTGAAAACTCACCTTGTTGTGAGTTAGTGAGTAATATAAGGAACAGCTACGTGCCTGGATCTGTAATATAATATCTAGTCGTTACTATATAATTCCCATAACTTAAATACATAGCAATCGGTACATCTGGGAACATTGTTAACCCAGTACTGTACTCGATTCGGGGACAATGTTAACCCCGTGACACTTCTAAGGACTCAGATTGACATTGCTTAGAGTTTGACAGTCAATTTAGTTAAGGTGATGAAATTATAGCTCGGTTTGACACCCCGTTTGGCCGCGGGGCCCGTTTCCGGTATTTCGGTGCCGGAAACGGTAACATCGGGTAAAATTACCCAAATCATCCGAATTATTTTCGGATGATTTATTTTTACTTAATTTACTTAGATTTATGAAATAGTCTATTTTTAGGGTTTTCATGTACCAGTCAGCTCGCTTATGCGAACTTTGCCGGTTTACACGTTTTAAGCTTTAAAAACTTGTTTTTATGTTCTTTTTAGCACAAATAATTACCCGATTAGTCTCGGGTCTTGAAATTTTGCACAAAACTTAATTTGACAGAAAGGAATTTTGTAAAAATTTTCCAGATTTATTTTCTTATATTTATATTTATTTATCTATTTTTAAATCTTATTAAAATACTAAATATATCAAAAATACCAAAACACTTTAGAAAAATCCCAAGTTTTTCTGGGATGATCTTTATCATCCTCATAACTTTCTGGAATTTTCCCAGATTTATTTTCCTACATTTACATTTATTTATCTATTTTTAAATCTTGTTAAAACACTAAATATATCAAAAATACCAAAACACTTTAGAAAAATCCCAAATTTTTCTGGGATGATCTTTATCATCCTCACAACTTTCTGGAATTTTCCCAGATTTATTTTCCTACATTTACATTTATTTATCTATTTTTAAATCTTGTTAAAACACTAAATATATCAAAAATACCAAAACACTTTAGAAAAATCCCAAATTTTTCTGGGATGATCTTTATCATCCTCATAACTTTCTGGAATTTTCCCAGATTTATTTTCCTACATTTACATTTATTTATCTATTTTTAAATCTTGTTAAAACACTAAATATATCAAAAATACCAAAACACTTTAGAAAAATCCCAAATTTTTCTGGGATGATCTTTATCATCCTCATAACTCCCTGGAATTTTTCCAGAATTTAAAACTTATTTTTCAAGCCATTTTCACCCAAAACCGAGCTAGAAAGCTCTAGAACTCGTTTCACCGAAAAGCCTACTTAGACTTTTCCAACTGAGCTCAAATTTTGTGGGTGACTTTTATATGTTATAAAAAGCTTATCTTAAATTTTCCGGAATTTTTCATCATGTTTTGCTATTTTTCACTATTTTTGGCCAAAACCGAGCATTAAATTCACCAAATATTCATCTTTTATCCAAAAATTACCAAAAATTCACAGATCTCATATTTTCATGTGTAGATCATCTCTGTGAAATTTCGTGACCCGACTCTAAGCACACGTAAATCTGTCCATTTTTTCATAACACACGAAAACCGAACTATTTTGTGTTTTCTAGCTTTAGATCGCAAAGATCTCGGTTTCTAGCCTTTGCTAGCCGCTAGATACAACACTTACAAGCACATCAACACCACACCAAGCAAACTATACCAACAATCAAACCATTTCTTTCAAATTGTCGGTTTTTAAGTAAAAACAAAGGTTTTAACCGTAGAAATCCATTCCCGACTCTTTTTACTCATTTCTTGGACCAAGATCCCTTGTATAACATGTATACATCTCTTGATCATGCAAGAGTCGGTTCCATCTCGGTTTTTCACCCATCTTTCACTTGGAAACTCATTTTAACAAGATTTTAACCGTAAAATTTTATTCTAAACACTTTTAACTCATTACTTGGATCAAGATCCTTTGTATAACTTGTATACATCCCTTGATCATACGAGAATCGGTTTTATCTCGGGTTTTCACCCGTCTTTCACATGGAAACCTCCTTTTCTCAATATTGTAGAATTAGAAACAAGATTTAAGCATAAAAACCATGTTTATACCTTCAAAGTCTTGTTAGAAATCAAGGATTTTGAATGAATGTTGAAAGGATTTGAGAGATTGAGAGAGTTTTTGATCTAAAAAAAAAATAACAATGAAGTGTGTGTGTGTGCATATAGGGCCGGTTGGCCAAGTGGAGGTGGGGGTGGGTCCCACAAATCCATTCTAAGCCACATATTCAGATTACACAATCCGGATAATGTTGTGGATAGTCTGGTTCAGTTCGTTTCTCGTTTAAACTCGTAATTCGGCTTGAAACGAAATTAAAATGGTCGTTTTTCGGGTTAAAGTAAAATTTATATAAAACTGATTTAAAAACTTTAAAAACTTAACCCATGACATTAAAACATCATATTATTAATAATTACGCATCTTTTTCAGCTTGATTGATCGTCTCTTGCTTGGTTTGGTGATAAAGGTTTCGTTTAGCGTACCGACGTACCATTAAATCGAAATCCTTTTTCTGTGCTATAATTTACTTTTCCCGAAGCATTAATACCTCGTAAATATCACTAAACATTATATACTTCGTCTATAATGTAATTCCCGATTCGTTCGGGTTTCAATAACCGATCAATGATTAATTGTAATTCTAATACGATTCACTATATAATTGAGTATGATTCATACTGTGAACCATATATATTCGTATCAATGTGCTATAACTCATATAATCAATATTAAATAACACGTAAATAGTATATTCCGGCTAGGGTATACCTGGAGTTGCCGGAATCGTTACATTCTCCCCCCGTTATAAAAATTTCGTCCTCGAAATTTTATGCGTCAACTACTTCCTTTTGAGGAAATAGGTGGGGGTATTTCTTCCGAAATTCATCCTTTCGTTCCCAAGTAAATTCTGGGCCTCGTTGCGAATTCCATCTAACTTTGACCAACGAGATCTTATTGTGTCTAAGTTGCTTGATCTTACCGTCTACTATTTCGATGGGCTCCTCTACGAAGTTGAGCCTATCACTTATTTGCACACCCTCTAAGGGTAACACCGATGTCTCATCCGACAGACATCTTTTCAAATTCGACACATGAAACACGTTATGAACTGCACTTAGTTCCTCAGGCAGTTCTAGTCGGTATGCTACCGGACCGATCTTTGCAGTAATAATGAATGGTCCAATATATCTAGGGGCCAACTTCCCCGCCTTTCCAAACCTGACCACTCCTTTCCAGGGTGATACTTTCAAATATACTTTTTCACCCTTCTCAAATGACAACGGTTTTCGACGGGTATCAGCATAACTCTTCTGCCGATCCCGCGCGGCTTTCATGTTGTTCTTAATCTCAAGAATCTTGCTGGTCGTCTCCTGGACCAGATCCGATCTAATGACCTGCGGGTCACCCACTTCAGACCAGCAAAGTGGTGATCGGCACTTCCGCCCATACAATGCTTCATAAGGTGCTGCCTTTATACTGCTGTGATAACTGTTATTATAGGAAAATTCAACGAGCGGGAGATGTTGATCCCAATTTCCCTTAAAGTCCAGTACGCAGGCACGAAGCAAATCCTCCAAAGTTTGAATAGTCCTCTCAGACTGACCATCGGTCTGAGGGTGGTAAGCTGTGCTTAGGTCAATACGTGTTCCCAATGCTTCTTGGACAGCTTGCCAAAGTTTGGAGGTGAAATGGCTATCCCTATCGGAGATGATCGAGATGGGGATGCCATGACGAGACACTATTTCATTTATATAAATTTGCGCAAGTCTCTCAGTGTTAAAAGTATTCCTAATTGGAATAAAATGTGCCGATTTGGTTAATCGATCCACGATTACCCAAATCGCATTATGACCTCGGGGTGTCTTGGGGAGATGTGTCACAAAATCCATTGTGATCTGCTCCCACTTCCATTCGGGAATTTCCGGCTGTTGTAGCATTCCCGAAGGTTTCTGGTGCTCCGCCTTAACTCTCGCACACGTCGTACACTTGCCGACGTATGTGGCTATATCCTTTTTCATCCCTGGCCACCAGTAAAATTCTTTCACATCCTTGTACATTTTATCTGATCCCGGATGTATGGAATATTTCGATTTATGAGCTTCGTCCATGATTAAATCACGAAGGTCATGGAGGGTCGGGATCCAAATCCGATTTTTGAAATAAAGAATTTCGTCCACACGCTGTTCGAAATTCTTCTCATTCCCGTAAAGTCCTTCTTTAACCAATTGGCCCTCTTTCAACGCCTCGCGTTGAGCGACTCGAATTAAATCTGAAAGGTTCGACTGGACTATCATCCCCAACGCTCGCACACGTAGTGGCTTGACTCGATCCTTTCTACTCAAGGCATCGGCTACAACGTTAGCCTTGCCGGGGTGATATCGTATGTCACAGTCATAGTCACTCAGCAACTCGACCCATCTTCGTTGCCTCATATTCAGTTCTTTCTGATCGAATATGTGTTGCAAACTTTTATGATCAGTGAATATGGTGCACTTTGTACCGTAGAGATAGTGTCTCCAGATTTTAAGTGCAAAGATGACTGCTCCCAGTTCCAAGTCATGAGTAGTGTAGTTTTTCTCATGAACTTTTAACTGTCGAGACGCATAGGCTATGATCTTTTTATTTTGCATTAACACGCACCCTAACCCTTTACGGGATGCGTCACAATATACAACAAATCCATCGTCTCCGTCGGGGAGACTTAAGATTGGCGCTTGGCACAATCTTTGTTTTAGCGTTTGAAACGCCGTTTCCTGCTCTTCACCCCATTCATATTTCCGATCCTTTTGAGTCAGGAGGGTTAAAGGTTGGGCGATGCTGGAAAAGTTCTCTATAAATCGACGATAGTATCCAGCTAAGCCTAAGAATTGGCGGATTTCTTTCGGAGATTTAGGCGCTTGCCAATTCTTAATAGCTTCAACCTTACTCGGATCAACGTGTATTCCTTTGTGGTTTATAACATGACCGAGGAATTGCACCTCTTGTAACCAGAAGTTACACTTGGAGAATTTTGCATATAACTTCTCCTGATCCAGGAGCTCTAAAACTAACTTTAAGTGTTGCTCGTGCTCCTCTTTACTCTTCGAGTATATCAAAATATCGTCAATAAATACAATGACGAACTTGTCAAGATAGGGTTTACAGACTCGGTTCATGAGATCCATGAACACTGCTGGCGCATTTGTTAGCCCAAAAGGCATAACTAAAAATTCGTAGTGGCCGTAGCGAGTCCGAAACGCGGTTTTTGGGATATCCTCCTCTTGAATTCTAACTTGGTGGTATCCCGATCTAAGATCAATTTTTGAGAAATAGCTCGCACCTTGCAGTTGGTCGAACAACTCATCGATTCGGGGAAGAGGATATCTATTTTTGATGGTTAATTTGTTCAATTCCCTGTAGTCAATGCACATTCGAAGGCTTCCGTCCTTCTTTTTCACAAATAGTACAGGTGCACCCCACGGGGAATAACTGGGACGTATAAATCCCTTATCCAACAATTCCTGCAACTGGTTGGATAGTTCTTGCATCTCGGACGGTGCAAGTCTGTAAGGGGCCTTAGCAACAGGGCCGGCTTGAGGTAATAAGTCGATTCTGAATTCGACTTGTCGGGTTGGCGGTAATCCAGGAAGTTCCTCTGGAAAAACTTGTGGAAATTCGCGTACCACGGGAATATCGTCCACCCGTTTTTCCTCAGAATCAGCGGCCGTCAGGCTCGCTAGATACGCCACACATCCCTGACGTATATATTTCAACACCTTGAGGTGGGATATAAATGGTATCATGGTGCCGGATTTTTCTCCCTGCACTAATACCTCCTCGTCATCCGACACCCGGATCTTGACGGTTTTCTTTTCACAGTTTATTTCTACCCTATTACGAGCCAACCAATCCATTCCCACTATCACGTCAAAACTACCCAATTCTACCGGTAGTAAGTCAATCAGGAAGGATTGTTCGCTTAGAATAAAAGGGCAATTCCGAACAATCCGATTAACTATCATGGTTTTACCGTTAGCGACCTCTACGGTGTAGGGTTCTATGGTTTCACCAGTAGGAAGGTTTGCTATCGAAAGGAATCTAACGGAGACAAAACTTCTATCGGCGCCTGTATCAAATAATACAGAAGCGTAATGATCAGAGACGAGGAAGGTACCTGTCACTACGCTGGGGTCCTGGCGCGCCTCGTTCGCTCCCATCACAAATGCCCGGCCTCGCGCCGGATTGGACGACGATGGCTGACCCGCGAGTTGTCTCCCGTTTCCTCCCTGATTCAGTTTCGGGCAGTTCCTTTTGAAGTGATCCGTGCTGCCGCATTCGTAGCAAGCACGGCTAGTGGTCACCATCTGGTTTCCTTGTGGGTTCTGCTGTCGGGCTGGTTGAGTTCTAAATGGTTGCGCCCGAATAGGTTGTGGTTGACGGTTCAGGTTGTTCAGATTTGTCTTACAATTTGGTGCGTAGTGTCCAACCCTGCCACACCGGTGGCACACCACCTCCTTGCACACACCACTATGGTGGTAACCACATTTCCCGCATTTAGGAAACGTTCCCCTCTGCGGTTCTTGCCTTCCGCCCGAACTAGTCATGGCATAGCTCTGGGCAGCGGGCCTAGCTCGTTTGTTTTGCTGCTTCTCTCGGATCCTATTGTCATACGTACCTCGCTTTCCCCCAGCCGACTCTCCCGTCGCCTTTATCGATCCGCTCCTCAAGAAATCATACGTGACAATACCAGCCTGTGTCACTGCACCCTCATACGTCTGGTGCCCTCCCGCGTTAACTATGCTCCTCACTACTGGAGTAAGTCCCCAAATATAACGTTCCACCCTTTTTGACTCTGGGGTGACCAACCACGGCACTAATCGTGACAGTTCATTAAACCGGTTGGTATATCCCAAGTGGTCCGCCCCATGCATCTCTAGGTTCCACAACTCATGTTCCAGTTTCTGCAATTCATTCTTTGGGCAGAAATGTTTCAAAACAAGATCCTTAAGCTCTGCCCAGGTCATGCGGTTTGTCGCCGCCTGACCTCGAGTCTGTACTATGGTGTTCCACCATGTCAAGGCATGGTCTGTGAACGTACAGGTGGCGTACTTAACGACACAATCCTCGGGACAGTTGCTGATATTTACCACTGATTCTATTTTCTCTAACCATTTCACTAACCCATTCGGTCCTTCCGACCCGTTAAATTCTAAAGGCTTGCATAACATGAAATCCTTGATTGAACAACCCCTGGATGGTCCAGTGCGGTTGGTCTCTACAGTAGGGATAGGGCCATTACTGTCGGTAGCGACCACCGTAGGCGGTGCGTCAGTACTCGGCATAGTGTTATCGGCAGGTGGAGGATTAGCATTATGTTCCCCGCCATTATTTATGGGCGTTTGATTGCTCGGAGGGGTTGGATTAGACGAATTATTAATGCTGGCGGCGATGCGCGATACTATATCCGGTATCGCCGCCTCCAACTGTTGAGCAATCAAACGGCTCACATCTACTTCCGATACTTTCGTTGATCGTTTCGGTGCCATTCTACACAATCATCAAAGAAATATATATAATCAATACCATCTCAAAATATAAAACACAATACATACTTCATTCATTAGTAAACATTGATTCATATTACACAAACATCAATTTACATACTTCCAGTCAACATTACATAACTACGTTTTAATACAAAGGGCCTATGTTGGTATCATCCTCGACATAACCCGCAATGGGTCAGTGCTTGAATGATACCCAAAAGTATCGATAATGATATGCCCTACAAGAGACCCCTTATGGGCCAGTGGTTGTACTATAACTAAACAAGATTCACTCCGTGTTAGTATCACCACTAACTACTTACACGGAGTATCAAAAAGCGGTTCAAGATTCTACCATCCAACACGTCTACACATGGTGGTAAACCAACCCCACCAACACCGCCACCAGCACCACCAGCACCGCCATCATAACCCGCATTCGGGTTTCCATCTGGTCGATCAACCAGTGGGAGTATGAGCACTCCCTTTTTAACTGGTTAATAGCATACTGGTGGTCCAGTATGCTGTCCCCGAGGTACGCCCGCCTCTGTACCCCCACGACCAGGGCGGCAGAGTGCTCGTTCACCTGCTCGGTGAGAACACGTAGCCAAGCCGCCAAGTCCCGCTCCTGCCTTGGCAGACCCCACACAGGTAGGGTTGCAGGCTCGGGTTGGGGGTGGGAAGACTCGCCCCGGTGGTATGTGGATCTGGGTGGGGTAACAGTGGGCGGAACATACGGGGCACTGATCCGCGCCGTGAGGCGGGGACCGTGTCTGGGGGGAATCGGGGTGGTCTGTGGTGCGGGCGGGGTAGGAGACCTGGTAACCCTAGCAGGGGAGGGTACACTAGCACTCCTAGCTGGGGTGGTCTGTCTAGAAGTACTATGACTAGCCTCCGAAGGCTCGGAGCTGGGTGCTACACTTGGGCTTCCAGAGGCCCCGGAACTAGCCTCTTCCGGGTCCTCTTCCGTCGACACACTAGGTGTTCTTGCCATTATACCTGCACACAAGTTAACAAACATATAGTCCTTTTCGTAGTGTAATTCATAATTAAATTAACACATACTTATTTATACAACTTTACCACATAATAATATTATCATATATTTACACATATGTTGCCAATTTTACCTATTTAAGTCCCCCGTGACTTCCCCTGAATTTCCTCGTGCAGACAAGTCTGTTATTATGTTCCGGACCATAATAACCCACTTGTCCATCCAAGTTCATCCCGATCTCGTCACAATATATTATTAGTTGATATTCAGATCCTATAATACTTGAGCTACTGGTTATATTTTAGGTATCTTTTTCAGACATCCTAATTCTTTATAACCAATGGCTCTGATACCAAGTTCTGTAACACCCCGTAACCGCAGCGGAAACGTACACGGGATGCAACAGACACATCTGATATCAACAGCATTGCTTATAAAGAAAATACCACTACATTAATTTATAACATATTACATTGTTGCGAGATTCATTACTGTCTAGGTGATACACACATATTTTACCGATAAGACATTAATAAATTCATTACAAAACAAAGAGCAGCAAGCTTCCAACAGGTAGCACAGATAGTTAAGCACACATCAATCAATCCAACTTGGGCATACCTAGAAAACATGTAAAGAAAACGGGTCAACTACGAATAGTTGGTGAGTTTCACTAATTTAAATAAACACTGACAAATCATTTTAATAATCATTTATTAACAATATAATCATGCTGGGAACTATGTTACCCCAGAACATTTCCAATAACTTTCTGGGAACTATGTTACCCCAGAACAATAATAACCCCTGGGAACTATGTTACCCCAGAACAATAACAACCCCTGGGAACTATGTTACCCCAGAATAATAATAACCCCTGGGAACTATGTTACCCCAGAACAACAATAACCCCTGGGAACTATGTTACCCCAGAACAATAATAACCCCTGGGAACTATGTTACCCCAGAACAATAACAACCCCTGGGAACTATGTTACCCCAGAATAATAATAACCCCTGGGAACTATGTTACCCCAGAACAATAACAACCCCTGGGAACTATGTTACCCCAGAATAATAACAACCCCTGGGAACTATGTTACCCCAGAATAATAATAACCCCTGAGAACTATGTTACCCCAGAACAACAATAACCCCTGGGAACTATGTTACCCCAGAACAATAATAACACCTGGGAACTATGTTACCCCAGAACAATAATAACCCCTGGGAACTATGTTACCCCAGAACAATAACACATTATAAACATTTTATATATTCTATGCATCAGTCCATATATATATAAATGTACAAGTATTTCCATACGATCGGTATGTACTTAAATACTTTAAATAAGACATGTTTTCCGCCCCGGGAAAATATAATTAAAACAATTCATTAAAAGGGGCTCGTGAAAACTCACCTTGTTGTGAGTTGGTGAGTAATATAAGGAACAGCTACGTGCCTGGATCTGTAATATAATATCTAGTCGTTACTATATAATTCCCATAACTTAAATACATAGCAATCGGTACATCTGGGAACATTGTTAACCCAGTACTGTACTCGATTCGGGGACAATGTTAACCCCGTGACACTTCTAAGGACTCAGATTGACATTGCTTAGAGTTTGACAGTCAATTTAGTTAAGGTGATGAAATTATAGCTCGGTTTGACACCCCGTTTGGCCGCGGGGCCCGTTTCCGGTATTTCGGTGCCGGAAACGGTAACATCGGGTAAAATTACCCAAATCATCCGAATTATTTTCGGATGATTTATTTTTACTTAATTTACTTAGATTTATGAAATAGTCTATTTTTAGGGTTTTCATGTACCAGTCAGCTCGCTTATGCGAACTTTGCCGGTTTACACGTTTTAAGCTTTAAAAACTTGTTTTTATGTTCTTTTTAGCACAAATAATTACCCGATTAGTCTCGGGTCTTGAAATTTTGCACAAAACTTAATTTGACAGAAAGGAATTTTGTAAAAATTTTCCAGATTTATTTTCTTATATTTATATTTATTTATCTATTTTTAAATCTTATTAAAATACTAAATATATCAAAAATACCAAAACACTTTAGAAAAATCCCAAGTTTTTCTGGGATGATCTTTATCATCCTCATAACTTTCTGGAATTTTCCCAGATTTATTTTCCTACATTTACATTTATTTATCTATTTTTAAATCTTGTTAAAACACTAAATATATCAAAAATACCAAAACACTTTAGAAAAATCCCAAATTTTTCTGGGATGATCTTTATCATCCTCATAACTTTCTGGAATTTTCCCAGATTTATTTTCCTACATTTACATTTATTTATCTATTTTTAAATCTTGTTAAAACACTAAATATATCAAAAATACCAAAACACTTTAGAAAAATCCCAAATTTTTCTGGGATGATCTTTATCATCCTCATAACTTTCTGGAATTTTCCCAGATTTATTTTCCTACATTTACATTTATTTATCTATTTTTAAATCTTGTTAAAACACTAAATATATCAAAAATACCAAAACACTTTAGAAAAATCCCAAATTTTTCTGGGATGATCTTTATCATCCTCATAACTCCCTGGAATTTTTCCAGAATTTAAAACTTATTTTTCAAGCCATTTTCACCCAAAACCGAGCTAGAAAGCTCTAGAACTCGTTTCACCGAAAAGCCTACTTAGACTTTTCCAACTGAGCTCAAATTTTGTGGGTGACTTTTATATGTTATAAAAAGCTTATCTTAAATTTTCCGGAATTTTTCATCATGTTTTGCTATTTTTCACTATTTTTGGCCAAAACCGAGCATTAAATTCACCAAATATTCATCTTTTATCCAAAAATTACCAAAAATTCACAGATCTCATATTTTCATGTGTAGATCATCTCTGTGAAATTTCGTGACCCGACTCTAAGCACACGTAAATCTGTCCATTTTTTCATAACACACGAAAACCGAACTATTTTGTGTTTTCTAGCTTTAGATCGCAAAGATCTCGGTTTCTAGCCTTTGCTAGCCGCTAGATACAACACTTACAAGCACATCAACACCACACCAAGCAAACTATACCAACAATCAAACCATTTCTTTCAAATTGTCGGTTTTTAAGTAAAAACAAAGGTTTTAACCGTAGAAATCCATTCCCGACTCTTTTTACTCATTTCTTGGACCAAGATCCCTTGTATAACATGTATACATCTCTTGATCATGCAAGAGTCGGTTCCATCTCGGTTTTTCACCCATCTTTCACTTGGAAACTCATTTTAACAAGATTTTAACCGTAAAATTTTATTCTAAACACTTTTAACTCATTACTTGGATCAAGATCCTTTGTATAACTTGTATACATCCCTTGATCATACGAGAATCGGTTTTATCTCGGGTTTTCACCCGTCTTTCACATGGAAACCTCCTTTTCTCAATATTGTAGAATTAGAAACAAGATTTAAGCATAAAAACCATGTTTATACCTTCAAAGTCTTGTTAGAAATCAAGGATTTTGAATGAATGTTGAAAGGATTTGAGAGATTGAGAGAGTTTTTGATCTAAAAAAAAAATAACAATGAAGTGTGTGTGTGTGCATATAGGGCCGGTTGGCCAAGTGGAGGTGGGGGTGGGTCCCACAAATCCATTCTAAGCCACATATTCAGATTACACAATCCGGATAATGTTGTGGATAGTCTGGTTCAGTTCGTTTCTCGTTTAAACTCGTAATTCGGCTTGAAACGAAATTAAAATGGTCGTTTTTCGGGTTAAAGTAAAATTTATATAAAACTGATTTAAAAACTTTAAAAACTTAACCCATGACATTAAAACATCATATTATTAATAATTACGCATCTTTTTCAGCTTGATTGATCGTCTCTTGCTTGGTTTGGTGATAAAGGTTTCGTTTAGCGTACCGACGTACCATTAAATCGAAATCCTTTTTCTGTGCTATAATTTACTTATCCCGAAGCATTAATACCTCGTAAATATCACTAAACATTATATACTTCGTCTATAATGTAATTCCCGATTCGTTCGGGTTTCAATAACCGATCAATGATTAATTGTAATTCTAATACGATTCACTATATAATTGAGTATGATTCATACTGTGAACCATATATATTCGTATCAATGTGCTATAACTCATATAATCAATATTAAATAACACGTAAATAGTATATTCCGGCTAGGGTATACCTGGAGTTGCCGGAATCGTTACAACGGGTCCTTGGGCTTCTAGTTGAGCGTCTAGCTCTTGTCGGGCTACTCTTGTTTTTTCTGTTTCATTAACGACATGACTCTTCCCGGAACTTGAAGGAAAAGGTGGTGGCATATTTTTTAGGTTTTGATAAGCCATTTTTCGATGTTATAGTAAGACATGTGATCAAGAGGTCCCAAGAATAGCGCCAATGTTGGAACCTATTCCGGGTGAAGGGTAAGGTTCCTAACAAGTGTGAGAATGGAGATCAAGAGTGAGTAATGAGTAAAGAGTATTTTGTATTGATGGTGAGTGAATTACAATGTTGATCTCTCCTTTATTTATAGGAGAAGATGTTTATACACATTGCCTATTGGTTTATCTATTCCGACTGCGTCCCTTGGTCCGACCTTCTTTCCTTCGGGCTTTGCTAGTTCGAAGATCTTTATCCCTGGTTCTTGCCTCCTATCCTGGGTCATGCGTGCATCGGGCCACCCGCTAGATCGGACGTCCCACATGAGGTTTCCCTCACAAATGGTTTCCCTCCAAACCGTCTTCTAGAATCTCTTGTATTATTGGGCCTATCATCATTGGGCTTTGTTGGTATCACTGGGCTAGAGCCTATCCATGAGGCCATCTCATGGGTAGGCTCTTCAATCAACAAGAAAGATAATTACCAGCGAGAACAAGCCTACAAGCCCTCATCTTACGTCTACTGTAACCAATGTTAAGAACGAAATCAGAACTCTTGATGGAACAAAGGTAACGCATTCATCATGGATTTAAATTTTTAACTTCATGCTTTTAAAACTATTCTGATGAAACTCACCCTTCGTTCGAAACCGATGATGACTACGGTCAGTGGGTTGAGATCAATGCTTTACTTTTGCGGTGGATATACAACACGATGTTTGATGATTTATTTATCTAGATTCTTGAACCGACACGACATCTCATACAGTCCGGAACAAATCTAGACAAGCTTCCTTAACATTAAGGTTCTCATGGTGCAGCCTTAGAACATGAATCATCTAATTTCCTTGTGTCATCATGTGCATCTATTGAGGCATATTGTCAAAAGTTAAAGGAAACCCTAAGAAAAACCCTTCCTGACTGCCTCATCAAAGTAGTGATAACTTGCTGAGTATGTTAAAAGAGTGTTAAAACTTAAACTTGATTTTAAAATACTTTCAACGTCCTAACAACTATTAATTTTAAAATTAAAACCAAATTAACATCGATTATTGTCACCGTTCTTTTAACGGTTAATTTGGATCATTGACGAGTCACTAACCCATCCGATCATTTCCTTTCCATCCTTAGGAGGAAACCTAGCAATATGTTAGAGCATTCTCAATCTATCCCTTATCCCTATCTCTATAATTACACTAAAAACATTACGTTTCTCTATCCTATTCAATTAAATAATATTTTTTTTATACTTTTATCATTACAGTTTTTTTCTCTCCTCTACTCACAATCAATTCAACAAATATTAAAAAATAAATAGTGGCAAACTTTGTTTCCCCAAATTTACAAAAAATCACTACATTTTCTCTCTTCATTTTATAATCTACACTCACAATCACTCAAAACCCCACCCTATAATTTGCAAACTCCTCTCACATACCTTTAGGGATGGGCTGAGAATGCTCTTAGAAAACCCCTTGGTCAAACTTTAGGCCCGTATTTTTTTTGATCTCAAGTGAGATTTAAACTCAATACATTCTTCTTATTAAATTGAAGTATTTGGACATCTCATCATAACCATTTGAACTAGAGATCATTGGCCCTTGTCACCCTTTAGGGTTTGTTTGGTATGGGGTAATGAAATGGGCGATGGAATGGAATGAACGAGGTAATGGAATGGAGAATTACCATTCCATTGACATGTTTGGTTACCATGTGGGAAAGAAATGAATTATTAGTCTTTATTTTCTGATAAGCTAGAAAAACTGGAATAAAATAAAAATGGTAGTGAGTGGCGGTGGGATGGTGGTGGTAGGCAGCGATAACGACGGACAGCGAGTAGTAATGGTGGTGGGAGGTGGTGGCGATGGGCGGGAGCTAGGAGCGATTGTTGGTGGTGGCAAGTGGTGCTAATAGGGGGTGGTGGTGGCGGTGCCGATGGTGAGCGGTGGTGGTGATGGCGGGAGCGATGGTTGGTCGTGGTGGTTGTGAGCGGCGCTGGTAGGTGGTGGTGGGTGGTGGCGGCGGAGGAGGGTGGTGGTTGTGGTGGCAGGTGGTGCTAATAGGGGGTGGTGGTGGCGGTGCCGATGGTGAGCGGTGGTGGTGATGGCGGGAGCGATGGTTGGTCGTGGTGGTTGTGAGCGGCGCTGGTAGGTGGTGGTGGGTGGTGGCGGCGGAGGAGGGTGGTGGTTGTGGTGGCAGGTGGCGGAGGCGGAGGCGGTGGTGGGTGGTGGCGGGCGGTGGCGGGCGGTGGAGGTGGTGTTGGTGGGTGGTGAGAGAGCAATGGGTAATGGTGGTGGGAGGGTGGTAGAGGTGACATAGTGTGAAAATAGGATGGAATGAAAAAAAAAAGAAGGGGGTGGATGGAATGAATTTGGGGTGTTTTAGGGGGAATGGAATGGACATGGTAATGGGTGATTCCATACCAACCAAACATATATTTTTTCATTCCATTGTAATGGTCTATTTCATTCCGCCTCTTATTCATGCATTGCAAACGCTACCTTAGTTATAAGCTTTATTCATTATTTCTAATCACCCATTTTTCTATTTCTTTTCATTTTATTCTAACACGTAGTTAAATGTATAACATGAAGCATGTTAGTTGTAAAATAAAAGATAAAGAAACAACTAAAGGAACACCGACTACAAAAAAGTTCATTTAAATTTTAAACCGAAGTAATTGATGCGCGCTTTAAATTTTAGGTCACTATTTATTTTTATTCCCATACGAATACTATATAGGTTGAGTTAAAACATGACTAGACGACAACATTATAAATTGGTTCGCACAACACACCTCTAATAAACATGTGAATTGCATCGAGGTTAACTAAGATCAGCTGTCAACCCCAAACCTATTTTAAATGGTTGACTTTTGATTTTACCAGCTCATTTACCGGTGTGTTGTAATATGGTTTTATCATATGTGATTCATATTTATGACATTAATTATAGTATTAATGATTTAATTTTAGAAAAATTAATTACTTTTAAATTTCTGAAAGATTTTATTAAATATTATAAAATGTAATTTAGAAAGTAAATATAATTCATTTACTTGAGTCGAAGTAATTATTTCTTTCAATTGAGTCGAAGTAAAGAAAAAAAATAATTAAAAAAATATCAGCTAAAAAAAAGTTTCATTTAAGCCGAAGTAATTGATTATATAAATAAGGTCACTGTGTATTTTTCATATTCCTAAATGAACACTATATAGAACGAGCGAAAACACAACTAAATCATAAACAATTATAAGTTTGCTCAACACAACACACTATTAATGAATATGTGAGTCGTGGCAAAGTAGACAAAGATCAACTATTAATCCCAAACTTATTTATAAAAGGTTGACTTTTGATTTTAGCAGCTTATTTAGCTGTCTATTGTAATATTGTACGATAATTCATATTATATCATATCATATACAATAACGATATTATTTTAATCAACTATAGTTTTAAGGACTTTGTTTTAGAAAAGATTTTATTTACTTTATAATTTCCAATAGATCTTATTAAAAATTTATGAAAAGAAACGGTACGGTATTAATTATAGTGATAAATGATTTTGTTTTATAAAAGATTTTGTTTACATTGGAATTCATATTCCATCCCAAAATTACAAAAAGTAAAATAAAATTTAGAGAATAAGATTTATCCAGAGGAGGATCCACGTCCGTCGGTTACAAACTCCAAGACCATATACCACATGGGATCCACCTGTCACCTATCTTTTTTAATATATATATACAAACACACCTATACGTACATTCACTATCTATATCTCTATCCATCTCTCTCTTTCTTACAACACATGTAATAATATTCAGACAAACAGGATATTATTATTATTATTATTATTATTATTATTATTATTATTATTATTATTATTCATTCACCGGCAACTTAATTCAACCGAATTAGCAGGTAAAATTTTCAATCCAATTCACTGATTCTGATAATAATCAGTTCATCATGCAAAATAATTAATCTGTTGTTGAATTCACAGAGAGAAACAAAACAATCATGTCTCAATCGCAATTACAACCGGCGGTTGATGACTCTACTTCCGGTTGCTCCGGCGCCGGCGAGATCATGTTGTTCGGAGTGAGAGTGAAGGTAGATCCGATGAGGAAGAGTGTCAGTATGAACAATCTCTCGCAGTATGAACAGCCGCCGGCGATTAGTAACAATCTCGATGTCTCCGCCACTGCTGCGGCAGATACCGGCTATGCCTCCGCCGATGACGCCGTCCGTACGCAATCCAACGGTGGCAGAGAACGCAAACGAGGTGAGAATAATTAAATCGGTGGGTAGTTGATGATATAGGGTTTTTGAAGTATGAATTTGTGTTAGGTTTAACTAATTATCGAATAGGTTAGAATGTCGAAATTGATAGATTAATTTTTGACCTAGGGTCCGTGGCGTATAAAAGAAATCGCTAGGCAATAGTTGGGCGGTGGGGTAGGACTAGTCATTCATCGGCGTTAATTGGATTGGAATTTATATATCATTTTTCATATATCTACACCGAAGTTTCTATATAAAATTTTTGATTTTGATCAAATAGCGATTATCCGGAAACTAGTCAGCAGGGTGTGATTAATCGGCGCCTAATAGGGATTTTTATAACCATGCCTAGGATATATGAAGTATGAGTTTGTATTGGGTTGAGCTAATAGTCAAATCGGTTGGAATAATGAAATTGGTAGACTAATTGATGATCGTTTACAGGAATTCCATGGACTGAGGATGAACATAAACTGTTCCTTCTAGGGCTACAGAAAGTAGGCAAGGGAGACTGGAGAGGAATCTCCAGAAACTTCGTGAAGACGCGTACCCCTACGCAAGTCGCCAGCCATGCTCAAAAGTATTTCCTGCGCAGGACCAACCTCAATCGTCGCCGCCGTAGATCTAGCCTATTCGACATCACCACTGATTCGGTAAGTCATATTATGATTCACGAGTCAATCACATTGATTTATGCACATTGTATTTATTTTAAATTGTACTTAAGCATCTAATTAGTACTTTTGAAATTTGATTTATCAGGTTGCTGTTATGCCACCAATTGAAGAACAAGAAGTTGTTCCCCAACCATCAATGGTTTCTTCGGAACAGATATCTTCCGCTAACGGAGGATCTAAACCTAATCCTAACCCATCACCAGTGCTGGATCTAAACTTGAATCGGTTGCCGGTGTCTCTGAATCTTACTCTATCATTCGATCCAGGATTCAAGAATGGAGATAGCATGATCAGTGTTAATTAAAGTTGATGAAGTGAAAGAGAGTAATAAGCATAGGAAAGTCAATCAGGTAATTAGTTATTGACTTAAAGTTAATCTTGTGTTAATTATCTATGTAAACCTTAATTACTATATGGTGTTTTGTGTCTACCCTGATGGTGTGATGTATGTTTTGTGACTCGTAAAGAGGGGAACTAAGTGTCCCGTTTTGAAAGGTGGGGTTGGATATGAGTGGTTTATATGGCATGAGGTTAAATATCTACTACATGTGATCAATTGTGAGCAACCATTATATGACATAATATACTAGCAATGATATGGATTTATTGTGTTTCTTCTTGTGTGTCACGTGTAGGGGGGGGGGGGGTGATAATTCCAAATACGAAAATGATTAGGTCTTACAATGTAACTTGTCTAATAAGGTGGTCGCGTTTGGATTGTCATGTCTAGGCCGTTTAATCAAACGGCTTGTGGTTAGGTTGTACTAAAATTAAAATGTCAGTCCGTTTAAAATTAGAATCTATTTATGTTTTACAAATGTATCACAACTAACGGTTGATGTTTGCATTTTGTTTTAACTTGATTAAGACTCATCAACAGACTCACTAAAATGAGTTGTAGGTTAATGATTTAACATGTGTATAATTTTATGTGTGTTCAGGTTAGAGTTAGATATTTTTAAAACAGGTAACATTAATTGTGGTTTTGAGTTTTTATCAACTTCCAACTCATCAACCCGACTTGATTATACCTTTAAAATCTTTTACAATAACGGTTATAACAAATTAAACATCAAAATACGTGGATTGTAACACAACACAACATAAATAACGGTTATAACAAATTAAACAACAAAATATGTGGATTGTAACACAACACAACATAAATGTGGTTGAGTTTATCATTTTATCAATTTCAACTAATCACCGACTTGATTAATTAAACATCAAATACATGGATTATAACACAACCCGCGTACAACTCATTGTACGAGATCTGAATTTGTTATGTGTTTAGAAAAACGGGTCACAACTCATTTTACGATATCTGAATTTGTTACATGTTTAGATAAACATGTTTTACAAGTAGATGGTTTCAAGTGATGTTTACACGAACAAGAATAATATATGAATCAATCAAAACTTGCTAATCCGTCACGAATACAGTCATAATAATAATTATTTTATAAAATATAAAATATAAAAAAGATGAGATCTTTTAGATTGTCGTGGTATCTTTACATATATTGGTGGGCTAAGACTATAGGTACATGTGGGGTTGATGTAAAATAATAATTGTGTTTGCGTGGTGGTATAAGATTAGACATGGTGGGGTGGGGTAGGGTAAGCGGATAACGTTATCTAGACAGACAACCATCCATTGAGGACGCCCATTATTATCGTTGGTCATATTCCACCCATGCTATCTTACTATTCTAAGCTTTTTAGGTTAAGGTTATGTACAAAACCTCACTGCCTTGATAGAATAGGAAAAGCAAACAATTATACTTTATTTATTGTAAGATTGTAAATTTTTTTATAATGACGTTTGGAACTGCTCCTAATATTCGTGCGAGTTATTATTTTATTTTATTTTTTTTTTGAGACGCAATGTCAACTGTTTATATCGATTTTGACACTTCAGGTCTAACTCACCCAAAAAAACATTAAGGAGGAAACCCACCACTATTGGAAAAATCCCTTGAGTCAGGTTTCAAAACAAAGACATTAAAATCTCAAGTCTTAACAATCGCTCTCATACCATTTAAAAGACCAAGTGCATAAGCTTGTAAATTAGTGAGCTACTTTCATCTCAAACTCAACTCCACCATATTTACCCTCATTTTCATCAAGCTTGTTATGGTTATGGTTTAATTACACAAGTTAGTCAGACAACCCTAGTTACAAGATTAAATCGATAACTAAATAAGTGGCATAACTACATTATGTCTATAAATTGCCAAATGAATAAATAAAATGACATTCAAACACAACATCATTTAACAAGCCATGAGGTTACCAGTGAACCGTAATAGCATGTTCTTAGAAGCTTTAGTGATCATATCAAAAGTAAAAGTATGTAATTATTTTATAGTGTTCTTATTAGACTATATGTAGAAGCACATGTCTAAAAAGAAGATCCACAAATCAACCTTTTCACTATACTTTGCTGGTGATGGTTATTCCTTAAGAGTTAAGTAGTTGAGAATAATCCATTTGTAATCCACTTGATAGCATACAATGAACTTTATTTGTAGCAAAAGTGATGAGAACACAAATGTGACTTCTAATTGTATGTGGGCGTTTTGGAATTGAGTATTAGCTACGAAATCAATTGATAGTTTTCGTCCATGATTGTGATAGTAAAACATAATTTATATATTATTGCAGATTTTAATTAAAAAATTAATTAACTTTTTAGCACCTTTATACTTCCTTAAATTTTTATATACTTTCATTTCTAAAAATTTATAGATATTTT
The DNA here is from genome assembly GCF_021521415.1 of Bidens hawaiensis. Taxonomy (NCBI): domain Eukaryota; kingdom Viridiplantae; phylum Streptophyta; class Magnoliopsida; order Asterales; family Asteraceae; genus Bidens; species Bidens hawaiensis. Next base: position 67,920 of record NW_027491445.1, on the reverse strand, counting down.
GAAAAAAAAAAGTATTTTAAAAGAAAAAAATACAGATATTACGTGCTGATTTCCGATTGAAAGTCACCTTGTGGTGAAACAGGCTACGGGAAATTGCAGTCAATTATATGTCGGTGATGACGTGCTGGCGATTGAATCATCAACGACATCCATTATTTCCTGACTGTAAAAAAAATGTAAATGACGAGCTAATGAGCTTTCTACCCATGCATATTTCCCAACAAACCTTCACTGATGGATTATAGCTTCACCGTAGGACCACTGACAGATACGTTCCTTGCTAAGGTTCTCAAGTTAGTGTTGATACGGGTTAGCAACAGCGACTGATCGACCTTTTTCAAATTTGTTAAACTCTCATAGTGTCTATTAGGGTCGTCCCAAAAGGTGTGCTGGTTGAGGCGACCATACACGACCCATAGCTTTTAAGGGCCAAAACTATATTTTTGGTAATAGTCCAAAATTTTTCTGTAATGCGAAAAATATTATACCAAATTTTATATGTGATCATATATTTTATATTTGCACTAAGGCCATAATATCAATATGTTGGCTTATATTACACGTATATCACTTATAGATGCCCCCCAGGATATCCGGGCCATAATCAGACCCGATTGGTTATTCGTTTGTTTGATACGCAATAAGAGGTTAATCGCTTATTCAGTATGTGAATACTGAGGTGCATCCATATAATAAGGGGGTATTTCCCTTTGGCGGCCGCAAGGATTGCCTCCCTCCCTTTGGGCCACTTGTCTCATTTGGCATCTCCTTGCATGAAATCACGAGTCCAAATTTATTTCCGATTCGGTTTTTGGCACGAAAAATATATCGGGTACGGCAAACAGTAAGAAAACGAGTGTTTTTCGGTCAATTTCTTGTAAATTTAGAAAAACATACTATTTATTTGTAAAAATCAAAAATATTTTCACGGATCACTTAAAACATCCCAAATAAGTGTTTTGTAAGTCTTTTTCGGCTTAACGGATGATAAAATGCTTGTTTCGTAACTATTTTTCGCGTATCACAGCAGGTAGTTAAACTAGTATGTTTTCGTTTAACTGGTTTGATATTGCACTAAGGCCATAATATCAATATGTTTGCTTATATTACACGTATATCACTTATAGACCCCCCGGATATCCGGGTCATAATCAGACCCGTTTGGTTTTTCGTGTGTTTGATATGCAATAGGCGGTTAATCGCTTATTCAACATGTGAATACTGAGGTGTATCCGGTTTTGTCACGAATGTCACAGCGATAGAAGTCTTTTGCTATTATTATATGTTAAATAAGACCAAAAAGACGAAATGAAAAGAATGTAAGTTTGTGATCTTGCAAAAGTGAAAGTAATCTGTTTTTCAAGACGCATATTGCTCATATATAGTGAAAGAATGTTCTTGAGTTAGACAAAAATTGATGATCATAATAAGTGACATTAAACGTTTTTAATGTCTTTTATTATTTTAATCAATTCATTCACAACTTCCAAGGCTCTTGAGTTGGACCAAAAATTGATGATCATAATAAGTGACATTAAACTTCTTTAATATCTTTTATTATTTTAATCAATTTAATCAACTCCCAACCTTTCATATGATGCATGCTAGCATGTGACCCGTACATGGACCGGCGGAACGCGCACCCCCACATCGCAAGCAATTGGCTCCACCAATGTGGGACAAGTTCCCACTTCTTTCACTTTATTTGTTAAAGTTGACAGGTTTAACATTTCAAACACCCAACTTCGGACATCGATATCTCATTTATCTTATGTTCGTTTTGGAAACGGTTTGGTTTGTTGCGAAGCTCTCATGAAATTTTAGATTCTGGGAATTTTACAGGTTATTTTGGGAGATATTTGGATCACTCAAAAATTTTATCGGATTTTTTGGAAATCATTTGGTATAAACGGAAAATTTACAGGTTAAAAATAGCCTATAAAATGAATTTTTATAAATTAAATAAGATAATACATATTAAATGTACAATGATCTAGTAAAAAAGATTTATTTTTTAAATAAAGAAAAACGCCATTTTCTTCTCTAATATTCTCCAAAAAGACTCAGTTATTTTTCCTTGGGGTTTCGTTCCATATTTCATATAGATAGAAGTCTTTTACTATTATTATATGTTAAAATCTAGAATTTTCAAAATACAAAACTCGTGAAGGTTGCCACGTTTTTGTTTCTACTCCTTTCTTTAAAGGATTGAGTTCCAGTTTGGGATGCTCGGTCCTCCCTGGCAGTACTCAATGGGATTGGGAAAATACCTTCAAGAATGATAAGCAACTGTTTGAACGATATTATACTGACCCTTTCCCGATGATGGCAGAAGAACTTGTAGGGAGCTCATGTGATTCAAGTGCATCCCCATCCTCTCAAACTCCAGGTGATATCACGCCCCCTAGCAATAACACTAGTACCTATTCACCACTGCCTACAATGCAGTCATTAATAACTACTAGTGATAGTGCTAACAACTTGAACCAATCTGGTTCCACTTCATCATCACCTATTTTGAGAACAAAATCTCTAAACAATGTCTATGCATCAACTATTGAAATGGAAGTCGCTCTAGATTTTTATACCACATGTCAGTTTGCCTTGAATGTTTCTGATCCATCTACTTTTAATGAGGCTATATCCAAAAGTGAATGGAAACATGCAATGATTGAGGAACTAAATGCCATTGAAAGAAACAACACTTGGTGTTTGGTTACTCTACCTCCTGGAAAGATCTTGGTGGGATTAAAGTGGTTGTACAAGACGAAAGTGGGACCCGATGGCACAGTTGTAAAGTACAAAGCACGGTTGGTAGCAAAGGGGTATTCTCAAAAGAAGGGGATAGACTATGAAGAAACGTTTGCACCGGTCGCTCGGTTTGAGACTATTCTTTTAGTCTTAGTTGTTGCTGCACACCACAAGGTTGGAATATACACCAACTTGATGTGAAATCTTGTGACATTCGTGACAAAATCGAGTATGCCTTAATGTTCTTTTATAGAACAATCGATTAACCGCTTATTGCATATTGAATAAACGAGTAACCAAACGGGTCTGGTTATGACCCATATATCCCGGGAGGGGCATCTATAAATGATATACGTTTAATATAAGCCAGTATATTGACATTATGGCCTTATTATGATAGCAAACCAGTTAAACGAAAACATGCTCGTTTAACTACCCGCTATGGATTTAAACGCGAAAGATACGAAACAAGCATTATATCATCCGTTAAACCGAAAAAGTCTTACCAAAAACTTTTTGGGAATGTCTTAAGTAATCCGTGAAAATATTTTTGATTTTTACAAACAAATGGTATGTTTTTCAAAATTTACAATAAATTAGTCGAAAAACACCCGTTTTCGCACTGTTTGTCGTACCCGATATATTTTTCGCAACAAAAACCAAACCCGAAATAAATTTAGACTCGGCATTTCATGTTCGGGCACGTAAATTGAGAAAATTGGGCCAAATGGTCCCAAAAGGGGGCCCAACAAGCTCAGCCCGCCAAAGTTGAAAAAAAAACTTTAATATTATTATATTGTTGTTTTTTTATAAATAAACAACTTGAGATAATTTTTGGCCATAGTTTATTTTAACTTATGGAATTCCATGCTGATTCTTACAAAGCTCATCAAAAACCTAAGGTAATTCTACTTATTTTGGCCATTTAATCCTTGTTTAATCATGTTTAATAACATATAAACATAGTTTGATTACCAAAAATCAGTTCTAACCATGCAAAAACCTTAAAAATAGTACAAAAATATATTTTGATCATACACATGGTTAGGAACTTGTTTTGACAAGTTTTTTGGCCATAAACACGAATTAGAGGGTTTAAACGACGTTTTTATGGTTCAAAAGTTCGGTTTAGAACCCTAACGGAAACCCTAACTTTCATAGCTGGTCTCTTGATGATACATGCTTGGTTTGTGATATGGGACCTGTACCTAGCTTAAATATATGCACAAGAACCCAGAAACTTGATTAAGAAAGCGAAAACGAACCAAAACCGCAAAGGTAATACCAATTTACTCGATTACGGGCTGTTTAGGTTAAGGTTGTGATGTGCATATTTTTAGGTCATGAAATTTTTCAGGGACATCAAGGACCATATCATTGAGTCCTATCCAAATGTGATAATGTTTCAACCATCCGAGAATATTTGACGAATTTATTACCAATTTGGGGCGTTTATTTGGGAAAAATACTTAAAATCCTTGAAAAATTATGAAACTTTGTGGGGAACTCAGATTTGGTATAATATGATCACATATGAATTTTGGGGGTATTTGAAAAATCCTAAATATGTTTTGTGCATTCGCGTTTATTGAAGTTTTCGTAATCGTTTTTGGCTCGAAAAGGATAATTGTCTTGATTGTTAGTTTCTGGAATTGTTACAGATTGTTTTGCGATATATTTTGTTCACTCAGGAATTTTTTCAGAATTTTTGGAAATCGTTTGGTATAAATAAACGATTTTCGGGCTAAATATAGCAGATAAAATGAATTTTTATAAATTAATAAATCAGTAAATAATTCAAAAAATATTTTTATAAAAATCTACATATTTTAATTGATAAGTGTCTAAATTTTCATGATATAATAATTAATAAATAATTAATTATGCTAATTTGAAGATTAAACAAATTCAATTCTGACGAAAACCTGCAAGTTCGTGATTAACGAACCTGTTGGAATATCAGAACATAAAAAATGATCAAGAAGCATATTTCGGATTAATATGTAAAAACGAACTTTTTGTGAGAAATCCAGACAATTTGGATATATTGTGCGCATTTTTCTCCAAAACAAACTGAATAAACGGAAATGAGCCTCGTGGCGAATCCATACCCCTACATTGTGATCTTTCGTTATAACTTAATCATTTTATCAACCAACACATTTACCCAAGTTTACATCCCCATAAATGTTTTCCAAAAGCGTAAACGAGCAACTTGGCCCAGTTGGTGAAACGGAGAAACTGAGCCAAGTTCGATTTTAAACATTTGACATTGAACAACATCACAATCTAAGCCTATTGACACTTTCTGGGTGTTACAGCCACACCCAGACTAGCTATACAGCCCAGTTTAGTATAAAGATTATAATAATATTAAAATATTAATATGATTATAATATTGACTATAGGGACTAACTGATAGCAAGGGAAACGAACCCTGAGCTGACCTCGCACCAAGTGCCTACAAAACCGTGATTTTCATGACCCCTTTTTTCAAACTGTTTACGAACATTTTGGGGGTGAAAAGCATATTTATATATGTTATCTATCTGGAAACGGTTCAGGATATAAATTATCTGAACATTTACATACAAAAAGTCCCTACAAACATAACGATTGATTACGCGTGAATGAATGATGAATAGTATTCTTGACTGACAAATTAAGTGGATATGATACGAATATCAAAACATAACGAAATTACACGTAACGGTACATTTATATAAACATGCTGTGTACTGTTAAACATGACAAGCTGGGTGAATAACGTGGTCTGTAATGGCCATGGGTGAATAACGTGGTCTGTAACGGCCATGGTGAACAGCGTGGTCTGTAGTGGCTATGGGTGAACACCGTGGTATGTAACGGCCATGGGTGAATAATGTGGTCTGTAACGGCCACGGGGAATAACGTGGTCTATAACGGCCATGAGGAATAACGTGGTCTGTAACGGCCATGGGGATAACGTGATCTGCAACGGCCATGGGGATAACATGGGCAGTGGAGGCCACGGGGTTATTGTGGGCGGAAGGGGGGCCACAGTATTTGGTGATACGTGATAAATACTATATATATATATATACACACACATGCTATGTAAATTGGCGTAGGAAATACTGTAGTGTAGGAAATACTAATTATATGTGTATACACTGTGTAATGTTTGATTTTACGTGGAAACGTTGTGGGCGGAGGGGGGGGGCACAGTGGTTGATTTTATGTAGAACCGTTGTGGGTGGAAGGGGGCTACAGTGGTTGATTAAACACGGAAATTAGAAACACGTAGTACGAACAAACAGTCATGATTTTTATCGTAAATTCGAATTTATATTATAAACTTACATACATGCGTACACACAAAGATACGATTGTACATATATACAAAAGTAAATACATTTTTATATACGCGCGTACATGCAAACTATGACTGTGTGGCATGCAGAACTGATTTCGTTAAACCTATGAAACTCACAAACTATTCGTAGTTGACCTATTTTTAACATGCTTTTCAGGAAATCAGAAAAGTGAGGTAATTGCCTATGTGTTACGGGTTTGGCTTGTGATCGGCGCCGTGAGCATTTGAATTAGAAGTAAAGTAGTTGAAGAGGTAGTTTTGATTGTATCACGTAGTTTGTAAAAGATGTTAGAATGATGTAGTATATTGTAAATTAGTTAGTAATATTTCTTTATGAACAATGTATTTGATACCAGTTGATCTGTTACATTTCATTTTACGCTTTCGCAAATCTCTTAACGGGGTGTGACAAATCTGCTTTTCTCAATGGTGAACTCAAAGAAGAAATTTATGTCCAACAACCAGAAGGCTTTGAAATAGAAGGAAAGAAGGACAAACTGTATCTCTTAAATAAGCATTGTATGGCTTAAAGCAGTCCCCGAGGGCTTGGTACTCAAAAATTTGTAAGTACTTTGTCACAAATGGATACCAAAGAAGTAACAACGAGCTAACTCTATATGTCAAACAAACTGACACAAATGACGTCATTTATGTCTACTTATATGTAGATGATTTTATATGTGCTAGTTCTAATTCCTTGCTTGTTTCAGAATTTAAAAAAGGAATGATGTCTACATTTGAGATGACTGATTTGGGCTTAGTGTCTTACTTCTTGGGCATGGAAATTCACAAATCAAAAGGTGGAATATTCATGTCGCAAGAAAAGTATGCAAAGGATCTCTTGGCTCATTTTGGTATGAGTGGGTGCAAGACTTAAGATACACCGATATACTCAAATGAAAGGTTGCAAATAAATGATAATGCTGGTAAGGCTGATGCAGAAGCATATCGAAGCAATGGTTGGAAGCCTTATATTCCTCACCCATACTAGGCCTGACATCGCGTATTCTGTCAGCTTGGTGTCAAGGTACATGCAAAATCCATCTAAAATTCATTTTGGTGATGCCAAGAGAGTTCGGCGTTATATGGCTGGAACCTTAAAGTTTGGTCTTTATTTTAAGCATGCAAGTGAAGATCAGAAAGTGATCTTGACTGGTTTTTCATATAGTGATTGGGCAGGTTGTATGGATGATCGAAAAAGCATATCAGCAAACATATTCACCATTGGAAGTGCTGCAGTAACTTGGAGCACAAAGAAGCAACAAACTGTTACTTTATCAAGCAATGAGGCTGAGTACATTGCGTCTAACGCTGCCACCTGTCAAGCCATTTGGCTTAGAAGAATCTTGAATTATCTGAAGCTCAGTCAAGTGGAGGCCACAACAATATTATGTGACAGGAAGCCCACTAGCTGTCTATCCAAAAATCCCCCCAATGCACAGCCGGTCCAAACATATTGAGCTAAAGTATCACTTTGTTCGTGATAACTTATGAACAAGTAGCAGACATTTTGACACTCATGAACAAGTAGCAGACATGATAACTCTGAAGCAAGTTAAACTGGAATTCTGTGGCACTCATGAACAAGTAGCAGACATTTTGACAAAAGCTCAGGAAGATGATTGGAATGGAAGAGTTTGAATTATCTGGGGGGTAATAAAAAGTAATTCAAACTGCTGATGGGTCGGATTCAGTTCAAGTATTCGAATTTCATGGATCAAGTTTTATTTAAATTTGAATAACAACCTTTGCTATTGAGTCATATCTTAAAGATGAAGAAGCCGCGTACGACGATTACCTAAGGAATAGCTCGGGATCGGGTAGCGAAGAAAATTAGTTAAAGAAACAGCAAACATGGAGGCAAATAATGAGTAAGAAACAGCAAGTTGTTAATGTAATCGTGTCTATGCATTCTTTAATGTTTGTATTTTTGAGTTACGAATATGCGATAACGATTTAATGTTTGTATTTTTAATGTAAAAGCTATAAATGAAAGTTATGTGTTTTTAATCTTCCAAGCAAAGAACCCTAACAACGAAAGCAAAGAATGGAGTCAGTCCGTTTTACCTTATAGTTACCGGTTTGCCTTGTAATTACCGGTTTGTTTATACTGTGAAAAAATAATGGTTATTTAAAAAAAAAAAAAAAAAAAAAAAAACCGGTTAACCTAAAAACCGGATATTAAAAAACCGGTTTATTAACCGGTTTCTAAACCGGTCCTAACCGGTTAGACCGGTTAGGGTTTTCAGATACAAAAACCGGTTATTAACCGGTCCGGTTATTAACCGAACCGGTTTTTTTCCGGGCCAAAAAAAACCGGTCCGGTTAATAACCGAACCGGTTTTTTTAAAAAACCGATTTGTGCACCTCTAATATCTTTGGCTGGTTCCTTAGCTTTATTTTTGAAAATTTTGTTTCCTATTTTCTAGTTTTGTTTACGTTGTAGCTGTGCCTTTATAAGTGAAGAGGTAGGTCCCAGCAGAGCCCAGTTGGACCCGCAAGACTCACCTTGAACAGGGACGTCTGCGCAATGACCAACTGCTCCAGCAGGACCCACCATGCTCAAAGAACCTTACGCGCAGTACGCCAGCTGTACCCGCAGGGAAAGCCTCCCAATGGTGAAGTACCCCGCCTGTTCCCGCAGCTGCGGATACAAGCCATCAGGGAAGGCTACCCGCACTAACAGCAGGGCTACACGCACAAGGCATTCGTTACTTCAGTAGTCACATGAAGGAATGAGCAAGGCGGGAACACTCCCGCCTAAATGAGCCAGTCCGTATGCTTCTGGAAGGTCTTTCGTACTATACCTACTAAGGTATGGGCGGAACAGACACTTTAACCAGAGCAGCCCATGAACTAATCACAGGGTGACAGCTCACCGACAACAATACGAGGAGGAGCACCCTCTAGTACTGTTTGTCACTATTAGCCGCTGCCTACTCACCAACCCTTACGAGGGGACGTGCACAGCCTACAGTTGGTGGAACAGTGCGTAGCCGGCAGTAAAGGAACAGTATACAGCCGACCTTATTACTGTTGGCCGTAACCTATCCACCAACCAGCATGGCCTGTGCGTACGTCCACTGTTGGTAGAACAGGAATACTATTCAGCCGGCTGTACCTGCTTGGAAACCTACCTTCGGCTATAAATACTCCAACACCTTGGAATGGTAAGGACATCATCTGATATCTCAATCTTATCTAGCAATCTCTTAATATACACCTATATTCAGAGCAATCTAGTCTGATTCTCACGCCGGAGGGTGGTCACAAGGAGGAACCCCCCCCTTCTCATTGACGAGCTTACGGTGTTTGTTTTGCAGGTCCCCTGAAGAACAACCTTCTCTCCTAGACCTCATTCTCGTGGGAAACATTACCTAACCCCCAGATTATCTATAATCTGCCTGTGGGTTCACTTAGTGTTTCTTCATTGGCGCCATCCGTGCATAAAAGCTAGAACTAATTTAGTTTTTTCAAAATTTCTGAAGAAATGGTTAACGTTACTCCGGTCCTAAGGCCAGTAACCGACCAAGAAACCCCGGTAACCACAACCCCAGCAACTGGGGGGAACACCGGCGGTTATACAAATCTTACGAACACTACCCCGACTACCCAAGCCGGGGCAAGTGCAGTAAATATTCCACTGGGGTTCACTGATGCCCAGTTGGAAAAACGAACGAGGGCCCCTCGCCAAACACTAGATCAAGTGAAGGCGTGGGCCGAAGCACGTCAAAGAGAGTTCCAAGCTGAATTGGATGAACGCTTGCGTTCAGTCCAACAGGCTGACGAATTCGGCAGTACTCGCCAACAGCTCAATATGAACAGCGAGTGCGAGTACTCAGACGAGGAGAGAGAAGAATCCGATACCGACGCAAACCCTCGCCATAAGGCGAAAGGGAAGCGTAAGGAAACGGACTTCCAGCCGAAAAGGAATTTTGGGGAAGCTTTTAAACCAACAAATGCGGAGAGAAACCCGCGTGACTTCTCAAAAACCTTTAGGCCAACTGCTACAAATGCAGGAAAGTCAAAGTTTGCAAGGGACATTGCGGAAGCAATCGCCCCGAGAAGTGCCAAACAAATGTCTAACATTGGCACTTATGATGGTCTATCCGACCCAGACGACCACTTGAACAGATTCATTGCGGGGGCAACCGTCAGTAACTGGATGGAACCCACGTGGTGTTATATGTTCCAGATGACTCTGGTTGGAGCGGCCAGGGCATGGTTCGATCGTTTACCGGTCCACCACATATATGACTGGGCGGACTTTCAGAACAAGTTCAGCCAGCACTTCAGCCAACAGAGGAAATACACTGAGGAACAGTGGACGATCCTCAACTGCGTTAGAGAGAAGGATGAATCTTTATTAGACTTCATCACCCGCTTCAACTCCAAAAAGCTAAGTCTCGGCAACGTAAGTGAAGATCTTGTCCGCGCCGCTTTCATCCAAGGCGCCGAATACCCGGAGCTTATCCGCACATTGACGGGTAAGGATGGCATGCCATCAACATGGGATGCCATCATGACGGCGGCCAAGCGCTTTGCCGAGACGGAGAAGCAACTGGGAAGGGACCTTCCCCAGAGTACACACCTCTACACGCAGAGGACAAGAGAGAACAATGTCCGGATCGCCCGGCAGAACAAAAAGAGGAAGCTAGGTATCTGGCAGTCAAGGGTAAACTTTGACACCTCATCCAGCTCTCGCCCTCTTGTTGGCGGAAGAAATCACACACACCCTTCAAGCCAAAAGCACCGGTGGACGCCACTCACCAAAAGCGTCACGGAGATATTTGCAACGGAAAAGCTACCGTGGCCAAAAGCTCCAGTGAACCGGCACCGAACTAATGCGGATCAGAACAAATCCTGTGACTTCCACGGGACAAAAGGTCATGGTACGGAAGAGTGTACATCCTTGAAGGATATTGTTGAAGCATTCGTCAAGGATGGAAGACTGGCACACCTGGTGGCATCAATCAAGAAGGGAGGACGGAACGACAACCGGTACAGAGGCAACGGACGAAAGCCCGTTGACATCAGCATCAACATGGTTCATGATAACATCAGAGGAAGAAAAAGGCGAACGCCAGAACCATGCGCGTGGAAGGAAGCTGAGGTGCGCTTCCCGCGAGTGCCAGGAGGACCCAGCAAAGAAGGCCCTATCGTCATAAAAGGCCAGCTGGGGCACTACATCACTTCTCGCACTCTTGCTGACAACGGCGCCTCGTCAACGGTGATGTACAGGCAGTTCTTCGACAAGCTAGATGACGAAGACAAGGAGCGCCTGGAAACGATCTACGCCTCGATGGAAGGGTTTGATGGCAGCACAAACACCCCCCTGGGTATCCTATCTTTCCCCGTCACTCTTACAGATGGAAAACACTCCCGCACAGAAGATGTAGACTTTGTCGTGATGAGGAAGCCACACCACACGTACGACATTCTCTTCGGGAGAGACGGGATGGCAAGATTCAACGCCGTGGTATCCTCAGTCCACGGCATGATGGGATGGCCAACAGCTGAGGGTGTAGCGATGATCACCGGCATTCCCCAGGTATGCATCGCATCTGTCTCATCTAAACCCAAACCAAAGATGGCTAAACCAACCATCACCGAACCAGAAAGATGGGCCTTCAACGGCAAGTACCCTGACCAGGCCGTAACCATTGGCCCAACAATTGTTGATCCCACACGCACCTTACTTAAGCGCTTATTACAAAGGAACGTCGATATCTTCGCGTGGACACCAGCTGACATGACTGGTGTACCCCGGAGTAAGGCAGAGCATAAGCTCAAATGCGATCCGGCTGTCACGCCGATCGTACAAAAGCGCAGAGTAATGGGGCCAGAACAAACTAACGCGTGTAGAACCCAAGTCAAGGAACTCCTTGACGCAGGCATCTTACGCGTTAGTAGATATCAAACTTGGGTTGCAAATCCCGTTATGGTACCGAAGAATGACAAACAATGGCGCATGTGCATAGATTTCAAGGATTTGAACAAAGCATGCCCCAAAGATTGTTATCCGTTACCTGAAATTGATCTTAAGGTGGATTCATTGGCACCATTCCGCCTTAAATGCTTCCTGGACGCGTATAAGGGGTACCATCAAATCCACATGGCCGTTGATGATCAGGACAAAACCGCTTTTCGGACGCCCGATGGCACATTTTGTTATCAAATGATGCCATTCGGACTTAAGAATGCCGGGTCCACATACCAACGCCTGATGGACAAAGAGTTTCATTCCCAAATTGGGAGGAACTTGGAAGTCTACATGGATGACTTGGTCATCAAAAGCCCTGACCCATAAGCGATGTTGAAAGACATCGAAGAAACTTTCAACACGCTCAGGAAGATAAACATGAAGCTCAACCCGAGCAAGTGCGCCTTTGGAATGGAAGAAGGGAAGTTCTTGGGGGTCATCGTCACTAAAGATGGCTTCAGAGCGAACCCTGAAAAGGTCGAAGCCATTATCAAAATGGAATCACCTACCACCATCAAACAGGCTCAGACACTGAATGGACGACTAGTGGCACTTAATCGCTTTTTGGCAAACCACGCGGATAAGTCGTTTCCCTTCGTGTCAACGTTGAGAAACTGTTTAAAGAAAACGCACTTCCGCTGGACACCAGAAGCGGAAGCAGCTTTTCAGGAGATTCGGTCACGCTTGATCGAACTCCCAACACTCACAGCACCAGAAGCGGGAGAGGAGTTAATCCTATACCTTTCCGCAACTGATAGAGCAACCGGGGCAGTCCTGCTAGTAGAACGAAAAGGCATCCAGATGCCAATCTATTACGTCAGCCGTATCCTAACAGACGTAGAAACCCGGTACTCTACCATCGAAAAATTAGTCTTAGCACTTATACACGCTTCACGCAGGTTAAAACGATATTTCCAGGGTCACCCAATCACCATTCTCTCCAACTTCAAACTTGCAAACGTTCTAGGCAAACCCGAGTTATCGGGACGCCTAGCCAAATGGGCAATTGAGTTGGGGGAATACGCGATAAAGTATAAGCCAAGACCAGCCATAAAAGGCCAGGTTCTGGCCGACTTTATTGCAGAAGTTCCTGCATCGCGGGAAAAAGAGTGCCAGGAAGAGGCTCAACCCTCTCCAGCACAAGACATCAATGATGTCTGGCGACTCTACACTGATGGGGCAGCCAATAACGAGGGTTCAGGCACAGGGCTAAAGCTAACCAACCCAGCGGGCCAAGAATACACTTACGCTATTCGACTGAATTTTCCAAGTACGAATAACGAAGCCGAGTATGAGGCATTCTTGGCTGGGCTGAGAATTGCGCGTAAGATGGGAGTGAAAAACTTGGAAGCCCACGTGGATTTCATGTTAGTAGCCAATCAAATCAACGGGGCGTACACGGCCGTGAACGACACAATGGCCCTGTACCTCGCACAAGCAAAATCCCTTATGCGCGATTTCAACGACTGCAAAGTCATACACGTCAAGCGAAGTGAAAACAAATCTGCGGATGCGTTAAGCAAGCTTGCATCATTAGCCTTTACCCACCTAGGAAAGGATATCCGCATTGAACTCCTCGAGACACCTTCGGTCCCGCACAAGGAAATTTGTGTCATCCAAACCGGCACGGAAACGTGGATGACACCAATAATAAAATACCTTGTGACAGGTACACTACCGGAGTCCAAAACACAGGCAAGAAAACTACGCTGTAAAGCACTGAATTATCAACTCATTGATGACATCCTTTACAGACGTAACTTTCTTGGCCCACTCTTAAGATGCGTGGACAACCAAGATGCTGACTACCTCCTAAGGGAAGTACACGAAGGCATCTGTGGGGTACACGCAGGTCCCCGCGCTGTTGTAGCCAAGCTAAATAACGCGGGATACTTTTTGCCAGGGATGCATACGGATGCACTGGCATACATCAGAAAATGCAGGTCTTGCCAGCTTTACGCACCCAACACGCACCGCCCGAAAAATGAACTTGTTCCAGTCACTTCTTCATGGCCATTTCAGAAGTGGGCCATCGATGTGACAGGCCCATTTCCTACAGCAGCAGGAAATGTTCAGTTCCTAGTGGTAGCCATCGACTACTTCACCAAGTGGATAGAAGCAAAACCTTTAGCCCAAACAACCGCGAAACATATCAAAAAATTTATTTGGGAATTTATTATTTGTCGTTTTGGACTTCCACAGAATTTGGTGAGCGATAACGGCACCAACTTTGCTGACAAGAAGCTACAACAGTGGCTGAAAGAGCTTCAAATCACCCACACCTTTACCTTAGTGGCACACCCGCAAGGTAATGGTGAGGTGGAAAGAGCAAACAAGAGCATCGTCGAAGGCATCAAGAAAAGACTCTTGGAACACAGATCCGGCTGGGTGGACGAGCTTCCGCACGTCCTTTGGGCAAACAGAACGCTGAAGAAGGCCAGTACGGGAGAAACCCCGTTCAGCCTCACTTATGGCACGGAAGCCATGGTCCCGGTCGAAATTGGTTTACCCTCACCAAGGATCTTGATTCAGCCAGAAGACAATGATGCGGAAAGACGGTTGGATCTTATGCTGACCGAGGAACGCAGAGACTTAGCCGCAGTGCGTGAAGAGAACTACAAGCGACAAATGCAAAAGTACTACAACACGCGGGTAAAACTCTGCAACTTCAATGTAGGAGACTACATACTGCGTAACAACGAGGCTTCGAACCAAGAACGCCCAGGAAAGCTGGCCCAGGTCTGGGAAGGGCCATATATTATCAAAGAAGTCCTGGGAAAGGGCGCATACCGGCTCGAAAGGCTCGATGGCACTCCCATCCCAAGAACATGAAATGGAGCTCAATTACGCAAATGTTATATGTAGATCAATTCCAAAGCTTGTAAAGAAAAGGCCTAGAGCCACTTCTAATGGAAATGATTCTCCTTTCATAATGTGTTAACTTTACCTTTATACTTATGAACTTCCCACACTGGTGCCGGTATTCACCGCATAAATGGGGAAGAAGTAAGTCGTTACGTGTGGAAGGCGGCAAAACCCGCATAAACACAACACTAAAAATAAGGAAAACCTACACGCAGGTCAGATGTAAGTAAAGTTTAGCCATCCTTGTAAGTGCAAGTGACGGTCTTACCCGCACAATCACGAACAAGGAAGCAAAACTTCAACCTATCATCTACCACGTTCAAAGGTTATCCTAAAAAAGGATGAGGAAAACCTACACGCAGGTCAGATATGGGTAAAGTTTAGCCATCCTACTAAGTGCAAGTGACGGTCCTACCCGCACAATCACGAAAGAGGAAGCAAAACTTCACACCTATTATCTACCACGTTCAAAGGTTAACCTATCCTTAAAAGATGAGGAAAACCTTAACGCAGGTCAGATGGTAAAGTTTAGCCATCCTACTACGTGCAAGTGACGGTCCTACCCGCACAATCACGAAAGAGGAAGCAAAACTTCACACCTATTATCTACCACGTTCAAAGGTTAACTTATCCTCAAAAGATGAGGAAAACCTACACGCAGGTCAGATGGTAAAGTTTAGCCATCCTACTACGTGCAAGTGACGGTCCTACCCGCACAATCACGGAAGAGGAAGCAAAACTTCACACCTATCTACCACGTTCAAAGGCTAACTTATTCAAAACACTTGGAAAATTGCTAATTTAAACTAAAGTATGCAAGTCATATAACGTTTATAAAGCAAGGAATCCAATGAAAGAAGCGGTCTTAGCCGCACAAAGATTTATATTTCATAAATATTCGTTACAAGAATGGTCGGGTAACTACCCGCCTACAAGAAAGTAAATCTATACAAACTAAATCTATCCTAGCGGCGGGAAGGGATCTTCAGGATCAGGCTTCAGGGCCACTTCCACTTTGACCAGCGCCGCCAGTAGAGCGTGGCAGTTCAAGGAAAGCCTTAAGGATAGCTAGCCCATCATCAGCAGCAGCAACTTCATTCACCTTCTCCACCACCGGATGCGGGAAGGCAGCATACTGGTTCACTGCTTGGTCGTAAATAGCTTCAGTATCCACATTATACAAAGGGAAGTTGGAAGGCGGGACGCCTTTCTCAACGAACCCTAGACCAAGCAGGAAGCCGGCCCGTTCCCCATCCTCGTGAGAAGCGTTGAGGGCTGCGCTCATAGCATCGTCGTAAGATGTCTCTGAGAAGACTCGATGCACAACCTACAAAAGAAAATATACAAGTGTCAACACCCTTTCTATTTACAAAGAAGAGCGTAAAGACATGAAAGCTTACCTGAGACAACGCTTCTCGAAGAAGCCATTCCTTGGCAACCAGAGCTTCTTGGAGGGCAGCTTGAGCTTCGTTACGGGCGCGTTCGGCTTCACTCTTGTTAAGGTTGGCAAGCAACACTTCTTTAGCCGCAGCCTCTTCGACACCCTTTAGCTTCCGCTCAGTATGGTCAAGCACCCCCCTCTGGTCCAAGATCTCCTGGAGCTTTTTGGCGTCTTCCATCGCCAATGCATCATGAGCCTGCTGGAGAGCCTCTAATTTGGCTTTAAGTTCTTCATTCTCCACGCGCAGAGGCTCAGCAACAGCTTCAGCCTTGGTGGCCCTCTCGGTTGCATTCCTCGTAGTTTCCTTAGCCAGCCGAAGCTGTTCATTAACAGCTTGGGCAGCCTTGGAACGGGCCTCGAGTCGAGCCTGAACTTCAACCTCGAGGGCCTTGAAGGCCTTCTCCTTCTCCGCAGCCACTGCGGCAAGTTTTTGGTTCTCCTCCCGGACAGCCCGCGCCTGAGCTACTTCCTTGAGGCGAGCTGCTTTTAACTTGTCGTTTTCACGACAAAGCAGCTCGACGCGCGGCTGCATCCGGGCCAGAAGAACCCGAAGCTCATTGGTTAGCCTACCCTCCTGGTAGCTAGCCATGGCTTCCCCCAACGCACCACTGGGAGCAGCGTGACGAGCCCATTCCACGCACTCCACAGGGGTGCGAAGGGTTGTTCCTCGGCGAATGTTCCATCGTGGAACATACACTTCATTGGAATCCGACACTGCAAAAAACACAAAGCAGTTAGGAAAAGATGATAAAATATATATATATATATATAATGGGCCAGAAGAACCCTACGCACCTGTAGGGTCAATAACAGGCCGATAGCCGCCGAACCCATCACCTGAACCCAAAGGAAATCCATCCAAGAGGTCAGGCAGATGGGAAGGTGGCAAAGATTGGCGGGAAGCCCCATGCGTACCTGATGGACCGGCCGTCGTTGCCGATGGCGGGGGCATGGTAGCAGCCGCCGTGGTCGCCGTCGCGGTCGCTGCCGCGGAATCCGCAGCAATAGTAACCGCCGGCTCGGTGAAGGATGCTGTAAAAATCGCACTCACAGCCGGCGGTGACGTCATCTCGGCTGGAACAGTCGGCTCAAAGGATGTGAGCGACTGAACCAGCGGAAGCAGGCGCAGGTGCCTGGGTCGACGCCTCAGGTAGGCTGACCAAGCCTACCGTCATTGGCGGAAAGGTACTACTCGGCGCTTCACCCTGGAATGCGCCAACATCCACGCCTGCGTAAAGAAGAAAAGTGTTAACAGATTAAGCTATGAAGATAAAAGCTAAAGGAAAGTTGTACTTACGGGTTTTCTTGAGCCTAAAAGTACGGAGAGGCGGGGACGGACCCGATGGAGCCGGCCTCTTTGCGCCGGTCACCGTCGTCTTCTTTGGCTCTCCGGAGGTGACAGTCGCAACCTCCGGAGCTGTGGTCTTGTCACCACCGGGATTCCCCGCCACCTCTTCGCTCTCGGTCTCCGAATCAGACCGAGGCGCTGGATCGGCAGTGGAGGCCTTCTCCTTCCCATTCCCGCCGGCAGCCTTCTTCTTCCGCACCAACGGAGGACCATCTGCGGATTCCTCATCAGAACATACGATTAGAGGAATTCCAGCAGAGGTTTCAACATTGAGGGGTCGAGGGTCGAAGAGCGCCTTACCTGGCCGACGGGCGCTAAGGATTTCATGGCCTAGCGGATAGACCTCCACGAACCGATCCGCCGTTTGATCTAGGATGGGCAACTCGTTCTCATCTAGAGCGCGAGTACCCATCCGTGCGGGACCGTCAGCCTCCCGCGGGATCAGGAGCGACTGCAAGTCGTTCCCCTCTGAAATAAACAAGAAAGAAGTTAGAAGAAATTTAACATCAACAAAAGGGAAAAAGGCATATCGTAAAGAACAGAGTTCGAACCGTATTCGAGGACGATCGGAATCTTGCGCGCATCAGCCTCCTTCCACACCCGGCTCATCCCCAGCATCACCATCCCGGACTCCGCAAACCGGTAAACCGGAGATTGGACCCGAGATATATTCGCAAACCATTCCGCCTCCTGGTAGCTGGAGGCGTGAAGGCTGGGAAGTGCTTGCCCGTTCTTGAATTTCATGGCAATGGGGATGGCGCGAGCGGATATGAAGAAGAACTCCCGCTTCCACGAGCGAAGACTGCGCTCGGTCGCGCAGATCTTTAAACCCTTGATTCGGGTTGTCAGGGTATACCACCCCTGGATGCACCTCCAAGTATAGAAGGTCATCAGGCGGTCAACATAGGGCTCAACGCCCAAAATCCGGCACACCCACTCGAAGTGGCGAATCTTGGCGATCGCCATAGGGTGCAACTCGATCAAATGAACACCGTGCCTCTCAAGGACACGGTAAACAAACTTTGTCAATGGGAACCTAAGATTCCCATAAACAAAGAATGCTGCATAAACCCCGATCTTGCCTCTGGGGGCATCGTACACAGTATGATGGGGTTCAGGAAACTCAGGCTCGAGAGACTCGAGCATGAACTTCCTGACGACATACCGGTACAGATCGCCAGGCAGAGCACACTGGCACTCGCCAGCAGTACTCCTGTCATCGGCTGTGGATTCAACATCACGAGACGACATCTTGTGAAGGAAAGAAAAAGAAAACGATTTCGGGAGAATGCTTGCCTGAAAATGTGAGTATTCGCCGGAAATCGCAAAGAAGATGAAGAGAAGAGTGAAAGTGTGGATTACAAAGAACCCTCTCCCCCTTTATATACTAATCGCAATTAATGCGATGAAATTAATGCGGAAGAGAGAGAAAACGAAGGTGCAATGAAACTATGACACGTGGCAAAAAGCAAGCTGGCAACAGCTGTTGACAGGACGCATACCATTAATTTCGCGGCCACGCGCCCGAAAAATCGCGCCCACGCGCCTGAAAAAGCGTCTGGAATGACCATGTACTGTCACGTCACCATAACTTCCTGCACGTCCTGACACAGTCAGAAGAAACCGTCACACGACGTTTCAGAGGTTTGGACTGTTCTTATCCTTTCACCAACTCTTCGAATTTCAAAATTCAAAATTCAAAAAGATTCAAAAGTAAGCGGGAAAATACCCCTTACCTTGGCAACCAAGTAACCGTAAGACGGATGCGGGTACAGTGTTAAGGCAAAACCCTTCACATACCTAGCACCCGCAGGGAATTGAAGCCAAGAATACCTTGGAAGTAAAGTAACCGTAAGACGAGTGCGGGTACAGTGTCAAGGCAAAACCCTTCACGTACTTAGCACTCTGCAGGGAATTCAAACCAAGAAGGATCTTCTGGGACATGCTTGCGGAAACAGGAATAACATCCCCGCACGACGGGAACATCGAGAACTATATTGTTTGAAACTCCAATATGGAATTGGTGGTTTTAGCATAATTAATCACTATGTTGAAAACTACCAAGACCCCATGGAGAATCCACACAAGTGGGACTCAACGCTCCTGACGTGCGAGGAGGTTACAAACCTAACCGCTTCACGCCCAAAGATCAAGCAGAAAAGTCGGGAATTTCTGCGTGACATCAGGAAAACCGCGGGATGAATCACCACGGAAAACCGAATAACTAAACCCTTTTCAAAACCCCTTGCTAAGTCCAAAAGTTCACCTCACTTATTAATAATTCATGAGAAGAACATTGGACTAGGGGGACTTGAAGAGGTAGGTCCCAGCAGAGCCCAGTTGGACCCGCAAGACTCACCTTGAACAGGGACGTCTGCGCAATGACCAACTGCTCCAGCAGGACCCACCATGCTCAAAGAACCTTACGCGCAGTACGCCAGCTGTACCCGCAGGGAAAGCCTCCCAATGGTGAAGTACCCCGCCTGTTCCCGCAGCTGCGGATACAAGCCATCAGGGAAGGCTACCCGCACTAACAGCAGGGCTACACGCACAAGGCATTCGTTACTTCAGTAGTCACATGAAGGAATGAGCAAGGCGGGAACACTCCCGCCTAAATGAGCCAGTCCGTATGCTTCTGGAAGGTCTTTCGTACTATACCTACTAAGGTATGGGCGGAACAGACACTTTAACCAGAGCAGCCCATGAACTAATCACAGGGTGACAGCTCACCGACAACAATACGAGGAGGAGCACCCTCTAGTACTGTTTGTCACTATTAGCCGCTGCCTACTCACCAACCCTTACGAGGGGACGTGCACAGCCTACAGTTGGTGGAACAGTGCGTAGCCGGCAGTAAAGGAACAGTATACAGCCGACCTTATTACTGTTGGCCGTAACCTATCCACCAACCAGCATGGCCTGTGCGTACGTCCACTGTTGGTAGAACAGGAATACTATTCAGCCGGCTGTACCTGCTTGGAAACCTACCTTCGGCTATAAATACTCCAACACCTTGGAATGGTAAGGACATCATCTGATATCTCAATCTTATCTAGCAATCTCTTAATATACACCTATATTAAGAGCAATCTAGTCTGATTCTCACGCCGGAGGGTGGTCACAAGGAGGAACCCCCCCTTCTCAGTGACGAGCTTACGGTGTCTGTTTTGCAGGTCCCCTGAAGAACAACCTTCTCTGCTAGACCTCATTCTCGTGGGAAACATTACCTAACCCCCAGATTATCTATAATCTGCCTGTGGGTTCACTTAGTGTTTCTTCAATAAGGTTTCTCCTTTTCTTGTATTTGTATGCAATTTAATTTATAAAAACCCTAAAGCACTTCCGATCCTATTCTTCTGATTATCAATATATTTCAATCTTTCATAGTTCTAATACCAACAAAAAACGCCTTCCAAACCAAAACGTATGCGCCGTGATCGAGCGTCCGGGGTGGCAGCGTGAAGTGAACAAAGAGCTAGGGGCGTGAAGAGTTGGGTAATTAATTGTCCATGCCTATCAAATACACACACTACACATTTTTTTAGTTGTTTTCTTTATATTATTCCATGTGAGCCAATCAAACATTTTTTTGTGACGTTTCGTCTACGTGGTAGTGACTTGACAAAACGTTTTTCACTTTTTATTTTTTTGGAATAACTACGGATGCCCTAAGCTCAATATATGGTCATATGGAGTTGTCAGGCCAACGGAATGAAACAGTGCTATCTTATATAAGCAAGCTGTGATATGAGTCAATAGACCCAAATCTTTTGATCTAAGATCATATGTAGATGCCTATATAAGGGTCTCTTCATGTCCATAATCATTGCCTAAAACAACCCATGATTGACATAATATTCCATGCTTTTTCCTGTTCAGATGACTTGCAGCATCTTATGTAGAACTAGAAAAGAGTTTTGCATGCAAGAAATCCATGTAACATCATATGCAAAATACAGCATGTATAGCCAAAAATTCAGATTTTTTTCATAAATTTATGGCGATCACACATACTTTCAAACCTTATACAAACCCTAAGAAATTATAGACTATAATAGATCACTCAGAACATGCAAACTTGATTATTCATCCACCTTTTATTCTACCTTAAAGCTTGTAACTTGATGATGATTGTCGCATGATACGTGGCGGCGGTGGGGGCAATACGAGTTCAGAAAGATTCTTTATCTCGCTTGCATCCTTCATGTTTTTCTCATGCACTTTTTTTGATGAAATCCCACACTTCCTCATCAACATTTTCATGATCTTTATTCATGCTCATAGAAGACCTGTTTGTGTCACTTGGATGAATCAGATAAGAAACAGATGGCTCATGCGATATAAGGTTTCTCGGGTATCAACCTATAGGCGGTGCAGGTTTAGGCGTGGCTTGAACCAGTGGCAGCTGTGGTGCATCAGTTCTAAACCCGAACTTGGCTATAGATATGTAAGATATTTTCATTATGTTTGTCATCAGCTTCATTGATTTCTCACAAATGGATGTGTTGCTTCTACCGTTGCCGTTCATTATGACTCTTGAAAGAACCAGCTAGAGATGTTTATATGTTTATATGAGTGCCGTGTATATTTGTGTGTGTGCAAGTTCTTTGTATATATTTTATGGAGGTTTTACTAGTTCTTCTATACTGAAATCTCTATCCAGATTCCGACAAATATTATTTGAAAGGTGATCTAATAGCAAGTACTTGGAAAAGATGGTTACATGATTAGAAAGGTCTTGAGTGTGATTATTATATAAAATATCTATAAAGCTATGCAAGCTGGATAAATATTCTAATAGTTTATGCTTTTGATTACCATCACTCTTATTGATGCTTCTCAATCGATCCTTTTCGTTGTTCCCTTTCATAATAGGCTCACTTGAAAATCAGATTAACCTGGACCAGAATTAAACCCATTGGTGCATGAATAAATAAAGGTGGAATCTTCAACTTTATGTGATGTAGTGAAAACGCCCAAGTATAGAAAGGATAGTATGTATTGCAAGAACCAGAGTCATTGAAACATCTTTTTCTATATGTCAGGCAAAAATGTTACACCGCTCATTCGTTCAGTATAATATAAACCAGCGTGTTTAATCGACCATGGGTCTTATCTTGTTTTCTCAGAATGCTCTAAAGACAAGCACCTTATCATAGGAAGTGGTATCATTTTCTCATGAAGATATGGAGACATTATATAGAGTTTCCCTTACTAAAACACTCCAACAAAAAAATATGTTATATTTCCATAAAGAATTGTTTTAATCTTCTTTACCATTACAATTTTGCTAGTCCTATGATGAAATAAATATATGCAAAACTTCAATCACGATCACATGATTTAATACTTAATCTAGAGAGTTGGTGAAATATCAACCGTACATTATAGTTATCATGTAAGTGTAGTTAATTATCTCACATTGTAGGGATCACATAATATAGTTATCTCATGATGAAGTTAAGCGAGAACTTGGTTTAGCTGTGATTGAGTGATTACTTAGTTTAGCGATAATTTATGTTAGAGACAACTTGGTTTAGTGATAACTTATGATCAATGTTGTAAAAGAAGGTGTACAAGGCCGAGTACTTCCCGAGTACTCACTATAAGGTATGGCGCCGAGGCGAGTTTCTTTAACTCCGCTTAGTTACTAAGAATCGATTAAAGTTGATCAATCTTAACCAGAATCACATCTAGTCAGTCAGCTTAGGTCGACTTTAACTTAAATATAAAACATAATTTGTATTTCTGTAATATTAAAGAAAAATATTATTTTTTTAATTAATGATTAGCAATTTTTAGTATATTTTAGTATTTTAAAATGCATTTCTCTTATTTATATTGATAATCACTTATTTTGTTATAAATATTAGTAAACTTATGAAATTTGAGATATATATAATCTCCAAAATATAATTTGCTTTATATTTACCATTTCCGAGTACTCCTCAAATAATTCGAGTACACCCAACTCTCTAGTCGGTCAAAAATTAATTTGCTTTATGTTAAGCGACAACTTGATTTAGCGATAACTATGATAAGCAACAACTTGGTTTACTGATAACTTAGAGGAGAAGCGATAGCTTTGAAGTTCTTGTAGGGTATAGAAGTTGCTAAGTTTTTTTTTATGGATCTTGTATGTTCGTTTAACGGTTCGTTTAGAAAGTATCTTGTGAGGATTATAAACTCAATTGACCAGGTGAGTTCTATATGTCTTTTTACCTGTTTTTCGGGGTGTTATGCATACTGGTATGGAAACGGTTAATGGGTTGCATGTTTTCCTAAACATGTGCATGATTTAAGTATGTTGTTACTTATAAGTCAAAGCATGGTTTAGATCTACTTGTTGGAATTATGGACCGATTCGTGTAAGTCAATACGGACAACCGGTTTATGACCCGTGAGAGTTACACCGTGAGGCAACGAACGATAAACCCAGTTAAGTTCGTTGACCGGGTTAGACACTTTAACGAGATAAAAATACTTGGAACGGGCTTTGGAGCAAGACATGGACTTGTTAGCCAATTGGGTTTATAACTAATTAGATTAGTTTAAACCTAGTTAATGGGTTATATAAATATGGGATATTTTATAACCTTAACCTTAACCTGAATCCAATTAACAAGTCCATCTCTTTCCTTTTCCACCCTAGCCACCGCCATTCAACACCACCACCGCCGCTGCTCCATCGCCTCCGCCGCCAGCTACCGCTTTCCGAGCCGACTGCTGCTGTCCGCCG
The DNA here is from genome assembly GCF_021521415.1 of Bidens hawaiensis. Classification (NCBI taxonomy): domain Eukaryota; kingdom Viridiplantae; phylum Streptophyta; class Magnoliopsida; order Asterales; family Asteraceae; genus Bidens; species Bidens hawaiensis. The sequence continues at coordinate 43,438 of NW_027491445.1, read as the reverse complement.
CCATCCTCAACTGCACATCACCGCCGCTGCAGGGTTGCCGTCGTGCACCGCCACCGTTGGTCGTTTCTCTCGTTGTGTCACCTAACTCGGTTTATTAGCCTTCGGTGTCTCAACTGGATAATTATTAACCGAGAAAACTTAAATATATCGTTAGTTTTAATTATATATGTATTGTTTGACTCGTACTCGTATGTTCTGTAACCGGATCCTGTCGGGTTTAGTTTCGGTGCTGATTAATTGTATACTTTCCGCTGCGTATAATTATTAATTAATAAGATTAATTATAATTTATCACGTTTATTGAACCGGTTTTAATAAGCAAAGTTTTAAATGATCACCACTGAAACCCAACAGTGGTATCAGAGCCTTGGTTACAACGTATTAGTTGAATCCGGTAATTTTACCGGTTCTACATCATAAAATTCAAGGTAGTTGATGTTTTTGATCTAAATAAAATATTAGGGCAATTTTAGTTTGGTCAAAATTTTATTTATTTTATTTGACCAAAATTATTGCCCGACTTAATTATCGTTGAATACGTAAATCTGGCCCGACCTTGTTTGTCTGGTTAAATGATTTTTATTTTGGCCATATGGAGGGTTCAAAAGTTGTATTTAGTTTTAGGTTTTATTTTTTGGTTTTTGGCCACCTTGATGGTTCAAAATTGTAATAGATAGGGTTTAGTTTTTTATTACCTGTATTAGTGTAATTTTGTAATGAATAAGACCCGAAGGAAAACCGAGGACAAGCTCATCGAGTTCTTGAAGTCAATGGGAGTTACCAAAGATGACGGGATGCACCAAGAGTCCATCCTTATGGTTGTTTTGTGTTGTGACCTGTAACATTCGTTACTTTTTAAACCAGAAAACCCGACCCGTTTCGAATTTTCGGATTTTTGTTTTCAAGTATTTATATATATATATATATATATATATATATATATATATATATATATATATATATATATATATATATATATATAGAATGTATTATTATATTCCTAAGATTCATTTGACGTTCGTCAATGTTTTTCTGACTCGGTTTAGCGTTCGTCGTTTTTCTATTCGTTTTATTCAATTAATGAAACTACGGGATTTAAAGTGTTTATTAAAACAAGTTGCAAATTGTTCGGATATAATATGATAAACATTCTTGAATTATAACTTTTGTTTCATTCCTAATGCATTTCAAAGCACAAGGTTTATTTAGTAATTATACTTTAGTTTATCTTTTACTATTATAAAAAACATGAGGGACTGAAAGTGAAAAACAATTGATTTAAATTAATATTATTAATTTTCCCAATCACCATCCCTGTGCATGATAATCTGGTGATCGGAAAACCGTCCGGCGACCACGACGGACTTCGGTGACCCTAAACAACCCCTAAATCTTCGCCGTTTGACCCGTTAAATTGGTGTAACGAATTTATACCTTAATAACTAACGATAATCAACAATCTCATCGAGTATAACGGCCATAATCAGCGCGTATTAAATTCGTAAGTTTCGTAGTTAGCGGCCGGATTAGTTTAAAATACAATTACAATCATTTAGTCGTTTAACGCACTAATTAGTAGTATAAATAGCTTCTAAATCTTCGTCTAAACTCGCCTCAAACATCCATTACATCTAAAACACCCTCTATAACCACCAATTGATCCGTCTAAACCCGTTTTCCGGCGAGAGATGGTTCTCCGTCAATCAGAGACAGTTTCAAGTAATCTTTATATGTATTTAATTCGTCACAAGCCTATAAACAAAACCCCTAAATCAATCTAAACGAACAATGAACAGAATAATGGATTAGGATTCTAGGGTTTATGTAGGAAGATGATGAATTTGAACTACTATACTTATATTATTTTTCTCATCTTTAAAACAAATGGTTCTTGTAGCGCATTGGTTAATATGCTTGATTATTGAGTGAAGGACCCGGGTTTGAAACCCAGGTAGCCTTTGAATCTTGTTCTTTTTTTTACAGCTTTATTACTTATAATAATAATTAAATAAATTATTTATTAACAAATCAATAAAATCATTTTTTTTAAACTAAACAAATTTATTATAAATAAAGTATAAGTTTTCCATGTAAAAATCAACTTTCATAAACATTATCCCGTTAAAATAAATTCGTTCGTTAACTTTGAATCGTTAAACTTTATTTCATTCGCTACAATTCGTTAAACTTTATTTTACTTTTAATTTGTTAAAACCGTTAGGAATTAGTTTAATTCATAAACTTTAGCCCGTGCCTTGCATAAATCATATTTCTCGTATTAATGTTAAGCTATTAGCCCAAGGTTCTCTTTAAATAATAAGTTTCAATAAATCATTAAAATTAGATTTTATTTCGATTCGTTAACCTTAGTTCTTTTGAGTTAAAATTCGTTAACTTTAATTCGTTAACATAATTAGTCTTCGATATATAGTCCTCATTTAAATCCATGCCATGCAATTATCGAAACTTTTATTTTAGCGTTAAGTTATAATGATTAACGAATCGTTAAAATACCGTTAAACTTAAAATTAACATTTAAAATAATTCTTTCCATAAAAATAGTACAAGTTATAATAGCATAATACATCTTTCTCAGCAAATAAATTAACTTTACAATCTCGATAGTTAGATTTCGTTTTGTTTGTTTATAGTTCTTGAAGTTCGTTCGCTTCGGTTTCAATTTCATGCGTTAGGTTTTCATTACAATGTTATATTCGATTCCGATGTGAGTTTCTCACAACTCCTTTTAAACGTTTTCATATTTTGGGATAGCATATGTATCCTATAAAATTTTAAGTATTTTTTATTACGATTACAAACTACAATTCATATCATGGACTTGTGTGCTTACTTGCTTATTTGTTTTATACGTGGATTTCAAGTGGTTGCCTCAATAAGTATGATCATACGCCCCCCTTTGCACTCAGGTTCATTTGTATCGAGTGGAAAAGAGACCTCATATCCGAGTACGTTGGTAGCCCCAACTGGAAAGGACCTTCGTTTGTTCTTTACACTCTAGTGCATTGCATCGAGTGTAAATAACCATTTTTATGTGCTCATTTCACAAGTTTCATAGAATTGTATGGTTTTTATGTATTATATCAAACTGTGGGATTCTCACCAGCTATGTTCATAGCTGACTTTATTTTATACATATATTACAGGTGTAAAGATACAAGGATGAAAGTTAGAAGACACATAGCATGCCTATAGGCTATTCAAATAACAACTTATCATTTGTTTATTTATTTGTTTACAACTTGTATTTGTTTATAAACTTGTGTTACATGATGTTATAAATGAAATAATGTTATTATGGTCACCTAATAGTGTCACGTGTATTTGAGCAATCTGTACGTCACACTCAGGGGTTTCTGCTTTAGCCGGGGTGTTACATGACCCCTTGACTCGATTAATCTTGCTATTAGGCTCTAGTAAGATCAATCACTAATCTTGGCCATTTAAGATTTACATATTCTTATTTGCTATTGTGGTTGCTTGCTTGATTATAATATGTTATAATACCACCAACCTAATACCAAATATTACAAAATAAATTAACCAATCAAGTTTTGCAAAATTAAACTAAATTTAATTTTCCATAACTAATAACTTAATAGGTAAAACTATTAACTAAAAATTGGAGAGCATTATTGTGACAAACTTAGTTTTAATAGGATATATAAAACTAAGTGTCCTGAAAGGGTTCATCAAGTTGTCCCGATCAATAAAGTAAAACTGGACTTTTACTCTATTTGATAATATTTATAATTAATCCAAATTTAATCAATAGTCTATGCCATCCTACTATAAGTCACACTTGAGGCATACTACGAAACTTCAAGTGCTTGGAGCTACAGCACCGCACTTGATTTCTAGCCTATCCCTTCAAGGTGAAAGGGTTTCGTTGACACATCCGGCTCTTTCACAAGTGACTATACTAGGGAGACTATTACTTTACTTTCCTGTTACTTGCTACAGCTGTCTAGAGACTAAAGTGGGCATAGATGAGGCTGAACGTATCTATTTAGGCTAATGTTGTCTTAATGGGCCTCATAAACGAGAGTTGTGCTCTATTCACAATTGGCAATCATTGTCTGCCTACCTAACCACTGACTAATGTTGTGTGCTACAGCTGCCATTAGTAACTGGAAGCCAGATTCTCAAGTTCCTATTTACTAATGTTATTGGGTCATTAATAATATGATTAAATCAACGAAAAAACTAATTAAAATTTACTTTTGCTTATTTAAATAGATGTCTACTGATAATAACTCCTCATTCACCCTCAAGGCTATCCTTGAGAAAGAAAAGTTGAATGGAACCAACTTTCTTGAATGGCACCGGAACTTGGGACTTGTTCTCAAGATGGCAAAGAAGCACTATGTTCTCGATGGACCTATTCGAACCGAGCCTGAAAACAATACTGCTTATGCCAAGAGGGTTCTTGACAAACATATGGACAACTGCTGAAGTCGCCTGTATCATGCTAGCCACCATATCTTGCGAGCTTGCTAAAGGCCTGGAAGATTTTGGTGCCTATGAGATGCTTGAGCAACTCAAGGGCATGCTCCATAAACAAGCCCGTCAAGAATGCTATGACACCATGAAGCAGCTCATCAGCTACAGAATGGAACAGGGATCACCTGTAAGTCCGCATGTCGTCAAGATGAAAGGGTACATCGAACAACTAAGGAAACTTGATTATCCCTTGCCAGATCAAATGGCAGCGGATTTCATCATAAACTCTCTTCCCATTTCTTTTGACTAGTTCGTAATGAATTTCAATATGAATGGCTGGGTGAAGATAGTGCAGGAGCCTCATGGAATGCTCAAGACGGCTGAGATGAGTATTCCCGCTAAAACCAATCAAGTTCTTATGGTTCGATCTGCTGGTGTCGTCAAGCCTAACCCCAAGAACCGGGGTCATAATGGTAAAGGCAAGAAGAAGGTTACTGTTGCTGCTAGGTCTGCCAATAACACAAACAAAGGTGTTGCAAAGGTACCACCACTTCCTCCTGAGGAGCGCCAGTGCTACAAGTGCAACAAAATGGGACACTGGAAGCGTAACTGTCCTGACTATCTTGCTGAGCTGAAAAGGTAGAGGACCAATGGTGAAAGCTCCTCTAAAGGTATTTCTATTTATGTTATTGAACTTTTCACTGTCTTTAGCAACATATGGGTATTTGATACCAGATGTGGTTACCACATCATTAATGTCTTGTAGGAGACTGAAAACTGGAAGATGCTGAAACAAGGCAGCATGGAACTCATCGTTGGTGATGGGAAGAGAGTCCCAGTTCTTGCAACTGGCACATATCGTTTTGCTTGTCCATCTGGCCTTGTAGTTACTTTGAACAACTGTTTGTTTGCACCTGGTTTGACCAGAAACATTATTTCAGTTTCTTTGCTATATGAACAAGGATTTAAGTACGCTTTTAATGGTATTGCTATTTCTGCCTACTTGAATGATATCTTTTATTTTTTAGGCTAAACCTCGAAATGGTATTTATGAGATTGATGTTCAAATAAACAATAATGTATATAATCTTTCTAAACGTATCAAATCTGGCATCAATGATACATTTCTATGGCATTATCGACTTGGCCACAAAAGCAAGGCACGAGTTAAAAGACTCCAATCCGAAGGGATTCTTGAATCCACAGGACCGGACTCTTTTGATGACTGCGAATCCTGCTTAGCTAGAAAACTCGCCAAAGGCTCCTTCATTCATAAAAATGAACGAGCAAATGATCTTATTGGAATCATACATACTGATGTATGCGGTCATTTTAGAACCATGTCTAGGAATCATGAAAGATACTTCGTTTCTTTCATTGACGATTACAGTCGATATGCCTATGTGTATCTTATGAAACACAAGCGTGAAACCTTTGAAAAGTTCAAAGAGTTTCAAAACGAAGTGGAAAACCAACTCGGGAAAACTATTAAAATGCTTCGATTAGATCGAGGAGGAGGGTATCTCAACTCAGAATTTATACATCATCTGAAAGAGCGTGGAATTGTTTCACAGCTCACCCCACCCGGCACACCCCAACACAATGGCTTGAGCGAGAGGAGAAATCGAACCCTGCTAAACATGGTCCGATCAATGATGTGTAGAATTAACTTGCCTCACTCCTTTTGGAGCTTTGCCCTTTTTATTGCCGCCCGCATTGTCAATCTAGCTCCAACTAAAAAGGTAAGCAAAACCCCATATGAGATAGTGCATGGGCGTAAGCTCGATCCTCGTGGCGTAAATGTTGTTTTTGTCGGATACTATAACCAAAGCGGATATTATTTCTTCTATCCTGATACAAATATAATTTCTATCAAAAGGAATGGCCACTTTCTCGAGAAGGAAATTCTCGATTGAGGAACTGGAGATAATATTGTCGATCTTGAAGAAATTCAAGAACCACAAACAAACGCTGAGGAAGTTGGAACGTCTGATCAACAAGTTGTTGTTGCTGAGACATCATACATGAACACAAGCGTTCGAAGAAGTAATAAGACTCACATACCAAACCCTAAATACCTATGGCATCTAGATGGTCACGAGGTCCTCTTAGTAGCTGAGTCAAGCGACGAACCTACTAATTACAAATCTGCTATCTTTGATCCGGAATCTGAGAAATGACAAGATGCCATGAATGCCGAGATGCAATCTATGCATGAAAATCAAGTCTGGAACTTGGTTGAGCTACCCCCCGAGTGTCAGGCAGTAGGGAGCAAGTGGATTTTCAAGAAGAAAATCGACATGCATGGAAATGTACAGACTTATAAAGCACAGCTAGTCGCGAAAGGTTTTACTCAAACTCAAGGTATTGACTATGATGAAACTTTCTCGCCCGTTTCTATAACTAAGTCGATCAGGATATTACTTGCCACAGCCGCGTACTATGACTATGAGATATGGCAAATTAATGTCAAAACTGCTTTTCTTAATGGACATCTTTCTGAAGATGTCTATATGGTTCAACCTGAAGGTTTTGTTGATCCTAAATATCCTAACAGGATGTGCAAACTGAATAAGTCCATTTATGGACTTAAACAGGCATCTCGCAGCTGTAATCTTCATTTTGATGAGAAAATCAAAGAATTTGGTTTTATCAAAAATGAAGATGAGCCTTGTGTTTACAGAAAGGCTAGTGGTAGCACTATATCATTCCTCATCCTGTATGCAGATGATATACTGATCATTGGAAACAACGTTCTCATGCTTAAGGAAGTTAAGAACTGGTTGGGATCTGGTTTCGCAATGAAAGATCTTGGTGAAGTTGCTTATATTCTAGGAATCAAGATCTACCGAGATAGGTCTAAGTAGCTTCTAGGGCTGAGTCAAAGTACATACATAGACAAAGTAATTGCACGCTTCTTAATGGATAACTCCAAGAACGGAGCTCTCCCCGTGGCTAAAGCTAACCGTGTTGAACAAATCGTAATCTCCGGCAACGGACGTTGAAACTAAGCACATGCAAGCAATTCCATATGCTTCAGCGATTGGTTCTATCATGTATTCAATGTTATGTACTAGACCAGGCATCTTGTATGCACTGAGCATGACTAGTCGTTTTCAGCAGAACCCTGGCATTGCCTACTGGACTGCTGTGAAGAGCATTCTAAGATACCTGAAAAGGAAAAATGACATGTTCTTAGTGTTTGGAGGAGTGGAAGAAGAGCTCACTGTAAGGTGTTACACTGATGCTAGTTTCCAGAATGACCGAGATGTTTCTCGCTCACAATCTGCTTGGATGAAGAAATTCATGGCCCACCTCGATCCGGTTCCAAGTTTTCGAAAATCGATGGACGTAAGCTGTGATAACACAGAAGCAATTGCTCAAGCCAAAGAGCTCAGATCTCATCACAGGGCCAAGCACCATTCTAAGTAAGTTCCACTATAAACAGGATATACTGGAACGAAGAGACATCATAATAAGCAAAGTAGACACAGATCAAAACCTAGCTGACCCGTTCACTAAACCTATGACTCAGGACAAGCATGATCATCACAGAGATGCTATTGATCTTAGATTAACTAGTAGTTTGTTTTGATTTAGTATTTGGATACTTTTAAAGTTCTCTTTTGATTTAATGGTTAAATACAAATGTTGAATAATATAACTGTGTTCGGTTTTAATACGTTTAATCCGTGAATATTGTGTTCTAAATTATTCGTAGTTGGTCAGACTCATGGGAACGACTCTGAATTAAGACTATTCTGACTTTGGGCTCAAGGATTTGACTTCCAAACTAACAGACCTCATTATGAATGACGTTGGATGTAACTCGCATCAAATCATCTTCATGGATCTTAGTCATAAGATGTTTTGATACTGGTATACTCATTTAGTATCGTTAGACCTGAGATACTTATTGGAACTTTCGTTTACTAAAGACTACTCTTTGATCAGTGTCAACCGCTGTCGCGTAACTAACAGTTATAAAGGCATTGGTTTGGAATAATCGGAAGTTCAATGGGAGTTGTATGTATTCAAGATGGGATTCTGTACTCTTACATGACATGTAACAGTTAGACATCTTGGCGCCATTGTTGATTCAAACTGGTGAAGTGCGAGGCCTCACACAAACTTACTGTGTGTTTGATTAGACCATTTTGATTCTAGATCGAGAACTATAATGATTGAACGCCATATGAGATTGAACCTGATCCATGTCTCATTGTTCAATTGATGTTTTATACAGAAAGGATATATGACAATGATTACCATAAATTCATTATCTTGCAATAGTGTATTCGAAGATGGTTTTAGTTAATGAATTTAAAATGTTATAACCTGTTGGGGGCAGCTATGTGTAGCTAGAGCACTGCTGGCTGTCAGTATTGAGTAACTTAACCGGAACCTTCCAAGTGGGAGACGGTTGGAATTATGGACCGGTACGGGTAAGTCAATACGGCCAACTGGGTTATGACCCGTGAGAGTTACATCGTGAGGTAACGAACCATAAACCCGCTTAAGTTAGTTGACCGGGTTAGACACTTTAACGAGATAAAAATACATGGAACGGGCTTTGAAGCAAGACATGGACTAGTTGGCCCATTGGGTTTATAACTAATTAGATTAGTTTAAACCTAGTTAAGGGGTTATATAAATATGAGATATTTTATAACCTTAACCTTAACCTTAACCTGAATCCAATTAACAAGTCCATCTCTTTCCTTCTCCACCCTAGCCACCGCCGGTCAACACCACCACCGCTGATGCTCCATCGCCGCCACTGCCAGTCGCCGCCGCCGCTCATCGCCTCTGCCGGCCGCCACTGTCCGCAGTCGACTGCTGCTGTCCACCACTGTCCGCAACCGCACACCACCGCCGATGCCGGGTTGCCGTCATGCACCGCCACCGTTCGTCGTTAATCTCGTTGTGTCACCTAGCTCGGTTCGTTAGCTTTCGGTGTCTCAGCCGGTTAATTATTAACCGAGGTAAACTTATATATATCGTTAGTTTTAATTATATATTTATTGTTTCACTTGTACTCGTATTGTCTGTAACCGGATCATGTCGGGTTTAGTTTCAGTGTTGATTAATTGTATACGTTCCGCTGCGTATAATTATTAATTAATAAGATTAATTATAATTTATCATGTTTATTGAATCGGTTTTAATAAACAAAATTTTAACTGATCACCACTGAAACCCAACACTACTTTGACCCACGTGGTTGTTATGCTGCCCTTCTAGGTGTCAGCTTCCCCTTTGGGTGTATGTAATTGTGATGGTGAGGGTCAATGTCTTTGTGGCATTGTCGAGAATTGTACATTCGTGTAATGTTGAATGGTGACTATCATTTGTATGGAGTGGGATCGTAGCTTTGAATGAAATATGGGTAGATATAGGTAACCAAACTCGTTTGACTTATAACATAATGTATGGAATGATGAAAATGTTTTGTACTTTATGTAGAATACATTTGCTATTCATTTAATTAATAACTGTTGTGAGTATTTGAATGTCAAATGCTAGAACTTAGTTACCGAGGCTGACTTTTACTTTGCACTTCATGTTAACTTGTGTTGAGATTTGAATGCATGACTAGTACTGAGGCAAGGCTACTTGTCTAAAAACTGACACCCAATATGTTATGTTTATGTTTGTTATGCCTCAGACAAATTGTTTTGTTTTGTAAGGATATGATACACAAGGGTATGATGATGCGAGTTTTACCACATGTTATGAAATATGTGATTTAAGAACTATAATATATTTGTAAAACCAACCACTAAGACACCCAGAAACTCAGGGTGTTCCACACTTGTTTGAAATCGGCTTCAAATTTTGCATACAATCCACATAGTGGCAAGTTAACTCCTTTATTAACAAATCTGCTACATACACATTTTTCTCAAAAGTTCGTATTTAAACAATTACATAAGATAACTTGACTAGGATTCATTGTAATTGTGGGGGGTCATATTTAACGCCATACAACGATTTAATAAGTTTACAAACTTTTTTATTTTTTGTTGTAATTGTATTACAAAACATTCTTGTTGTTCCATATACGTTTGCTACTATAATTTACCATCCAAGAGTGTTTCCTTCACATCCAACTTTATTAGTGGAAGCTAAGGAAATAGAGATTCTGATGGTCGCACTCATGTTATATAAGTGTATATCAAAAGTAATCAAGTTCTTTTTGTTTGCTGAAAACCTTTGACAACTAGTCAAAACTACATGATGAAATATGTTTACAAAGTAAATTTGGAATTGTCTCAAATTCAAATTTTCGGTGAATAATGGGTTAAGGGTCAACCAGTTCAAGATATGATATATTGCTAAACAGTGTCATTAGCTAGAAATGTGTTCTTAAGCTATCAATAAGAAATATAAATTATTGAATAAATGGTGATTTTAACTAATGAAGCAAATGCGAATGTTCATATTGATCACGAAAACTGCTTAATAAGAATTTGGCTAAGATTAGGTTTGGCTTAAATATTCTAAAAATAGTGAAGAATAATGTGATGGTGGTTGGTGAAACTTTTCTTTTGTAGGCGATAATTGAGTGTCCCCACTCATCACAACGAAGGTATAGATAGAAAGATGTAAATGGCGAAACTATGGAGTGCCTGCTAAGATTACAAATGACAAAACTAGACTGTTGGCTCAAAGAGTGCGTGACTTGGGGATTGTTTGCTTATATATATACTCGTTTAGGTCATTTGTTGGTATAGGTTCATGCGATTTTGCACCAATACTCAGTTGTTTTGATTTCTCATGCTTTTAATAATCTGGTAGGGAGTTATTGTATGATCATTGGCCGTGTTTAGGAGATTATGATGATTATTACTTGATTGTTTAGTGGTGTTTAAAAAAAACTACTTTTCTTTACCAAATTGATCATCCAACTTCATATCTATCGATGTTTTGAACTTTTGATTATCAGTTTGTGTTCCACCAGATCTACATCAATATATAACCATTTCGACCTATAGATTTTATCACTTTTGGTATGGTAATGTTCAATTTCGTTCTAAGTTTTTTCTGAATAGATATAGTTGTGTGAGGAAGAGAAGTTGATCTAGTAGTTCTCATTTGATTTAGGTTTCCTTATATTAAAAATATTTATATATGATGAAATTAAAAAAAAATCAAGTTTGCCACATAGGATTTTGATTCTAAATCATATAGACTTGTGATATTTTGTCCGCATGAAAACGATTTTAACTTTGAGGTGTTCAAAATGAAGGACTTACAACCTTTGATCAAAATCTGAGCGTATAGATCAAGTAACAAAAGAAAAGTTGTTCCTAAAAGAGAGTATTCCCATTTTTGAACTTGTTTTCATTTGAACACCATACACGTATATAAAGAAAAAAACCACTTACAAAAATTAGGATTGATAATTGGGTACCTGTTTAACACAAGATAAAACGTGTTTAGAAAAAAGTACACTATTCAATTTTATTTTTTTTCAAAAATAATTAAAATTAGAAGGTTATGGTTCATCATTTCTCTTTCTTGATACATAAAGCATATAATTATCACGTTCAAACCACCAAAGCCAAGTGTTAAACGAGTTATTTTCATTTTGATACTTGTATTAATCGTGTCGTCTCTAGCATGCTAAACACAATGAGACACGATTTGTCGGCGCTAACAAAAATACATGTTCTGTTTTGTTACACAACCAAATGAGTTTCTGATTTAAGTAAAGTAACAAATAATAGTCTGGTTCTCCATGTGGCAGGATGGATAAAGGATTATCCAATATTCTCTCAAGGTAATAACTAATGCATCACTTGCAGTATCGATCTTACAAACCAATTATAAGCATCGATTTTTTTTGTAATCACCTTACGATACCTCTTTATGTATGTGTTTAGAAGAAATATGAATTAATGCTTAGATGCGCCTAAACTTCTCATGCATAAACTCATACTAGTTGAAGAGTCTACGCATTGCGGCGGGCAACTATTTTGGAAATTGTTAGATAAGTGAAACAAACAACATAGAAAGAATGGTATTTTCAAAGGCCAATCTAATTTAAGCAATTTGAGTCAAATTATTTGAGTTTTAGTTAAGACCAATTCCACATATGCTAATAAGTTAATTCCATTCCAAACTGTGGTGTGGTTAAGTGAACTACTAAATAGTCAACAGCATATATTAAGAAGTAAATGTATTACATGGTTTACTTTTTATTAAAATAAACTAAACACTAACGATACTCTCGTTAGTAATAGGAAATATAGGAGTACGATACCATTTACAAAATCAAATAAAATGAATATAATATACATTTTTTTTATATTGAAAATAGATAAGATAATGCGCCTTCATCAAGTACTTAATGTAATAGAATCATCTTGTGTCTTCATCACATTGGTCATCGACTAAGCTTCTTGAATCACGTATTCTCGAACGATCTTTTGTGTAGTCTTCAACGAGAGCTTGATGTGTATCTTCTTGTATGATCATTTGCTACAAAAATGAACAAACTAATGTTCACGGTAGAGGCTGAGACACGTGTTCAACACACTTCCTGTAAAACAGATTCCGCGCCTCTACATTAGACAACGCGTCTGTCTCCCAGGGTACAACAGCCGAAGCAGTTTGTACTGCTGGAGATGTCCACACATCCGAGGTTACATTAGTTAAATTGTAGTGTTAGAACTAGGGGGAAAAAATAAAAAGAATGAAACGGTGGAGTAATCGAATGGAGAAACTCCACTATATATGTTCTCAACATATGATTCTTTAAAGCTTTCTTCTTCACAATAACTCTTCATGCATGCATGTATTTTTTCCTTAAATTTCATAGCTTCTTATTTTTCTAGCCCTTTCAAAATAAGGCACATAGCCTACTATATTATACAAGAGTTAAGGGTGAGTGAAGAGCTTCACTTAATTAGAGACTTAATTCTCTAATAAAATCCATTAAGTGTCATAAAGAAAACTCTACTCAAGAGTTTCAACATACGAAGAGTTATAGTATTAATAGCCTAATAAATTAATTTCCATTTATTTCATTGTTTATAATTTTCCAACAGTAAACACGCAAGCAAACATTGAATTATATTTTGTTTGACAAGTGCTTCAGTTTGCTAATTTCAATCGCAATAATCAGATAGGCAGTTTAAACAAGCATTTTAACATATGAACGAACTAATGTTCACGGTAGAGGCTGAGACACGTGTTCAACACACTTCCGGTAAAACAGATTCCGCGCCTCTACATTAGACAACGCGTCTGTCTCCCAGAGTACAACAGCCGAAGCAGTTTGTACTGCTGGAGATGTCCACACGTCCGAGGTTACATTAGTTAAATTGTAGTGTTAGAACTTGTGGGAAAAAATAAAAAGAATGAAACGGTGGAGGAATCGAATGGAGAAACTCCTCTATATATGTTCTCAACATATGATTCTTTAAAGCTTTCTTCTTCACAATAACTCTTCATGCATGCATGTATTTTTTTCTTAAATTTCATAGCTTCTCATTTTTTCTAACCCTTTCAAAATAAGGCACATAGCCTACTATATTATACAAGAGTTAAGGGTGAGTGAAGAGCTTCACTTAATTAGAGACTTAATTCTCTAATAAAATCCATTAAGTGTCATAAAGAAAACTCTACTCAAGAGTTTCAACATACGAAGAGTTATAGTATTAATAGCCTAATAAATTAATTTCCATTTATTTCATTGTTTATAATTTTCCAACAGTAAACACGCAAGCAAACATTGAATTATATTTTGTTTGACAAGTGCTTCAGTTTGCTAATTTCAATCGCATTAATCAGATAAGCAGTTTAAACAAGCATTTTAACATATGAACAAACTAATGTTCACGGTAGAGGCTGAGACACGTGTTCAACACACTTCCCGTAAAACAGATTCCGCGCCTCTACATTAGACAATGCGTCTGTCTCCCAGGGTACAACAGCCGAAGCAGTTTGTACTGCTGGAGATGTCCACACGTCCGAGGTTACATTAGTTAAATTGTAGTGTTAGAACTTGTGGGAAAAAATAAAAAGAATGAAACGATGGAGGAATCGAATGTAGAAACTCCTCTATATATGTTCTCAACATATGATTCTTTAAAGCTTTCTTCTTCACAATAACTCTTCATGCATGCATGTATTTTTTTCTTAAATTTCATAGCTTCTCATTTTTTCTAACCCTTTCAAAATAAGGCACATAGCCTACTATATTATACAAGAGTTAAGGGTGAGTGAAGAGCTTCACTTAATTAGAGACTTAATTCTCTAATAAAATCCATTAAGTGTCATAAAGAAAACTCTACTCAAGAGTTTCAACATACGAAGAGTTATAGTATTAATAGCCTAATAAATTAATTTCCATTTATTTCATTGTTTATAATTTTCCAACAGTAAACACGCAAGCAAACATTGAATTATATTTTGTTTGACAAGTGCTTCAGTTTGCTAATTTCAATCGCAATAATCAGATAGGCAGTTTAAACAAGCATTTTAACATATGAACGAACTAATGTTCACGGTAGAGGCTGAGACACGTGTTCAACACACTTCCGGTAAAACAGATTCCGCGCCTCTACATTAGACAACGCGTCTGTCTCCCAGAGTACAACAGCCGAAGCAGTTTGTACTGCTGGAGATGTCCACACGTCCGAGGTTACATTAGTTAAATTGTAGTGTTAGAACTTGTGGGAAAAAATAAAAAGAATGAAACGGTGGAGGAATCGAATGGAGAAACTCCTCTATATATGTTCTCAACATATGATTCTTTAAAGCTTTCTTCTTCACAATAACTCTTCATGCATGCATGTATTTTTTTCTTAAATTTCATAGCTTCTCATTTTTTCTAACCCTTTCAAAATAAGGCACATAGCCTACTATATTATACAAGAGTTAAGGGTGAGTGAAGAGCTTCACTTAATTAGAGACTTAATTCTCTAATAAAATCCATTAAGTGTCATAAAGAAAACTCTACTCAAGAGTTTCAACATACGAAGAGTTTTAGTATTAATAGCCTAATAAATTAATTTCCATTTATTTCATTGTTTATAATTTTCCAACAGTAAACAAGCAAGCAAACATTGAATTATATTTTGTTTGACAAGTGCTTCAGTTTGCTAATTTCAATCGCATTAATCAGATAAGCAGTTTAAACAAGCATTTTAACATATGAACAAACAAATGTTCACGGTAGAGGCTGAGACATGTGTTCAACACACTTCCCGTAAAACAGATTCCGCGCCTCTACATTAGACAATGCGTCTGTCTCCCAGGGTACAACAGCCGAAGCAGTTTGTACTGCTGGAGATGTCCACACGTCCGAGGTTACATTAGTTAAATTGTAGTGTTAGAACTTGTGGGAAAAAATAAAAAGAATGAAACGATGGAGGAATCGAATGGAGAAACTCCTCTATATATGTTCTCAACATATGATTCTTTAAAGCTTTCTTCTTCACAATAACTCTTCATGCATGCATGTATTTTTTTCTTAAATTTCATAGCTTCTCATTTTCTCTAACCCCTTCAAAATAAGGCACATAGCCTACTATATTATACAAGAGTTAAGGGTGAGTGAAGAGCTTCACTTAATTAGAGACTTAATTCTCTAATAAAATCCATTAAGTGTCATAAAGAAAACTCTACTCAAGAGTTTCAACATACGAAGAGTTATAGTATTAATAGCCTAATAAATTAATTTCCATTTATTTCATTGTTTATAATTTTCCAACAGTAAACACGCAAGCAAACATTGAATTATCTTTTGTTTGACAAGTGCTTCAGTTTGCTAATTTCAATCGCAATAATCAGATAAGCACTTTAAACAAGCATTTTAACATATGAACAAACTATTGTTCACGGTAGAGGCTGAGACACGTGTTCAACACACTTCCCGTAAAACAGATTCCGCGCCTCTACATTAGACAATGCGTCTGTCTCCCAGGGTACAACAGCCGAAGCAGTTTGTACTGCTGGAGATGTCCACACGTCCGAGGTTACATTAGTTAAATTGTAGTGTTAGAACTTGTGGGAAAAAATAAAAAGAATGAAACGGTGGAGGAATCGAATGGAGAAACTCCTCTATATATGTTCTCAACATATGATTCTTTAAAGCTTTCTTCTTCACAATAACTCTTCATGCATGCATGTATTTTTTCCTTAAATTTCATAGCTTCTCATTTTTCTAGCCCTTTCAAAATAAGGCATATAGCCTACTATATAATACAAGAGTTAAGGGTGAGTGAAGAGCTTCACTTAATTAGAGACTTAATTCTCTAATAAATTCCATTAAGTGTCATAAAGAAAACTCTACTCAAGAGTTTCAACATACGAAGAGTTATAGTATTAATAGCCTAATAAATTAATTTCCATTTATTTCATTGTTTATAATTTTCCAACAGTAAACACGCAAGCAAACGTTGAATTATATTTTGTTTGACAAGTGCTTCAGTTTGCTAATTTCAATCGCAATAATCAGATAAGCAGTTTAAACAAGCATTTTAAACAAGCATTTTAAACAAACAGTTTAAACAAATGCCTAGAACCTACTAATAACTTTGTTTATAGTGAGATAATTATTGGGTATGGTTGGCTGGTAATTAAGCAAAACATGAATATTAATATACAAAATTATCATATTCTCGAGTCTCCTTTCATACCACAGGTAAGAGTATGGATTCAACAAAATTGACAAAAGTGTTATATGAACGAACTTCTTCCACGTACGTAATAACCAGTTAACAATTTTAATGAAATCAAAAACCCAAATTTGAAAATTATTCCCAAAAACTTGAAAAAGTAACAAAATTACCAGCCACCAACAAAATGATTCCCAGCGTGGTAAGTTTAAGTTTCTTCATGTCATGCTTTAATTAAAAAAAAAAAAGATGACTAATTGTATTCTACAATCACATATTGCACGCTCCTATGTTCGTTTCTCCCTTTCTAGCCTCACATTCCGTCTTTCCACATTATTATCATCTTTTTGTTGGTTAATTTAGAAGCAACGATTCTCTTTCTAGCATGCACATACATAAATTGTTTTTGACCTTAACAAACATTGCACACGAATACATTGTTTTGATCTAAACACTTTTGTCACTACACATACGTAGACTACCGCGTACATAGACTGTTGATGCATGTTTGACCTGCATATGATGTTTGACACTGCATTTGCTGTTTGGCCTAGATGTTTGACATACTGCTATTGACCTATGAATTATAAAGTGACGTGTTTCATTAGGTGTTATGAAGCGATTTATTGCCCGCAAGTAACGATTTAGCATAAATCATATGAAAACGCCAACAAACATATAAGAGCTGCTATATAAGAAAACCATAAGAGAGTGGGTTACCTAGTCAACTATCAAAGATCTTGAGTATCTATTTCAACACGAGCATCTGAAGGCAATATTTCCTTAATTATTTTTGCCACTGTAGCTGCGAAAAATAAAAATACTTTCATTAGTTAGAACTACTAATTAGTAATGTTTGTATATACAAAAATTTTATGTTAATCATGTATGTATATGAGTTTTTGTGATCAGGTTGGTTTAAAATGGTTACAAAAATATATGGGTGTTAAACAAGTCGTGTTCACGGGTTGACGAGTTCAACCCGACATGAACACAAAAATTGGACACGAACCCAAACCGAAAATCATGTTAGGCATGTGAACCCGAACATGAAACACATGTTCGTGGGTTGGCCAGAACATGGCGCTTTTGACCCAAAAGTTAATTATATCTTTGATGGCTCATCCCAATTCCTAAATAACTACCTCTCAATGATACCTATCAAACAAACAATAATGATAAAATATAAATATATATTCTACTGGTGATGGATTTATTTGTTTAAGTTCGTTCGTTTATGTTCGTTCAACCTTATTTGTTTAAGTTTGTTCGCTTATGTACATATATATACATTAAAAAATTGGCCCATTACAACTAAATTCTAGTTTTAATAACTTAGTAGGACCCAAATATTTTCCTTCACATTACTTTTAACCTGTTTAGTTACATTGGTCATCTTTGCTCAAATATGTTAATTTGTTTAAGTTCGTGAACTGTATGTTTATAATATTAACGAGCAAACATAAACAAGCATGAGAAAATAAATGAAGCATGGTCAAACATAATGTATTTAATTATTACTAAACGGTATCTCATATTACTAATCGCTTGTCTCAATACCTCATATCTCAAATAATCCTTTTACTCGCTTAATATATATATATATATATATATATATATATATATATAGATTTAAGTTTATAAGAGAAATAAAATTACTGTGAGAAATGTGAGAAATGAATATGAGTCACTAATTTTTATTTTAGGTTTTAAATGTTTAAAATAAATGAAAAAAATGTAAATTCAATAATAAATGCATTCTCTCTCTTCAATTAATAGAACTAATATAATCATAATAAATCACTCTCTAATTATGGATACACATATCCTATACGTGTGTAGGTTATATGTTTTTTTGTAGGTAATATGTTTTCTTATTCTTAAAACAAGTGTATGTTATATGTTTTTGTTTAGGTTGTATATATTTTATTGACATTTAATGTTAACATATGTAAGATAGTTTTTTGTATTATTCATCACAATGTACCTACGTGTTGATTGATATTTGATATATTGAGTTGGAAGATAAAATTTTCGAGTGTAGGTTATATGTTTTCCTTGTGTAGGTTATACGTTTACGTGTGCGTGTGTAGTTTATTGATGCTGAATTTTGTATGTCGGTTATATGTTTTCTTATTATTAGACAAGTGTAGGTTATATGCTTTTGTGTAGGTTGTGTACTTTTTTTGTTGATATTTAATACAAACACATGTAAGATAGTTTTTTATACTATTCATCATAATGTAACCACGTGTTAATGGATATTTATATATTGAGTTGGAAGAAATTGGTTTTGGATAGAAAGAAATTTTAATGTATGAATAAATTGTACTTGTGTAGGATAAAAATTCAAGAGAGAAAAAATAACATATAAAAATAAATGAATTCTTATTATTTTCGAATTATAATAATTTGATTAGTTATATTAATTAAATAGATAACTATTATATTTATTAGGTATATTAATTGAAGAGAGAGCATGCATTAATACTTTACTCATTTATCTTTAAGCATTTAAAACATAAAATAAAACTAGTGCCCCATATTCATTTCTCACAGTAATCTCATTTCTCTCCTGAACCATCCCCATATATATATATATATATAGAGAGAGAGGATCAAGAGAGAACTCCTTTTTAATAAGAGAACTAGAGAACTAACAAAGAAATATTTTTAATTTAATTAAAAAAATATATTTTTAATTTTTTTTCTTTCATTCTTCTTATATGTTGTTATTCTTCACTAGAAAAAAATATAAAAATAAAAATAATAAAAAAAAACATGTTGTAGTGCACATATGCAATACATCGACTTTTTTTTATTGCATATGTGCACTAGTGTGTATTTTGATATGTGCAATAGTGTTGAATAGCAATATACAATTTTTTGTATTGTATTAGTGCAATAGTGTTATATTATACACAAAAATTTTAAAAAAAAATCGATATAGTGAATATGTTCATTAGTGTTGTATTACGTATATGCAATAGTGTGTATTGCATACAATTATTAGTGTGGTATATACATATATTCAATAGTGTGTATTGTATAATGCAATTGTGTTGTATTATATGCAATAAAACACTATTGTATATATGTAATACACATTAGTGCACATATGCACTACATCGAGGTTTTTTTTAGGAACAGTATCATCTTATTAGAATGAGGAAAGAAAAAAAATCATAAAATATTTTTTTTAAATTTAAAAATAATTCTCACACACCCACACACACATACACATATATAAAGTATAAGTTTCATATATTTTTATTTTGGAAAATTGGATTTTAATAATCCCAACTTTCTGTTATTAGCCGATAATAATCCTAACTTAGTGTATTCCCATCACTGATCCCAAATTTAAAAAAATTGGCTCTCAATGGTCCCCGTTAAAAAACTAACTGGTGGGAATAAACTAAGTTGAAAGCCAACTTTTTTAAATTTGGGACCACTGGTGGAAATAAACTAAGTTGTGATTATTATCGGCTAATAACAGAAAGTTGGGATTATTAAAATCCAATTTTCCTTTTTATTTTTACCCTAAAAAAGGATTTTACATGAAAGCATGGGTTGAAGCTAAAACCGATAAAGGATAAGAAATTGATCTAATTACCAACGTCCCGGCTACAATGCGTCGAACTCCTAACGACCAAATCTCCGTCCCCACCGACACGCGGGCTCTCACACTAGTAATTATAATGTAATATAGATCATTAGTGTTGGGTTTTTAACAAGATTATCAAAGTGATAAAATCCCAATTTTACCAAAAACGCACCGGAAATTAGTTTTAAATCTTGTTAATTTGATATGTATAAAACCTATTTTACACATGCAAAACCCAAGCCCGGATCCAAATACGAAATACATACTATCAAACATATGCATGTCACTATAAGTACATGCATGTTAAAGCTACCTTTCAAATCCAAAGAAGAGGAAGGAGATGATGATAAAGAAGGCAAGAACTTGAATATGAAGCTCCTCAAGCTAGCATACCCCAAGCTTTCCAACAAACACCACTTGTAGCTAGGATTTGGTAACACTTAACAACTTCTCATTGTCCTTGTTCTTGGCCGACCAAGAGAAAGAAGAGAGGAAGAGAGAGTAGAGGATCTTTCCTCTAGTCTTCTTGTGTTGTATATCTTACTTGTGTGTTGTTGTTTTTGTGTTGTATGAGAGAAGGAATGAAAAAAAGAAAGATAATAAGTCTTTCAAAGTGGCACCACCCAAGTCCACCATTCACCATCCTTGCATGTCTCCACTATAGAATAATAATAATATAAAAATGGAGAGAAAGAGAGAAGGGGGGGGGGGGGGGGGCAATCCTCTCACCATTTCAAAATACACAAGTTTTATATCATAAAACTTCTTATGTTAATTCCATTTTTATAAAATTGCAACACGACATATTCCAAGCAACATGCAAATTGATAAGTGTTACACATTGTTATTTAACCACCTTAAATAACATTATGTAATGTCCTCTCTCAAAATATAAATCATCCATATGATTTATTTATTACACAAGTACATTGTATTTAGAAACCCCTTTCTAAATAACTCAAGTGTTAATATTTATTTGTTATGATTATATCATATGTAAACAAATATTATTGGTGTTTGTCTAGCTTGTTATTGGGTATGACCCGACTTGGATCATGACATACTACCCACATCAATTATAATATATGTCTTGGGCATACCGAGTCCAACAATCTCCCACTTGCACAAGATACATAGAAGATTAATGCAAGTAGCAAATACCTCCTAACTACGGTTTACTACCCCTAATACGCATGACGAAGTGCCATTCAATAACATTGTCCCCTTCAAGTCCCTTACTTAAAATGATTTAGGTACATCTATCATTTATCCTTTTGCCACAGATGTCATGTCAAATCCAGAGACACAGAGTGATCATTCTCTGTTGATTAACTTTCAGGCCTTAGACATCTCACTCTCAAGGAATAAGAGGGACAAATCCCCTCATGACTACATACGTCTCTCACAATCACCTTGTACCATACCTGATCTTAGTCTTATGCACTGTCATGTTTCAGAGCAGCGAAGAACTAAGTCAAAGCACAATATTCGGTGAATATCAAGACCCAATATGTATCTCAGGTCGGAGGATACTATGATATTCGCCTTTACTCAATTTTACTTATGATCAATCACAAGGATTCCATATAATAACATTTGAGAGTGGGTTAGTCCAATATTTATAACCCATAAATATCTATGAACCTTGGCAGCAACCCTTGCTCTATATTCATATCCCATGAATATCCACCAATCCAAGTTCATAATAGTCTTACCTTCATATTTGTTACCACAAATATGAGCGACTACGGACATTTAGAATAAGTAACTTATTCACGGATTTAAACATGCTAAAAATGGAACATAACAATTGTTCCGATATCCAAATACAAAATTCGATCATATCCAATCACTAGAATACCGAAGTCCTAAGGCACAAGTATGACCCTCATGCTTTGGCCTTTCAAGGAGTTTCGTGAGTCGATCCGCAATGTTTTGATCGGTGTGAACTTTGCGAATACATATCTTTACCTTTTCAACTTCATCCCTTATGTAGTTGAACCTCCACTCAATGTGCCTCGTCTTTTGATGTGCACGAGGTTCCTTGATTTGAGCAATTGCACCCTCGTTGTCACAAAAGAACTCTAGAGCGTGCTGAATGGTACGGACTACCCCTATGTCGGCAATGAATTTTCTAATCCACGCAGCTTATTGAGCTGCCAATAAGGCAGCGATGTATTCCGATTCCGTGGTGGACAAAGCTACCACATCTTGTTTTGAGCTCTTCCAAGAGACTGCCCCACCATTCATATCGAAAACATATCCCGATTGTGATCTAGAATCATCTCGATCGGTTTGGAAACTCGCATCCGTGTAACCCTTTACAACGGGTTCCTCCTCACCCGAACCGTATATTAGAAACATGTCCTTAGTCCTTCTAAGGTATTTCAATATACTCTTAACCGCCATCCAATGGCTACTTCCCGGATTATGTTGGAATCTACTTGTCATGCTTAAAGCGCATGACACATCCGGTCTAGTGCATACCATTGCATACATGATAGATCCAATAGCCGATGTGTATGGGATTCCATTCATTTTCTCTTGCTCATCCTTTGAGCTTGGACATTGAGACTTGCTCAATATCGTTCCTCTTTGAATAGGTACCAAACCTTTCTTAGAGTTCTCCATCTTGAACCTCTTCAAGATTTTGTCAATGTATGCACTTTGGTTTAAACCTATCAACCGCCTTGATCTATCCCAATAGATCTTTATTCCCAAAATATAGGTGGCTTCACCAAGATCCTTGATAGAAAAACAACTTCCAATCCATGCTTTTACACCCTCCATGGTTGGAATGTCATTCCCAAATAGTAGTATGTCATCAACATACAATACTAAGAAGGTAATGATGCTCCCACTAGCTTTCTTATACACACAAGCTTCATCACCATTCTTGATGAATCCAAATTTCTTAACTTCTTCATCAAATCGGTGATTCCAACTTATAGATGCTTGTTTCAATCCATAGATTGATTTATTTAACTTGCATACTTTGTTAGGATGTTGTGGATTGACAAAACCTTCGGGTTGAACCATATAGACATCTTCCTCAAGATGCCCATTTAGGAAAGAGATTTTGACATTCATTTGCCATATCTCATAGTAATAATATGTGGCTATGGCAAACAATATCCTAATAGACTTTAGCATTGCTACGGGAGAAAAAGTTTCATCATAGTCAACCACTTGACTTTGAGTGAAACCTTTTGCTACAAGTCTTGCTTTATAAGTATCCAAGTTTCCATGCATATCAGCTTTCTTCTTGAAAACCCACTTACTTCCAACCGGTTTGGAATTAAGAGGTGGTACAACCAAATCCCATGCTTGGTTGTCACGAATGGATTGCATCTCTACGTTCATGGCCTCAAGCCATTTGTTACAATCGGATTGTGACATTGCATCATGGTATGTGGTGGGTTCATCCAAGTCTACCACATAGCATCCATCCATGAAAAATCCATATCTTTTGGGTGGATGACTAATTCTACCGGATTTGTGAACCTTTTGTGTGTCTTGATCAACCATTTGATCATTCTCAACAACCTCTTGTTGATTGCTAGTATCAACCAAACGTGTATCAGCTTGTGGTTCTCGATCCTCCTCGATTTCCACCGTTCTACTAGTACCTTCCATAAGGAACTTAGTTTCCATGAACTCGGCCTTTCGAGCAACGAATACCTTTTGCTCGGTTGGGTTGTAGAAATAATATCCCATGGAGTCCTTGGGATATTCTACAAAGATACACTTAGTGGATCGACTTTCAAGTTTATTTTGGGTGTTGCTCTTGACATAAGCCTCACAACCCCATACCTTTAAATATGATAATGATGGAACCCTTCCATTTCATATTTCAAAAGGCATTTTTTCCACTTTCTTGGTTAGGGCCATATTTAGAATACGGGCCGCGGAGAGCAAAGCGAAACCCCAAAATGATAAAGGCAATGTGCTTCTAGCCATCATAGATCGAACCATATCTAATAGAGTTCGATTCCTCCATTCGGACACACCATTGTGTTTTGGTGTTCCAGGTGGAGTAAGTTGTGAGATAATCCCACAACTTCTAAGATGATCTCGGAAAGCATCACTTAGGTATTCACCTCCTCTATCCGAACGAAGTACTTTGATGGTTTTATCGAGTTGATTTTGTACTTCATTTTGGAAGACTTTGAACATTTCAAAGGCTTTATCTTTGTCTTTTAACAAGTACACATACCCATAACGACTATAATCGTCGATAAAGGTAATGAAGTACCATTCCTTGTCATTGTCTTAAAAGGACCACATACATCCGAATGTATGATACCCAATAAGTCTTTTGCCCCTTCGTTTGTCCCACTAAAGGGGTCCTCGGTCATTTTCCCTAGTAAACAAGAGTCACACATATCAAATGAATCATCTTCACTTGATTCCAAAAGACCATTATTTTGAAGTGTATGTATGCGATCTTTGTTTATATGACCAAGGCAACAATGCCTAAGATAAGTTTTACTCAAATCCATTTTGAATCTCTTGGTGCTTGCTTGGTACAACATGTTATCAAAGGATGTGTTATCATGAACTAAGTCATAAATGCCATTAGACGGCATTACTTTAAAATAAAAGACATTATTCATGAAAACATAAATTCCATTGTCCACAAACATTAAATCAAAACCACATTGTCTTAACAAAGAAACGGAGATAATGTTCCTAGTTAAACTAGGAGCATACAAAACATCTTTCAAAATAACTTCCAAACCATTTGGAAGGTTCAATGTGTAGTCTCCTCGGGCTTCGACAACAACCTTTGCTCCGTTGCCCATGAAGAGACTAATATCTCCTTTCTTAAAACCTTCATTTCCCTTGAACCCCTGCAATAAATTGCAAATATGAGTTCCACATTCGGTATCCAATACCCATGTGTTAGAGGAAATAAGATTAAGATCAATATGAATCATGAAAGCTGTACCCGAGGTTTGCCCCGCATCCCTCTTAGCTTTCAACTCTTTGAGATGAGTTGGACAATTCCTCATCCGATGCCCAATCTCCCCACATCCAAAGCATGGATCTTCCGAGCTAACCTTTAGCTTTTTTGGTTTGGGTGGTTTCGTTTTTGCCTTTCCCTTGAACCTTCCCATGTGTTGTCCTTTGCCTTTGGCAACCTTTGCCTTGGGTTCCGGGTGATGCCTTTTCTTATTGCCTCCCTCATTGATCGTGAGAACGGGTAAAACCTTTTTACCCATTCCCGTCTTGGCCGTTTTGAGCATTGCGTGAAACTCACCAATGCTCTTGTCCCACCCATTCATGTTATAATTCATAACAAATGTCTCAAACCTCTTTGTTAGCCCATTTAGGATCAAATCCGTGGCTAACTCCTTTGAGACGGGACAATTAAAGCGCTCGAGACGATCAATATGGCTTTTCATCTTAAGCATATAAGATGAGACCGATTGGGTTTCTTCCATACGACATGCATGAAGCGCTCGAACTGTTTCGAAGCGTTCCACCCTAGCTTGTGTAAGGAACATTTCCTTAAGTTGGGTGATCATGTTGTACGCCCCATGAAGTTCAAAATCCTTTTGAATCTCGGGAATCATAGTTCCCAACATGAGGCGAGAAACTTGCACCGAATCCTCATTGTGCTTAACCCAATCGTTATGGTCTTGGACATCATCAACACTAGGTTCATTGGGAATAGGATTTTCTAATATGTAGTATTTCTTTTCTTGCTTGAGAACGATTCTCAAGTTTCGATACCAATCCATAAAGTTGGTATAGTTTAGGCGATCCTTGTCAAGAATAGATCTTAGTGATAGGTTATTGACGGGTGGAATAATAACGTTAGGTGGATTGTTGATTGCGGCCATCTACAAACATAACAAAGCTCAATTTTAGTATTTTCGATATCAATTATTTTAATCGTTAATACCCTTTTATGTCTCCAAGACAATTAATGATTAAAATCTAGAACCCAACGTTTTCAAATAGTAGTTAGGTGACCTTTATCCTACTATTTAAATTAACAAGGTAGTCAACGTTTGACGATTGTAAACCTTTGCAACTTCTAGTTTTATGGGATCGGTTAAGCATCTTATGTTTAGTTGGCATGTTTAATCCCATCATCTCCATTGTACGCCATGCTTCGGTGATCCTATTCACATGGTTTCCAATTTAAGTCGTCCTACTTACACACATGTGTGAGTTTACACAAACAAGTGGTTAAGTGACCTTTATCCCACACCGAGTTCCCAAGTGATTCGAGTGTCGTATAAAAGGATGGTGTTCAACTTATTTTATAAAAGGGATTTTAGTTTTCTAAATTCTAGATTGGAAAACTTTTTATGTACCTTTCATTTGCATGCATTCAAATGTATGGTACTTATTTGAAAATCCCATTTTCAAAGTTCCTATTAATAAAACCCATTTTATTATGAAATCATTAGCCTTTAATAAAACCAATTGTTATTACCTAATGATTTCTAAGGAATCAATTTTATACTAGTTGTTGATTTAAGTAGTTAACAATCCAAATTGTAATAACACAAACAAAAGTAAATCAACCACACAAGCATAAAACATACAACCACAACTTCATAACCATAGCCTCCTAATGTTGACCACACTTGTTGACCAAAAACAAGTGTGTCAAAAAGTCTCTCCTAAGGGACTCAAAAGGACATGAGCTTGTGTCGGTGAACTCCCACTTGATCCCGCATCCAAATGCTCCAAGTGTTCACCCCTGTGTTGTGGTCTCTATCATTTAATTTGGGCTCTCTTCCTTTGCATCTTCTTTTACAAAACATATCCTAATACATTTTTTCTAGTAAAAGAAATGCATCTAATCTACTTATTATTACAAACCAATTGAAATTAATAAATAGATTACAAACCCAAATAAATATTACAACCATATCGAATGAACAAACAACCATTTGAATGAACAAACAATCAATACAAACATTCAACCAAACACAAGGCCATGGCTAGGTTATGAACATCTATTACATATCCAAATATGCAATAACACAAGACCCAAATGGTTCCCCTTGACCCCTTGAAACTTTCGGCCAAACTTGACAAAACCGAAAGTTTCGGGTTTTGTCCAAACATCAAAATCAATCATCCAAATGACTTAGTTTTTCAAGATTACACATACATGTAAAGTATAACCTTGAAAAACCATGGGGGTAACCAAAACCCCCAAAATTTTCGGCCATATGGTAAACCCCACCATAAATCCAAAAATTTTTGGGTCTAATGAAGCATGCATCCGTATAAGCGGCTCTTGATGCCATTGTTGGGTTTTAACAAAATTATCAAAGTGATAAAATCCCAATTTTACCAAAAACGCAGCGAAAATTAATTTTAAATCTTGTTAATTTGATATGTATAAAACCTATTTTACACATGCAAAACCCAAGCCCGGATCCAAATATGAAATACATACTATCAAACACATGCATGTCACTATAAGTACATGCATGTTAAAGCTACCTTTCAAATCCAAGGAAGAGGAAGGAGATGATGATGAAGAAGGCAAGAACTTGAATATGAAGCTCCTCAAGCTAGCATACCCCAAGCTTTCCAACAAACACCACTTGTAGCTAGGATTTGGTAACACTTGACAACTTCTCCTTATTCTTGTTCTTGGTCATCCAAGAGAAAGATTAGAAGAAGAGAGAGTAGAGGATCTTTCCTCTAGTCTTCTTGTGTTGTATATCTTACTTGTGTGTTGTTTTTGTGTTGTATGAGAGAAGGAATGAAAGAAAGAAAGATAATAAGTCTTTCAAAGTGGCACCACCCAAGTCCACTATTCACCATCCTTGCATGTCTCCACTATAGAATAATAATAATATAAAAATGGAGAGAGAAAGAGAGAGGGGGGGCACCCTCTCACCATTTCAAAATACACAAGTTTTATATCATAAAACTTCTTATGTTAATTTCATTTTTATAAAATTGCAACATGACATATTCCAAGTAACATGCAAATTGATAAGTGTTACACATTGTTATTTAACCACCTTAAATAACATTATGTAATGTCCTCTCTCAAAATATAAATCATCCATATGATTTATTTATTACACAAGTACATTGTATTTAGAAACACCTTTCTAAATAACTCAAGTGTTAATATTTATTTGTTATGATTATATCATATATAAACTAATATTATTGGTGTTTGTCTAGCTTGTTATTGGGTATGATCCGACTTGGATCATGACATACTAGCCACATTAATTATAATATGTGTCTTATGCGTACCGAGTCCAACAATTATTATTATTATTACTACTACTACACAGTTTAAAAAATGGCTTCTAGCTTTTGTGGTTCACTCTTACTTTTCATTAATCTAGCAAAATCTTGGAAATAAATTAAACCAAAATAGTTAAAGGCGCAAAGGGCGCTCGCCTAGTCGAAGCCCAAGACTGGGTCATCAATGCGCTTTGCCTAGATTTTGGCCAAATCAACCTAAACGTAACTGAAAGACTTTTTTTCCGAGCCATGGTGGCTACGATAGCATGAGCGGAAGTAGTACATTAACATGTTGCTTTGCAAAAGTTTCAGCCATATACACACTGTTTTACTACTTTGCTGATAAGTTTCGACCCTTCACGCATTGTTACACAACAATGAGAGCGACACCACATGTTGGTGGTTAAAGAAAAAATATATTTTTCTAATATTTATAGGTAGTATAAAACAATATATGTTTGAACATTTTTTGATCTGACTATTTTAAAAGGTTTTATTACTAAAATGTTGCAACATCAACATTAATTAAGATATTTATAAATCATTCAAACGATTACAATAAAATAATGACATATAATTGAGAAAATTTTATATATGTTATCTTTCCTTGGGTGTGCATTTTTTTTACGCCTCTTGCCTAAGCGACGGGTAAGACCTAAACTTGAATCATTATCATGTGATTGTAGCTTAACAAACCACGGATATAAGTCAAGAAGACATCACAATCCCATGCTTATAATGATTTATCCTTTCTTAAATTGGCATTATATTATTTATACAAATCAAGATATCCTAACAACATGCTTTAATGGAAAAGAAATTTACATCTTTAAGCAAAATGCTCAAACTAACAACCTGTTCTTGAACTCATTTGCAAATTATAGTCCATCAAGGAGATGACCTCCAGGTCTTCAACCATCAACTCCCAACACCAAATTAAGCTTCATATAAAAGCGTACGAAATTTATAAGATTCGATTAAATTGACGTATTATAACCGAATCATGATCAAAGTATCATTGGGCGGCCTAAGTTAAGTGGACATGATCACTCTTGACTTGAAAGATATAAGAGAAGCATCTAAATGTTAATATATTACAAATTAAATACAATAACTTCTTTATCTATACTGGGATTTTAAGTCATTGGTCGAATCTAGGATTACAGACCAATGACTTCAAATCCTGGTAAACAGTAAACTATGTGAATGATAGGAGCTTGTGAATGCCACATTCAATAGTGAGACGTCTTTCTAAATTTAGCAAGTTCAAGTACACTTGATCAATCAACAAGATACATGAATACATCTAACTCTCTATATATAAAAAAAGGCACCTCAGGCAATCACACAAGTCAATCAGGGCACTGGCTAAGGTCTCCTTGTTTCTGATTGGCTAACCTTCTAACAACGGGTGTGGTGTTGGGTGATATGGGGTTCATGTGGTTCGCCCAAAGCTATTGCCTAACTGCATTTGAAGCCATTCAGGTTGGGACCCGTGTCCAACCTGTCTTGTTGTTTCTGAGCCAAATAAGAGCCCGGCTGCATCAAGTGGCGGTGGGCCAAGCTGCATACAAGGGCATGGTGTGTTATGCAGTTAGAACATGCATTTGTAATTTTGTATGCATAGTTGAAAGAAAACCGAGAGGTGTTAAACTTGCAAATATTAAGGATACATGTAATTGTGAGCATGCTATATATATCATTGATTGTAACTTAGTTAATAAGAACTTGCATTATGTAGTAATCCAGATAAATGGGATAAAATGTATCAGAAGATGCATGCAACAACAGCCTTTTGTTTTTCTATTTATTTACATGCATGGTTGTAAAAATCTCGACTAGACGCCGATTAATGCCAGTTAATCTCAATTAATCAAGATTAGTCGCTAGTCCCCACCCCACTGCCCGATTAATCACTTCCACTAGCATCCCACTTTTTAGAATATAATTTTTAGTGTAACAACCCAAATTTAGCAACAAGTTCTTAGAAAAATTCACAAACAAAACTTACATCTTTAAGAGGAATCCCTTCTACTTGAGAGTTCATCCTAGTATTTACGGCTTCAAGCTCCATCGACAAGAACTACAACATAAAGAGACATTCGGTATGGTGTCAAATTCATCACCAGTCACCATAAAACACTTCCACTAATTTAGGAAAAAGAATCACCTCAACTTGATGTTGCAATGCTTGGATGTAGTTAATTATTTCATCAAGAACAGGTGCTTTTCCTATAACCTGACGTTATATATAATACCAAAATCGATAACTTTTTTTAAAAAATGAGAAATAAAAAAATAGACAATTTGAACAAAGATATTAACAAAATAAACTTGACCTTTTGAAATTACGAAAGTAACCACTGACTTTTTAATTTTTAACTTCTAAATTTCTATCAATCACAAGAGGACATATGTCAACAAATTAGACCCTCGCTTAGAATCTTGTGCAACGGAGGAAAATCTACTGCAACATTTTTTAATATCATGTGTCACGTTTTAATTTGCAAGACCCTTATCTTGGCAGGCATATTGAAATCCATTACGCCAAGAGACACTTATCGCATTCTGGTTGATTTGAAATTTTAAAAAGTCAAGGCTACTTTGTTAATTTTCCTGGTCAAAACGAATATCTTGAATATCATAGTGATATTCATCATCCTATGCACACCTTGTTGCATCCCGGAACCAAATCTTGCAAGATTTTCATTCTCTCACTAATCTTTTCTCTCCTAGCCTGAAAACAACGAGTTTTAACGCGTTAAAGCCCATCAAATTCACAGGAAATTAGAAAATGAAAGGGGATTAAAGTTATTTTAAGAGTTCAAGAACATTCATTACTCTTTCTGCAAGACTGTGGCTATCAGTGGCTTCACCTCTTCTTGCTCTAACATGAATATAGTCTTTAGGTGGTTCGGACCGTTTATTGGTTTGACCGCCTGATTCATCATTTGACCCGGATATCTTTATCTTTACTCGTTTACCATGCAAGTTATTCTGTCAATTTCATAAGTATTTTTTGATTTCAATGCATTAAGTATAAGTATAAATGTATAATCTGTTGGACTCGGTCTGCCCAAGACACATATTATGATTAATATGGCTAGTACGTTATGATCCAAGTCGGGTCATACCCAATAACAAGCTAGACAAATACCAATTATATTTGTTTATATATGATATGATCATAAGTAAATAAATATTGACACTTATGTTATTTGGAAAGGGTTTCTAAATACAATGTACTTGTGAAATAAATAAATCATATGGATGATTTATAATTTGAGAGAGAACATTACATAGTGTTACTTAAGATGATTAAGTAACAATACGTGAAAATTGTTACCTAGCATGTTACTTATAATGTGTTATATTAATAACACCATATATATATATATATATATATATATATATAAGTTTTATAACATATGTATATATATGGAAAGTGTAATAAAAAAAATGATAAAACAAGAAAGGAAGGAGGGTCTCTCTCTTTCTCTCTTTTGTTATTTTATTATTATTCCAAACATTAGTGGAGACATGCAAGGTTTCTAATTGGTGCCATGGGTGGTGCCAAAAGATACACACACACTTCCTCTTTCACTCTCATTTGTTTGCAAGTAACAAAAGTTTTCCACTCTCTCCTTTTTCTCTCTTTATTTTCGGTCAAAAAGGAGGAGCCAAGGGAGGAAGAAAATTTTGAGTGGAAATCCTAGCTACAAGGTGTTTGCTTGAAGGCTTGAAGGGTAGTCTTGACATGCATGGAACTCCTACCATGAAGTTCTAGCCTACCATTCATCATCTCTTTCACATTTTCTTTGGTTTTGAAAGGTAGTCTTGACATGCATGGACTGATAGTAACATGCATGTGATTATTTGTATGTATTTCGTATATGGATCCGGGATTGGGCTTGTGTAACGCCCGCTAATTTATCGATTTAAAGATTTCCTGCGTGTAGAGTATGTATGTTTTCTTGGGAGTTGTCCGGCATCTTTCGTTGACCCGACCATCTTCCCGGTACGTTAAATTACCTAACCTTTCCTTCCAAGTTACCATATCCCTTAAACCTTGAGGGCTAATGTGTAACATTTGTATTACATCATAAAACAAAAATAACCTAACCCTAATCCACATTAGCGTCGATTGGACCTGCTGACCCCCCCTGCTCGTTTTTCTTCTGCCCAGCCAAGTTTCAACCGTGAAAACATCAATTCAAGGTCGGTTTTATGATTCCCCATGTCTTTTACACCTTAATTGATCATATTAACGCGCTTATTGGTCGTTAAGGTTGAGTTTTGATAATAAAAGTTTGCTGACAGATTCGTATACGTTTATTGTAGGGTCTGTAACGCGATGATAATCTATTGTTTTTTATCGATTCTTGATTCCACGATGTTCTACTTCGTGTCTAGTTTCCAGAAAGGTATAATATGTAATTTTTGGACGAGATTTGAATGGTTTTTATGAATTTATAAAATCGAGTGTCAAAGCTGATGCGGGATGACGGATTCTGGTCTGTCTTCCCGACGTCATAACCTTTTTTCGACAGGTCCAAACTGGTTGGTTCAACTTCTGGAAGTTAGTATTTTGAGTTAGGAACCAAACCCAATTGGAATCGTTTAATTTGGTTTGGTAATGAATTTTATAAAAATAAAACCATTTTGTTGCGCACTGAAATAGCTGCACGTACCTTGCTGTGTTGGAGGAATTTTATAATTTTTGTGTCCAATAGAAAAATATAATAAAAATATTTTTATAAACCTAAGACATTTATTAAAATCTGGTAAAAATTTAATAATTTATTTCAAAGGTTATCCTATGTAATTAAATGCATCTTCGCATGCTAAAATCTACACGTTTTACTCATTATTAATCGATAAGTTCGTTTTAGGCTTAACCGGTGGATTTGGTTAGTTGAAAGGTTTTAGGGGCTGAGGTAAAGTTGTTGGGCCTTGGGCCAAGTTGTTGGGCCTTGGGCCAAGTGTTGGGCCTTGGGCCAAAGTGTTGGGCTTGAACGGCCCATTAGGCAAGAGTGTTCTTACGATCTAGTTTAGTAACGCGTTGTGTATAATTTACAGGCCCTTGCTTGTGATTGTGCACTTAGGGATTTCCTAGCTCCTTGCAGGTGTTCGATTGATTTCAAGTGAGTTCATGATGCCCTTTTTTACTCTTTTTACTTTTGGGCTAGCATGCACACCTAAGTGTTTTCTTACATGATGAAATGTTTTTAAACGAATTTATATAGGCTTGCTAGTATATGGTAGGCCTTGGGATGTTAAATATATATATGTGTGTATACATTATTGCTTGGCCTATATTTGGCGATGTTGTAGTCGTTTCGACTACTGATGTTGTGTATGCCTACTTTGTGTTTGCATGCACTGATGTTACGTGTTTGGGTTGTACGTTTGCTCGACCCTGATGTTATACGTGGATGTTATATATATATATATTGTTATATATATAGGGATGTAATTGAAAGGATGTTTACATATACATTTTGTATATGTATGTATGAGGATGTTTAGTTTTCGGTAATGATGATTTGATGGATGCACCCTTTTACTTTTTTTAAACTTTTGGTATGACTATCATAACTATTACTACTGATATTATTTACTTAAAACTTGAACTCACTCAGCTCAAGCTGAATTTGGGTGCATGTTAGTGTGAGTTTCAGGTTAAGAAGAGGATGCCTTATCGCTTGGACGTGCACGAAGCTACTTGGACGGTGAAGGGCATATGGGGATTGAAGTTTTATTATTAAACATTTATTTTTAAAAGTTTTTATTTAAAGATAATTATGTTGATTTTGGGCAAAGTTCCCGGGTTTTGGTAACTCATTTACTTATTTACGCTTTCCGCCGAATTATACTCTGTGATGCTTATTTTAATGAAATGAATCATTTTTAAGTTTAAATATTTTTACAAGTGTTTCAATGATTACCAACTGTGGGATTCCCGGGGTTCGGGGCCTTATAGCTTGGCAAGTATAAAATTGGTTTTATACACTATAAACTAACAAGATTTAAAACTTTTATTCGCTGTGTTTTTCATAAAATTGGGGTTTTGTGACTTTGATAATCTTGTTTAAAACTCAACAATGGCATCAAGAGCCGCTTATACGGATGCATGCTTCATTAGACCCAAAAATTTTCGGGTTTATGGTGGGGTTTTACCATATGGCCAAATATTTTTGGGGTTATGGTTACCCCATGGTTTTTCAAGATTATACTTTACATGCATATGGTAATCTTGAAAAACTAAGTAATTTGGATGATTGATTGTGATGTTTGGACAAAACCCGAAACTTTCGGTTTGGTTATGCTATGGCTGAAAGTTTTAAGGGGTTATGGGGAACCATTTTTGGTCTTGTGTTGTTGCATATTTGGATGTGTAATGGATGTTCATAACCTAGCCATGGCTTTGTGTTTGGTTGAATGATTGTGTTGATGTGTTTGTTCATTCAAGTGGTTGTTTGTTCATTCGATATGGTTGTAATATTTATTTGGGTTTGTAATCTATTTATTCATTCATTTGGTTTGTAATAATAAGTAGATTAGATGTATTTCTTTTACTAGAAAAAATGTATTAGGATATATTTTGTAAAAGAAGATGCATGGAAGGAAACCCAAATAAAGTGGATGGAGACCACAACACGGGGGTGAACACTTGGAGCATTTGGATGCGGGATCAAGTGTGAGTTCACCGACACAAACTTATGTTCTTATGAGTCCCTTAGGAGAGACTTTTGACACACTTGTCTTCGGTCAACAAGTGTAGTCAACATTAGGAGGCTATGGTTATGAACTTGTGGTTGTATGTTTTATGCTTGCATGGTTGATTTACTTTTGTTTGTGTTATTGCAATGTGGTTTGCTAACAACTTAAAATCAACAACTAGCATAAAATTGGTTCCTTAGAAATTGGTTTTTTAAAGGCTAATGATTTCACAATAAAATGGATTTTATTAATAGGAACTATGAAAATGGGTTTTTCAACTAAGTACCATACATTTGAATGCATGCAAATGAAATGTACATAAATTGTTTTCCAGCCTAGAATTTAGAAAACAAAAAAAAATCCCTTTTATAAAATAAATCGAATACCATCCTTTTATACAACACTCAAATCACTTGGGAACTCGGTATGGGATAAAGGTCACCTAACCATGTTGGAGGAAACTTGTGAGTTTGAGGTGGGTTTACCATATTTGTGGGATAAAGGTCACCTAACCACTTGTATGTGTAAACTCACACGTGTGTATAAGTAGGACGACTTAAATTGGAAACCATGTGAATAGGGTCACCGAAGCATGGTGTACAATGGTGTTGATGGGATTAAACATGCCAACTAAACATTAGTTGTTTAACCGATCCCATAAAACTAGAAGTTGCAAAGGGTTGCAATCGTCAAACATTGACTATCTTGTTAATTTAAATAGTAGGATAAAGGTCACCTAACTACTATTTGAATGTAACGTTGGGTTCTAGATTTTAATCATTAATTGTTTAGGAGACATAAAGGGTATTCACGATTCAAATTAATTATTGATATCGAAAATACTAAAATGGAGCTTTGTTATATTTGTAGATGGTCGCAATCAACAATCCACCTAACGTTATTATCCCACCCATAGTTACCGAATTCGCTGGAAGACCCGCGAATTGCGAATTGGTACACGATGAACCCAAACGAAATTCACTACGTTCCTGTTCGCTCCGGTACGGCGTACCAAACAAACGAATTCGGTGTTCCAATTCGCTCCGGTACGCTATGTCAATTTTTGATAGCAGTGCTGCCATTTTCACCGGAAAAGGAGGAAATTGGAAGCGGCGGCGTATATGAAGTTAAGAACGTGTGTGGTTTTGTTATAGGTTTTAAAAAGTTTGGTTAATTTGACATTTATTCCCCCTTAAGCTTTCAGCAGTTTACATTTAGACCTTAAAAGTTTATAAATGTTTATATAAAAACAATAAAAATTGTAAAATTAGTTTGTGCTTATTAACAATTTACTCCCTCTATTTTTGCTAGTTTACATTTGATCCTTAAAACTTATAGCTTATACATAAAAGTTATAAAATTAACACGACATATATACAATTATATATAAATTATAAATAGTTATTTTTTATTTAGGTATATCGAACCGAACTACATGGTACACCGTACCAGTTCGTACCGAAATGAGCCTACCCCCCTCTGTACCGAATACGTTACATTTGGCGAATTGCCTACCCGAACCACGAACCCGTACCGGATCAAACCGGAAATTAGGTAACTATGATCCCACCCGTTAATAACCTATCACTAAGATCTATTCTTGATAAGGAGCGTCTAAACTATACCAACTTTATGGATTGGATCGAAACTTGAGAATCGTTCTCAAGCAAACAAAGAAATACTACGTAATAGACGAGCCTATTCCCGATGAACCTAGCATTGACGATGTCCAAGACCATAACGATTGGGTTAAGCACAATGAGGATTCGGTGCAAGTTTCTTGCCTCATGTTGGGAACTATGATTCCCGAGATTCAAAAGGATTTTGAACTTCATGGGGCATACGACATGATCACCCAACTTAAGGAAATGTTCCTTACACAAGCTAGGGTGGAACGCTTCGAAACGGTTCGAGCGCTTCATGCATGTCACATGGAAGAAACCCAATCGGTTTCATCTTATGCACTTAAGATGAAAAGCCACATTGATCGTCTCGAGCACCTTAATTGTCCCGTCTCAAAGGAGTTAGCCACGGATTTGATCCTAAATGGGCTAACCAAGAAATTTGAGACTTTTGTAATGAATTACAATATGAATGGATGGGATAAAATCATTGGTGAGCTTCACGCAATGGTTAAGACAGCCGAGACAGGAATGGGTAAGAAGGTTTTACCCGTTCTCATGATCAATGAAGGTGGCGATAGGAAGAGGCGTTACCCGGAACCTAAGGCAAAGTTTGCCAAAGGTAAGGGACAAGTCAAGGGTATCATACATTCGGATGTATGTGGTCCTTTTAAGGCAATGACAATGAATGGTGAAAGATACTTCATTACCTTTATCGACGATTATAGTCCTTATGGGTATGTATACTTGTTAAGACACAAAGATGAAGCTTTTGAAATGTTCAAAATCTTCCAAAATGAAGTACAAAATCAACTCGATAAAACCATCAAAGTACTTCGTTCAGATAGAGGAGGTGAATACCTAAGTGATGCTTTCCAAGATCATCTTAGGAGTTGTGGGATCATCTCACAACTTACTCCACCCGTAACATCACAACATAATGGTGTGTCCGAAAGGAGGAATCGAACTCTATTGGATATGGTTCGATCTATGATGGCTAGAAGCACATTGCCTCTATCATTTTGGGGTTTCTCTTTGCTCTCCGCGGCCCGTATTCTAAATATGGCCCCAACCAAGAAAGTGGACAAGACACCTTTTGAAATATGGAATGGAAGGGCTCCATCGTTATCATATTTAAAGGTATGGGGTTGTGAGGCTTATTTCAAGAACAACACCCAAACCAAACTTGAAATTCGGTCCACTAAGTGTATCTTTATAGGATATCCCAAAGATTCTATGGGATATTATTTCTACAACCCAACCGAGCAAAAGGTATTCGTTGCTCGAAAGGCCGAGTTCTTGGAAACTAAGTTCCTTATGGAAGGTACTAGTAGAACGGTGGAACTCGAGGAGGATCGAGAACCACAAGCTGATACATGTTTGGTTGATACTAGCAATCAACAAGAGGTTGTTGAGAATGATCAAATGGTTGATCAAAACACACAAAACGTTCGCAAATCCAGTAGAATTAGTCATCCACCCGAAAGATATGGATTTTTCATGGATGGATGCTATGTGGTAGATTAAGATGAACCCACCACATACCGTGATGCAATGTCACAATCCGATTGTGACAAATGGCTTGAAGCCATGAACGTTGAGATGCAATCCATGCATGACAACCAAGTATGGGATTTGGTTGTACCACCTCTTAATTCCAAACCGGTTGGAAGTAAGTGGGTTTTCAAGAAGAAAACCGATATGCATGGAAACTTGGATACTTACAAAGCAAGACTTGTAGCTAAAGGTTTCACTCAAACTCAAGGGGTTAACTATGATGAAACATTTTCTCCTGTAGCAATGCTAAAGTCTATTAGGATATTGTTTGCCATAGCCGCACATTATGAC
Organism: Bidens hawaiensis; assembly: GCF_021521415.1. NCBI lineage: Eukaryota > Viridiplantae > Streptophyta > Magnoliopsida > Asterales > Asteraceae > Bidens > Bidens hawaiensis. The sequence goes on along the minus strand of NW_027491445.1, from coordinate 4,301 downwards.
TATGAGATATGGAAAATAGATGTCAAAACCGCTTTCCTAAATGGGAATCTTGAGGAAGATGTCTATATGGTTCAACCCAATGGTTTTGTCGATCCACAACATCCTAATAAAGTATGCAAGTTAAAGAAATCAATCTATGGATTGAAACAAGCATCTAGAAGTTGGAATCACCGTTTTGATGAAGAAGTTAAGAAATTTGGATTCATCAAGAATGGTGATGAAGCTTGTGTGTATAAGAAAGATAGTGGGAGCATTGTCACTTTCTTAGTATTGTATGTTGATGACGTACTACTATTTGGAAATGACATTCCAACCATGGAAGGTGTAAAAGCATGACTTGGAAGTTGTTTTTCTATCAAAGATCTTGGTGAAGCCGCCTATATTTTGGGAGTAAATATCTATAGGGATAGATCAAGGCGGTTGATAGGTTTAAACCAAAGTGCATATATTGACAAAATCTTGAAAAGGTTCAAGATGGAGAACTCTAAGAGAGGTTTGGTACCTATTCAAAGAGGAACGATATTGAGTGCATCTCAATATCCAAGCTCAAAGGATGAGCAAGATAAAATGAATGGAATCCCATACGCATCGACTATTGGATCCATCATGTATGCAATGGTATGCACTAGACCGGATGTGTCGTGCGCTTTAAGCATGACAAGTAGATTCCAACATAATCTGGGAAGTAGCCATTGGATGGCGGTTAAGAGTATATTGAAATACCTTAGAAGGACTAAGGACATGTTTCTAGTATACGGTTCGGGTGAGGAGGAACTCGTTATGAAGGGTTACACGGATGCGAGTTTCCAAACCGATCGAGATGATTCTCGATCACAATCGGGACATGCTTTCGTCATGAATGGTGGGGCAGTCTCTTGGAAGAGCTCGAAACAAGATGTGGTAGCATTGTCCACCACAGAATCGGAATACATCGCCGCCTCATTGGCAGCTTAAGAAGCTGCGTGGATAAGGAAATTCATTGCCGATCTAGGGGTGGTCCGTACCATTCAGGACCCTCTAGAAATCTTTTGTGACAACGAGGGTGCGATTGCTCAAATCAAGGAACCTCGTGCTCATCAAAAGACGAGGCACATTGAGCAAAGGTTCAACTACATAAGGGATGAAGTTGAGAAAGGAAAGATATGTATCCGCAAAGTTCACACCGATCAAAACATTGTGGATCCACTCACGAAGCTCCTTGAAAGGCCAAAGCATGAAGGTCACACTTGTGCCTTATGACTTCGATATTCTAGTGATTGGATATGATCGAATTTTGTATTTGGATATCGGAACAATTGTTATTTTGACTCATTCATATGATTATGGTTTATGATTATGATATTTTGAGTTATGTTCCATTTTAGCATGTTTAAATCCATGAATAAGTTTAATTATTCTAAATGTCCGTAGTCGCTCATAATTGTGGGAACAAGTATGAAGGTAGGACTATTATGAACTTGGATTGGTGGATATTCATAAGGTATGAATATAGAGCAAAAGGCTGCTGCCAAGGTTTATAAATATTTATGGGATATAAATATTGGACTAACCCGCTCTCAAATGTTACTACATGGAATCTTTGTGATTGATCATAAGTAAATTTAAGGAAAGGCGAATATCATAGTATCCTCCGACCTGAGATACATATTAGGTCTTGATATTCAACAAGTATTGTGCTTTGACTTAGTTCTTCGCTGCTCTGAAACATGACGGTACATAAGTCTAAGATCAGGTATGGTACTAGGTGATTGTGAAAGACATATGTAGACAAAAGGGGATTTGTCCCTCTAATTCGTTGAGAGTAAGATGTCTAAGGCCTGCAAAGTTAAATCAACAGAGAATGATCACTCTATGTCTCTGGATTTAACATGACATCTGAGACAAAAGGATAAATGATAGATTCACCTAAATCATTTCAAGTAAGGGACTTGAAGGGGATGATGTTATTGAATGGCACCTCGTCATGCGTATTAGGGGTAGTAAACCGTAGTTAGGCGGTATTTGCTACTTGCATTAATCTTCTATGTAACTTGTGCAAGTGGGAGATTTTTGGACTCGGTCTGCCCAAGACAGATATTATGATTAATGTGGCTAGTACGTTATGATCCAAGTCGGGTCATACCCAATAACAAGCTAGACAAACACCAATTATATTTGTATATATATGATATGATCATAAGTAAATAAATATTGACACTTATGTTATTTGGAAAGGGTTTTTAAATACAATGTACTTGTGAAATAAATAAATCATATGGATGATTTATATTTTGAGAGAGAACATTCAATAGTGTTACTTAAGATGATTAAGTAACAATATGTGAAAATTGTTACCTAGCATGTTACCTATAATGTGTTATATTTATAACACAATATATATATATATATATAAAATATGTATATATATGGAAAGTGTAATAAAAAAATGATAAAACAAGAAAGGAAGGAGGGTGCCACCCCCCCCCCCCCTCTCTCTTTCTCTCTTTTGTTATTTTATTATTATTCCAAACATTAGTGGAGACATGCAAGGTTTCTAATTGGTGCCATAGGTGGTGCCAAAAGATAAACACACACTTCCTCTTTCACTCTCATTTGTTTGCAAGTAACAAAAGTTTTCCACTCTCTCCTTTTTCTCTCTTTATTTTCGGCCAAAAAGGAGGAGCCAAAGGAGGAAGAAAATTTTGAGTGTAAATCCTAGCTACAAGGTGTTTGCTTGAATGCTTGAAGGGTATACAAGCTTGAGGAACTCCTACCTTGAAGTTCTAGCCTACCATTCATCATCTCTTTCACATTTCCTTTGGTTTTGAAAGGTAGTCTTGACATGCATGGACTTATAGTGACATGTATGTGATTATTTGTATGTATTTTATATATGGATCCGGAATTGGGTTTTGCAAGTATAAAATTGGTTTTATACACTATAAACTAACAAGATTTAAAACTTTTATCCGCTACGTTTTTTATAAAATTGGGGTTTTAATCTTGTTTAAAACCCAAACATAATCCCAAAACTTAGAATAAAATTTTAAGTCATCACAAAGAGACACAGCAAAAACAAATGAGCAGCACCTTAATTAGAAATTACCAAATCATTGAGGTTACTAGTTGACACATTAATCTTTGAACAATTGTCTTCAATAGTGGCGACCCTGCGCTTGCGGCCACCATATCCTCCATCCTCCATCACACTGACGGAAGAAAAGGGCCAAATACCGGTTAAAGTGTAAGATGAAGGATTGGCTGCTGAGAAGGTCTCATTGATGATGGGTGGTTCCATGAATACAATGTAAATTTGAGTCTTGATTTAAGGGAGAGGATGGAGTGTCATTTAAATTGTAGGTGTAATCAAATGACAAAGTGAGTAGGTGACATTGTGTTGAAAACTATATATATGGTTTGATGGTTATGTATATAAATTTGTAAATTAGACACGTGATGAATAGAATAGAATAGAAGAGGACCCCACTTTTAAAAAAGATGCAACAGAGCAGGACAGAACCTAAAACATTCAAAACAGTTATTTGGGCAAATGATTTCACAGGTCTGTTTACCTAAACTCTACCCGTAAACATTTTTCTTTTTATATATTCTTGTTTTCCTATATGTTTGTGTAGTATAATATCTTCTAAATCACTAATTTATTTCGTAAAAGATCTAAGAATATATATGAAAGAATTCGAAAGAAGTGAAATTTGATTTGTATTATGAAAATGGTCATCGAGAAAGGTTAAAATACAAAGGAATATAAAAATGAGAAGGATTTGTGGTCACATAAAAAACCGTTCAATAAAAAATTTGAAAATATAATAAAAAAATCATAACTCAAAATATAAATTAAAAAACAAAAAAATATTTAAAAAACTCAAATGTCCTCCCCCCCCCCCCCCCCCCCCCCGCGTCATTCTCGTCCCAAAAAAACGATGAAAAGACACAATGACGAAATTGAACAAAAGACGCAATCATTTCGCAAAATATAGCATAATGTTGAGTAATATAACAAAATGTCAAAGAAAAAAGACACAATCAATGAATAAAATAAACACAAAACGCGATTATAAACAAAAAGACACAATGATCGTTTTCCCTTAACATTGTGTCTTTTTTTTTAAACGAAGAAGACGGTGGGAACATTTTTATGTTTTTTTATTAAATTTTGAATTATGTTTTTTTTAATTATATTTTTAGGGGTTTTTTTTGTGTTGTTATAAATCTAACTATACGGTTAAAAGAAGATCTACTGTTTATATGACATTTAGTTAGGCCATTTCCATAATATGCTAAGTGATGTCATGTTAGCTATT